>NC_090174.1:14153349-14483732 GCF_024679245.1 Pseudorasbora parva | reverse complement strand
ACATTTAATTCAACTCTATGCAAAATCATCTTATTTTTATGATAGAATACATGATTAGATTTTAACAAATCCTCCACTGACAAGTCATATTTATCTCTATTAATGAAGTCAACCTCATTCTATTGTAGCATTCAATCCTTGGAATATGATGCTGCAGGGATTTCCATCTCATTAACTCCCAACTGGACTATTTAGCATTGTTTGATTAAGCACTTGCACGGGATTAGAGGCATTGCATTGTACGGTGATTAGATGGAGTTTACCAGGAGCGAGAGCTAATTTAGAAAATGCAGTTTATAACTAAATAAAAAAGGGGTATTTTGTGGAGGTCACTACTAGCACAAAACCTAGAAGTACATAAAAAACCTAGAAGAACACCTGACAACTGACAGCATTATCAGTAAAGTTTGTTTTGCTATCCACCCCTTGTGAAAAATAAGAGTGATTCATTGTTCTAAATATGCAACTGTAGTGTTCTTCAAACCTTTAAATCATATTTTTAAAAGACTGTACGTGCATGTTATATAATAGGCTATTCATTAAATAAAAGGCCACTTATGCATAATTAAAGAGAATACACTTCCATGACTGTTTCTTAACACGCTTATGCACACTTTAAAAGCGTACTTTGCAATTATTTTACATTGAAAATTTACTTTACATTTAAGTCATTGTTTTAATAATCTTTTGTCATGTTTAAGTTCATATTACTTAAACCATTTTAGACAGAGCAGGCATCCAACCGCTGTGGAGTATCCCAGTACCTGTGTGACTCGTCATATAAATAAACAAGTAGCTCCGGCACATTGTTCTTCCACTAGACACATGCAGATTTCTTTATTTGTAGATTTGTATAACTGCAGATTTGTATAACTGCTAGAGTGCCAAAGCGTACAGTGTACCTTTAAAGTCAATAATATATATATATATATATATATATATATATATATATATATATATATATATATATATATATATATATGGTACAGTGTACCTTTAAACTTGACTTTAAAGGTACACTGTACGCTGTATATATATAAAATCCAATTAATTAAATTCAGGTGTTCCAATCACTTCAATGGACAAAGGTGTATACAATTAAGCACCTAGGCATGCAGACTGTTTCTACAAACATTTGTGAAAGAATAACTCGCTCTCAGGAATTCAAGCGTGGTATCGTGATAGGTTGCCACCTGTGCATTTGTGAAACTTCCTCACTACTAATTATTCCACGGTCAACTGCAATTGGGAACAACAGCAACTCAGCCATGAAGTGGTAGGTCACGTAAAATCCCAGAGCGGGTCAGCGCATGCTGAGGCGCACAATGTGCAGAAGTCGGCAACTTCTGCACAAGAGTCAATAGCTACAGACCTCCAAACATCATGTAGCCTTCAGATTAAGAACAGTGCATATAGAGCTTTTTGGAATGGGTTTCCACTGCTGAGAAGCTGCATCCAAGCCTTGCAACACCAAGTGCAATGCCAAGCTTCGGATGCAGAGGTGTAAAGCAGTGGTTCTCAAACCTGTCCAGGGGACCCCTCACCACTGTCTACTAATGAGCTGATGATTTGAATCAGGTGTGTTAGATGAGGGAGACATGCAAAATGTGCACTAGTTGGGGGCCCCCATTACAGGTTTGAGAACCACTGGTGGAAAGCACGTCACCACTGGACTCAGAGCAGAGGAGACGTGTTCTCTGAAGGGGTATCCGATGGATGAGTCTGGGTTTGGTGGCTGCCAGGAAATCGGTATGCCTGACTGCATTGTGCCAAGTGTAAAGTTTGGTGGAGGTGGGATAATAGTGTGGGGTTGTTTTTCAGAGGTTGGTCTTGGCCTCTTTGTTTCAGTGAAAAGAACTCTTATACTTCAGCATACCAAGACATTTAGGACAATTCCATGCTCCCAAATTTATGGGAAGAGTATGTAGAGTATGCTCTATAAACTGTCCATAGGCAAGTCAAGGGCTGAGACTGGAATTCAGCAAGCCTTAACTTCCGCATCCTGTTCTGGGAAAAAGGAGATGAAATGGCCTGTTGAAAAAATTAACTCTAGTGCACACCTTTTGAAAGCTATAACTGGCTGGCAGATGGGAGTCCTTCCCATCATAAACCTCCATCACTATTAACGGCTCAAACTTAACTCATATTCATTACGTTAATAATATCACATTGTGATATTTACGAATATTTACGGGGCAAAACACCTGCATCCACCAGGCAGATCATTATGAAACACATATGAGGTGATGATACAGCCTGATTACTCTCATGGCTACTCGATCCACAGACACACTACTGCATGTGTCGACATGTCTGGCATAATTGTCACTTTTAGATAATTTACAAAATGTAATCATACGTGCTGATTCATACATGAGATTCGGAAATGTATGCGCAACTAGTCATGCTATGACAGAGAAAAAGTATCTCTATGACACTTTCCAGAAGTAGGGTGATCAGACATCCCATTTTACCCAAGACAGTTATCGTTTTACATGCCCCTGTCTTTCAAATTCAAATCAGAGGGCCAAAACTTAAAAAAAAAAAAAGTTATTGTTAAGTGATAGCTTTTTATGTTCATTTTGAAATGAGATTTTTTTACATTTCTCTTAGTCTGTCTGTAAAAGTTTATATCTCAGGGTATACGTAAAATAGACTTTATGGTCTAGACTTTATATTTTGTGGCCTGTTCAGTTCAGTGAGTTCAAAACTCAATTCAGTACTTAAAGTGATACTTCACCGCTTTTTCATATTAAACTGTTATTCTCTTAATTAAAACGAGTTGATACATACCTCTCTCGTCTGAGTGCGTGCACTTAACGTTCTGACGGGCGGTGACGATCTGATAGCATTTAGTTTAATGGGCTAAGCTAAATGCTATCAGATCGTCACCGCGCATCATAGATAAAAATAGATAAAACAGTTTAATATTAAAAAGTTTATATTCAATCATGTAATCAGCTACATTGAATTCAGTTTTATGTCAGCAATACATTGATTTGTTTTGTTTTTTTCAGACAATTTTTATCAACACTGTCAGTGTCAGGCAGTAGGTTTCCCACATGGGGCTTTATATTTCCATCCTAATAAGATGGAAAATAGTAGGGGTGTCCCCGACCAAGGATTTACACATTCGAATCAGAATTTTCGAATCTCTCTATGGTCGACCGATAATCGAATCATCTCTGTGTGTGTAAACCATAGACCATAAAAAAATAAACGGTATAAACGAAGGGCAGGACACTAGTCAGCAGGAGGCTAAGACTATTTTTATTTTACTTTACACATGGCACACAGCCACCACTTTTAATAAAGAGAACAAAACTAGGCTACACTACACATTCGTAAATTAACCGTTCTCTCATAATTTTTAAACACCGCGATCGAAACACAGAACATCACACAAATATATAAAAGAACATTTTGATAAATAAACCTAAAAAAATACCTGCCTAGAGAGGAAAAGAACACTTTGAGTGCGTTTATATGCATGTCCTTAAGTCGATTGTGCCTAAATGGGGTCGTACACCGGACTGAAGCTCAGCGCCATGTCTCAGGGATCTCACACCAGGCAGACGGGAACGTTATGTTTGCGCGAGCTCAATTTTGAATCGACTTCTGACAGAAGAGCTGCACGATGAGTGTATCTTGTAACACAGAGTGAAATCAGTATGTACATTCACGATTTGAGGGAACTATACATTTAATTGCCGCTAACAGGCATCGAATGCCGCCGTCGGTGTAAATGTGTTCATTTTTAAAGGCGCGGCGCATCCGGTGCAAAACTCAGTGCTCTTAAAGGGGCGATCGCTCAGCGCCGCGAGTTCCGCGACACGTCTTTATAACACTAATATTGAGCACCCCCATATTGCCAAAATGGTATGATCCTCGTTTCATAACACACGCAAAGACTCAACTATGAGATCAGTGGTCGAATCCGATCCTGCATATCGATGTGTTGGGGATTGCCCCACTGATTGCCGATTCTTTAATAGTGTTTACCACTTCAGCACTCTGATCAGAGAGGAGGAGTCATCAGATAGTTTCCACCTTTTATTAGTGCAAGTTAACCATGTACACGTGGCAGTATACAACTGAGGTAGTTTCTGTAACAAACAAATTAAACAGAATAAATAACTGAATGTCAAACTTAAACGTCCACTTACGGTTGTGATAAAACAGCAAACTACAAACTAAACAATATTAACAGCTCTCTCATACTCCGTTTAGCAGAATAAGGACAAGGAAATAAACTCCATATAAACAGAGCATATAATCAACTTAATATACATCACACCATCCTCATTATGGTATTAAAGTATAACAGATATAGAATATCTGATGATCTTTCTCATAACGGGTTATAACAATATCAATAGGTTAAGACGCGATGCTAGCGGCACTTCCATGTGCGTCTCACGTGGCAAACTAATCATCATAAAGATCGCGAAACACCCGCGAATAAGAGGCTTAATACTAGAGACAGTCTCAGCAGTATAAACATCTAGCTAGCATTACCAATACTACAGTCAGGAAATTAACTTACGGCGTCAATAACTTTGTCCTGCACTCAGAGATGCTGCACAGGTGGAAAATGCGTCATATATTTACAGCTCCGTGCACGTAACAGAGAACGCATCACTTACGCCAAAAACGGTATCCACTAAAAATTGCGTAGTACGTTCCTAACTTATGCATTAAGTAGTTTACATAATAACCCTGAATATATCAAATATAGCTGTATATAATACTGAAACCCATATAAGTAAAGAATTCACAACAGCCGCCCCCACATTTGAGCAGCAAATGTGCCAGTTAAGAGAATTCTTTAAGAGTCTTTGTTGTCTTTCTCAAGAGCAGGCAACAGAATGAGGCGGGCAACCGGCCTGGTGTACACTTTGCCCCTGACAAGGACATCTGCTGATCTTACACATCCATCCTTACTGACCACGGTCTTAACCACTTTCCCAATAGGCCACTGAGCTCTGGGAAGTTGTGGATCAATAATTAAGACCACTGAGCCTACTGTCAGATTGTCCGATGGTTTGTGCCATTTCTGGCGTGTCTGGAGCGTGGGTAAGTAGTTCCTTGTAAATTGAGACCAAAACTGATCCACCAGGTTTTGACAATGTCGCCATCTGCGTCGTCCAATTTCTCCTGAGGCATATGCCACCTGTGGAAGTGATGCATCCCGCCGCCCCATGAGGAGAAGGTTTGGTGTAATGGCGTCGAGGTCTGCAATGTCTGATGAGATGTATCCTAGGGGTTTTGAATTCAAAATACCCTCTACTTCTACCAAGACTGTAGACAGGACATCTTCAGAGATGGACTGACTTCCCACTGCTACCTGGAGAGCAGCTTTAATAGAGCGGACCTCTCGCTCCCAAACACCACCAAAATGAGGAGCATTAGGTGGATTGAACTTAAAGAGGATCTGGTAATCTGCTAACTGCTCCTTTAATTGGGATTCCATCGCTGCAAAGGCTTCTCGCAGTTCTCGTTCAGCACCACGAAAGTTTGTACCACAATCCGATCTGATCTCCTTTGGTCTGCCACGTCTGGCTATGAATCGCCTAAGAGCCAGCAGAAAAGCGTCCACATCCATGGAATTGAGAAGCTCTATGTGAACAGCTCTTGTGGTGAGGCATTTGAAAATGACACCCCAACGTTTTTCAATCCTTCTGCCTATTTTGACATGATACGGGCCGAAACAGTCCACTCCTGTCGAATAAAATGGTGGGCAGAGAAGTCTGAGCCGCTCTGGTGGCAAATCTGCCATCTGTGGTACCTTGGGCTGAGCTCGCCATCGCTGACAGGATACACAGTTAATCTGGTGGTGTTTAACAGCTTGGCGTCCCCGCAAGATCCAGAATTGTCTCCGTATTTCCGCATACACTCTTTCAGTACCTGGGTGCAACAAGCGCTCGTCAAAGTCTTTAATGAGTAACTTTGTTGCTGGATGCTGTGGATCTAGCACTATTGGATGAATTTGTTCAACATCTGGGCTTTCCAGTCTCCGTAATCGTCCTCCAACTCTGAGTACACTCGTCCCTGGATCCCACTCTGGAGCTAGACACATCAGTCGACTGTGGCTTGGTAGAAGTTTGTGTGCTCTGAGGGCTGCTATTTCCTCAGGAAAACTCTGAGCTTGACACTCTCTCAATATGACCAATTCTGCTTCGCGATGATCGATGAGCTGAGTGTTTGACGAATCCTCTGTCACCTTTTGACATGCTTGTCTAGTTGCTTCCACTAACTCTTTCCATGTGCTGAACTGAGAGGCATCTAGACGGGTTCGATCTGGTTCCGTAGTGGTTAAGCAGCAGATAGTGAGACTCTTCAGATCAGGTAACTCTTCTGTTTTTGTCCGTTCAGGTCTCTTTGGCCAGTGCTCAGAACCCAGTTTTAGAAATGATGGTCCCTGACTCCAGCGACCAGGCACTGTAAAACTTAAGAGTGGTTTACCCCTGGTAATATCATCTGCTGAGTTCTGCTGTGTGTCCACGTACCGCCACGCACTGTGTTCTGTCAACTCCTGTATTTCTGAGACTCGTGTCCCAACGAAGACTTTAAACCTACAAGAGTTTGACTGAAGCCACTCCAGCACAGTTGTGGAATCTGTCCAGAGAATTGTCTGCTGGATAGTGAGTGTTATCTCATCATTCAAAAGCTTTGCTAGCTGGGCTCCCGCCAATGCTGCACACAGTTCCAAGCGAGGCATGGACTGCTGCCTCTTGGGAGCAACTCTCGATCTAGCCATGACAAACGAAGTATGAACGTCATCTTCTGTGTATTCTACTAAGTAAGCCACAGCCCCATACGCCCTCTCGGATGCGTCGCAAAACACATGGAGGTCATATTTCCGTTGCACATCCTCAGGGACTGATGAGTAACAGCGAGGAATGGTTATAGCACTAAGATGCTTTAACTCTTTTTCCCAGGAGTTCCAGGCAGCATGGAGATCTGGCGGCAAGTTTGGGTCATCCCAATCTCTTTTCTTGGACCACAGCTGTTGGATGAGCACTTTTGCTCGCGTGGTGAAAGGCACAATGAAGCCTAAGGGATCATACTGCGTTGCTAGCACTTGATAAGCTGTTCTCATCGTTAATGCGGCATGTTCAATGGGACGATAGTGGTATCCTAGGGTATCAGCAGCACAATTCCATCTTAGACCCAAAGTTGGCTCCATTGGATCAGTCTTGTTCTGCACCAGCCATTGTTCTGCAGCTAAGGACCTTGCTTCCGTAGGTAAATGTGCTATCACTGATGGCTGATTGCTAGCCCATTGTCTGAGGTCAAATCCACCCTCTGACAGCAGATTGCGCAGTTGATCGACTGTGAGCTTGGCCTCAGATGCCGCTGGAAAGCTTGCCAGATAGTTGTCCACATAAAAACTCTGCTGCACTGTTTGTAGAGCCCCTGGATAACTCTCTTGGTTATTGCGAGCATGCTGTTGAACAGCAAAAATGGCACAACATGGGCTACTGGTTGTACCAAACGGCAAGACCTGCCACTCATAGACGTCTGGACAGTTCTCACAATGTAAATCTCGCCAGATGAAGCGGAGTAGCGGTCTGTCCTCAGGCAACAGGCGAACCTGATGGAACATTCCGCGAATGTCTGCACTTACAGCCACTGTGTGTTGCCTGAATCTTAAAAGGACCCCCAACAATGATGGGCCGAGTGCAGGGCCTGGCAGAAGCTGATCATTCAGAGAAAGACCTTGATACCTGAATGAACAATTAAAGACCAGTCTTGATTTAGCATTGTGGCACACCAGGTGGTGGGGAATGTACCAGGTTTCCTCCGACTTGGTAACCTCTTCAGGTTGGAGCTTAGTAACATAACCTGCCTTGATGAGCTTATTAATCTCACCAGAGTATACAGCAGCTTTCTCTGGGTCTCTCTGAAGTTTCCGCTCTGTGCTCCTCAGACTAGGCATGACGGACTGAATCGTGCTTATGAGTTTTGGAGCACCAGGCCTGCGCAGGAGGGGGGTGGTATAGCGTTTGACTTCTTCAACCTTAATTCTCTGCGTTCGGCATTCAAGAAGTTTGATTGCCTCTTGGTCTTCTTTGGAGCGAATCACCAGTTTCTCATTTCGATAAGGCAGTACGTCAAGTTGCCATAACTTCTCAACATTACGACAGAGCAAGTCATTGGAGCAGCCAGTTGACACAAAAAGACACTGCTGCACTGAGTGTTGGCTTGGTGTGCTCTCCTCAGCCCCTTGTAGGGCCCATCCCAAGGCTGTGTGCACTGCAACCGGACCACCTTTCGTTCCTTGGCGGACTGGCCTATCTGCTGTGATAAGATGGACATGGTCTGATCCTATCAGGACCAGTGGACGTACGTTGTGGAACGACTGTAACGGAAGCTCCCGGAGGTGCGCATACCGTTTCTGAAGTCTCTGCACTGGGTATGATTGCTCTACTAAGTCCAGACCTGAAGCTGTGAAGGCCCCAAGTAGTTGGAAGCGCCTCTTCGGTTCACTCTTTGGAGAGATTTCCAAGTTAATCTTGGACCCAGAAAGGTGAGTGATGTCGGATCTTACTGTGCGTAGAGCCAGTGTTTCAGGTTCACCCTCCAACTGAAGCTCATGCATGGCTATCGGCAGGATCATGGTTCGCTGCGCTCCATCGTCCAGCACAGCGTAAGTCTCCACTGACCTGAACTTGCTGTGCAACAACACTGGTACCACCTTAAGAAGCACTCTGCTCGTATTAGCAGGTGTGAGGTAAATACGACTCTCTGACGTACCTGATGTACCGTTCGTTGGATCATCATGGGCTATACGGTGAAGAACCTGGAGATGTATTCCACCACAGTCACTGCATGGCTTTTTGAGGTTGCATAGATCAGGTATGTGAAACCGTGCACATCGCCAGCATCGCTTCCCATCAGTAACCCACTTCTGCAGGTCAGCAACCGTCTGCTCTTTAATGTTGTCACAGCGTGTAATGTAGTGCTCTTTACTGTTGCAAAAGAGGCAATGTACCTTGAATGGTTTCTTCAGCTTGAGCTCTCTGGGACGGGTAGAGAGCACAGTCTCAGCAGGGGATGCACCATGATAAACAACTAGACTTGGTCCCTTTGGTTTAGATTGGGCTTTCTCTTTACCAACCCCCGGAAGTCTCTCGTGCTGGTATCGCTGCACTAACCGAATAGAAAGTCTCTGCTGCTGTGCCTTGACTTGCAGCCATCCAGCAAAGTCCTGTAGATTATAAGGGTTAAGACTAATGGAGTTGAGCTTTCCCTGCTGTTGAAGGGACTCAATGAAGCCATCCCGTAAATACTTTGGTAGCTTGCTAAGCAGGCGGTCTACATGTGAGCAGCAATTAAGCTCCATCCCCCTGGGTCCCTCTAGTGACAGCAGCATACTGACTAGGAGGTGAACTCGCAAAGCAAAGCTCTGAAAGCTGTGGCTATCATTGGGCTTGACATCTGGTGATGTGAGGATGGCTGCTATCTCACTTTGAGCCAATTGGTGTGGCTGACCGTACTGTAATTGAAGTGCTTGCATAGCTGCTGAATACGGATATGGGTGATGCCGGCAAGACTGTGCGATCATCTGAGCTTCAGGCAGTTTAAGATGCTCCAACAGTACATGATACTTATATTTCTCTGTTAGCTCGGGGTAAGGCTCAAGCAAATTGTCCAGTGCCAGCTTCATATTTGCAAATTCCCTTTCACTGTCACTTACGAAGTCAGGAATTTTAGGTTTAGGGGGGCTATACATTGTCCGCTGAGATATGCTACCACCCGGTGGAGCTGCAGTCTGAGATGGAACAAGATGTGGAGGAATGACAACTGCAGCAGGGCTCACTGAAGGGAGTAAACCAGGAATCATGGTTTGAGAGGGTAATGCGGAAGGCATCATTGTGCGGCAAGGAGGGTTATAATTGAATGAAGTTGATGCATTCACTGGCTGTATCTTTGAATGTGGTGTTGCAAGATAGCCATAAGGTGTCGTGGGATGCTGATAGACTGGTACTGGTGACATCAGCTGCTGCTCAAGGGGCTGGAATAATCGTTCAGCTTCGTTTACTACCGTTCGTTCATAAAGGGGAAGAAATCTGGCAGAATGAGATGGACCAGGCTCAGATAGTGGTAGTGGTGGTGACAGATGCGAGGCGGGTGATGCTGTGCCAGAGGAGATGGGAGAATACAGTATGCCTGTAGGTTTTGATTGATTTGGTTGGATTGGAGTGAATCCAAGACTGTGACTCTCTACCTCTGCTTTAGAACCAGTATCTGTCCTCTGTGTCTTTTCTTCATGTCTCACCGTTGTGCCTACAGCAGGCTGTTTGCTGACATGTGACATTGTGTCACGTGTATGTGAGGGTATGGGCGGAGGGCTTGATGAACTAGATGTTGGTGAAGGTTCATTTTCCTCATTTTCCTCTTCTTCTCTCAAGAATGATCTGATGTGTTCCCTCATCTCGTTTCGACGGTGCTTACGTTTTTTAAGCTGATCTAATTTTCTGAGAAGTTTGTCCATTTCAACTGTCTCCTCTTCCTCCCTCGCATTCATGGATTCCATTAGTTGTGTCAATGAGTCCATATTTAGTATGTCTGCTTGACTCGGACTGGGCGTGTCTCGATGTCCACCTGGACTGTGGGTTGCATCCGCTTGACTAGTATACACTGCGGCTGCTGCTCCTCTCTGCTCCTCTGACTCCCTCTGAACAGGACTGGAGGAAAGGGCTGGTCGGTGATGAAAGTCAAGGATGTAATCCTCAAGGCGCTTGGGGGTCTGACATCGTCGTGCTGGTCTTGCTCGTGTTTCAGCAAGGGGAGGGGAGGTTGGTTTGCCATCTGATGACATTCTGAAGCAGTAAAGATCCGGCTCGAAGGACCATTTGTTGGGGATTGCCCCACTGATTGCCGATTCTTTAATAGTGTTTACCACTTCAGCACTCTGATCAGAGAGGAGGAGTCATCAGATAGTTTCCACCTTTTATTAGTGCAAGTTAACCATGTACACGTGGCAGTATACAACTGAGGTAGTTTCTGTAACAAACAAATTAAACAGAATAAATAACTGAATGTCAAACTTAAACGTCCACTTACGGTTGTGATAAAACAGCAAACTACAAACTAAACAATATTAACAGCTCTCTCATACTCCGTTTAGCAGAATAAGGACAAGGAAATAAACTCCATATAAACAGAGCATATAATCAACTTAATATACATCACACCATCCTCATTATGGTATTAAAGTATAACAGATATAGAATATCTGATGATCTTTCTCATAACGGGTTATAACAATATCAATAGGTTAAGACGCGATGCTAGCGGCACTTCCATGTGCGTCTCACGTGGCAAACTAATCATCATAAAGATCACGAAACACCCGCGAATAAGAGGCTTAATACTAGAGACAGTCTCAGCAGTATAAACATCTAGCTAGCATTACCAATACTACAGTCAGGAAATTAACTTACGGCGTCAATAACTTTGTCCTGCACTCAGAGATGCTGCACAGGTGGAAAATGCGTCATATATTTACAGCTCCGTGCACGTAACAGAGAACGCATCACTTACGCCAAAAACGGTATCCACTAAAAATTGCGTAGTACGTTCCTAACTTATGCATTAAGTAGTTTACATAATAACCCTGAATATATCAAATATAGCTGTATATAATACTGAAACCCATATAAGTAAAGAATTCACAACACGATGCATCAAATCTTCGACTATTAGGGGTCACCCCTAGAAAATAGCAATAAATACATTTTCCGGTGTCTATTACTGGTCGTGGGTTAAAAGTAAACAAATGCTAAATTAAACAAATGTTATTGTCACACCCTCACAATCATCTGTCACTGAAACCTCTGATAATAAACCTTGCACTTGCACTAATTCCTCTAATCGTCTGTGTCTGACAGAAGACCAGACCAAATGCAGAGCTCTTCGGACACAGGCGGGGACCGCACCGCAGACCACTTCACCACGCTGGTTCACACAGTACAGTCCTCACTGGTTCACAACACTCCCTCCACCACTACCCATGTTAGCGTATCATCACCAGCACCACCGGCACCCGCAACTTCGTCAGCTGCCTGCGTAAGTCCCATGGCCCGACCAGCGACCTACAGCGGCGCGGCGGAGGATTGCAGCGGGTTTCTCTTGCAATGTTCCCTGTATTTGGAAGCAAATTCCCATCTGTTCCACAGCGAGAGAGGCCGCATAGCATTTATCATCTCATTACTCTCAGGCCGAGCCCTTCAGTGGGCACAGTCGTTATGGGAAACGAATGCCCCCATCATTGGCTCCACCACAGCCTTCTGCACTCATCTAAAAGTGGTATTTGGTCAAAAAACTGACAAATTATCTTTACATGATCAACTGTTTTCTATTCGCCAAGGCAAACGAGAGACAACGAGTTCCTATGCACTGTTTCCGCACACTGGCCTGTATGAGCGGATGGAATGAATCAGCCCTCGTCACCGCCTTCCGCCACGGCCTCCTCGCTGAAATCAAGCAACTCATTGTGGTCTACGAGGACGCCATGGGCTTGGAAGCCCTCATCCAGAAAACCATCCGCATGTCTCAATGGTTATCTGCCTGTGGCCTCTCCTCACCCGCTGCCGATCCTCCACCTGCTCAAACATCTGTCGCACCTCCAGCACCTGAACCCATGCAGATCGACTCATACCATCTAACAACCACCGAACGCCAACGCAGGATCTCACTACATCTGTGCCTGTATTGTGGGGGAGATGGACATGGCATGACGACCTGCCCCATGCGACCTACTCAGCCAGCGGTGAGTACCATCCAGTTACCTCCTTTAACGGCAAACCTTACTAAGACGCCAGTATTCGTTTGTAATTCCCACTCATCTGTTGCAACACAAGCCCTCATTGACTCCGGGTCGGTAAGCCTTTTATCGTCTTCACCAAGCCGACCCTGAGCCAGAGCACCTTGAAACCATCCTTCCTCCAGCCATGGTTGTCAGCCCGATCCAGTGGACGCTCCACGAGCAGATCCAACAGGCTCCGCCGGGAGGTCCAGAAGGGCGCCTCTACATCCCGCCTCGCCATCGCCTGCCCCTTCTGGACTTGGCTCATTCTTTACCAGGCTCTGGACACCCAGGCAGGAGAAGGACCCTTTCGCTCCTTCGCCACTGTTACTGGTGGCCCACCATGCCTCGGGATGTCTCCCGATTTGTCAAGGGATGTTCAGTCTGCGCCATTGCCAACACCCCTAGGAGACTCCCCGAGGGTAAGCTGGTCCCTCTTCCGATCCCTGAGCGACCCTTGAGCCATCTGGGGATCGACTTCATGACCGAACTGCCACCATCCCAAGGTTTCACCTGTATCCTAGTCGTTGTCGACCGATTTTCAAAATCCTGCAAACTCATCCCCTTCAAAGGCTTACCTACCGTGTGGAAAACCGCGGAGGCACTCTTCACCCAAGACTTCCGACATTTTGGGCTTCCGGAAGACATCGTTTCCGACCGAGGACCCCAATTCATCTCTAGAGTGTGGACAGCCTTCTTCCATCTCCTAGGGGTATCGTCAGCCTCTCGTCAGGTTACCATCCTCAGACCAATGGCCAGACTGAACGGAAGATCCAGGAGATCGGGAGATTCCTGAGGCTATACTGCCACCAGAATCAGGAGAGCTGGAGCCACGAGGCTATCCACGAGGGACGTCTGTATCCGACTGCTTTGCCGTAAGCTGAGTCCCCGATACATCGGACCGTTCACGGTAGACAGGCAGCTGAACAAAGTCACCTACTGCCTTCACCTTCCACCCACCTACAAAATATCACCATCATTTCATGTGTCCCTTCTTAAGCCCTTCACTGAACCTGTCCCTTCTTCACCCACAGATCCTGGTGATGGTGCCATACCTCCTCCTCCTACCATCGACGAGGAGCCATCAGTCTACCGCGTGACAGCCATCCTCGGCTCGCGGCGACGGGGTTCCCGAATGGAATACCTGGTAGATTGGGAGGACTGCGGTCCTGTGGAGCGGAGCTGGATCTCCAGGAACGATGTGCTGGACCCCAATCTCCCCACTCAGTTTCACCAAGACCACCCTGACGTCCCGCTTCTTGGGGCCATGGTAGACCCCGTCGCCGCCCGTTCCAGCCGTCAGGAGCTGTCCGTGGAGGAGGGGGCACCATCACCAGCCAGCACTATATCAACCCGGCTCACCTTCACTCCCATTGTCTGGTCTCGTACCGATCCCTTCATTGACTACCTGTCCTGCCAAGAAGCCTTCGCCTGTTCCCATCTTTGTCTTCATCATCATCATCGTCCTCTTCGTCTTCACCTTCATCGTCTTGACCATCCCTTTAAGTATCACCTGTGTCTGAAACCTCTGATAATAAACCTTGCACTTGCACTAATCCCTCTGTGTCCTCGTCTGTGTCTGACAGTTATATTGAGTAACAATTATGGCTATCAATCATTTTAAATCAAATTAAGAACATGACATGCTAACCGAATTAATTGCAATTAATCACATATCAATATTTCCATTAAAAAAATACATTAAAAAAACTTTTTTCTGAAACTCTTTCGCCTGAACTTGACTCTCTCGTGAATGCACGTACAGCCATTGCTGGAAGTCAGTGATTATAATTTATAAAGTTTTGAATATGGATATTTTACTACCAAAAACCCATTGCTTTAGGAATGCTTCAGGAAAGCATTTATTAACGCACTGGAGTCGTATGCATTACTTTTATGATGGATGGATGCACTTTTTTGGGCTTCAAAAACCTGGACACCATTCAATGCCATTACAAAGCCAGGCAGAGCCAGGATATTATTTGATATAACTGGTAATGTGTTTGGCTGAAAGAAGAAAGTCAAATACAGAAAGAATATTATTCATTTTTGTGTGAACTATTCTTTTAAAGAGGCACAGTACCACAAACTCAGCATTTCTTAGAAGGGAAAAATGAGAGTGAAAAATAATCAAGTTTTGCAAATACATACATAAAAAGTGGAACAATTCAATAAGACCTTCATCCTATACCGTATAAATGTAAAATGTTTGTTGTACAGTTGAACAAATCAATGCAAAAGTTTGCAATCATAAAATATATCATATGGATTAATGCAATTTTGATCTAACGTTAGGGCTCATAGCTTATAACTGTAAATAATATTTTGGATGAATGTGTCTCTCTTACTGTAACCCCATCCATCACCTGGATTCTTAACAGTAGCTTTCCTGTGCACTTAATGCACAGCTGAATCAGTGTGGAAGTGTATGTTACACAAGCTGCTCCTGTTCCTGTTTTCTACTTTCCAAGCATTATATAATCACAGCAGAGACTGAGAGAGAGAGTGAGTGTGAGAGGGAGGAAGAGTAGCTCTCCGGGGAGTGTGGTAGGCTTCATTATTCAGCTCGCTCTGCCTTCTTTAGGACCTGTGCGGTTTGCATCTGGCCCCATTTACAAGAGTCCAGCTTCTATGCCCATGGCCAACTGTGAGCGGATAATGCTAATGTATGAAGTTCTTTAAACCTCTATTCATGGCATTCTTTGTTTGAGATCCCTCTTAGATCTTGATCCAAAGCACAAATAGTACTAAAGGAATAGTTCACCCAGAAATATCTATCATCATTTACTCACCCTCACGTTATTCCAAACATATGCTGTATTTCTTTATTCTGTCGCACACAAAATAAGATATTTATATCAGTGTTTTTTCGTCTATAAAATTAATGCAAGTCAATGGTTTTAATGCAGTCGCCGCAATTTTGACAGGAAACGTATCCCTAAAATCAGATAGAAATTATTATATTGTTGTAAGCCTAAATTTGACACAAACTGTAAACTTGTCCCTTAAATCTGAATGGCTGTTTGGAATGTTGTTCCACACTGTAACAAAAAAAGGAAAAAAGATTAATAAATTATGACAAAGAGATTTTCAACTCTTTTTTGTTGTTGTTGCTATAAAACATTTTTTGTGAGTTTAATTTAATTTTAACATCAACATCTAGGTTGATTTTACTTAAAAATGTAACTTTAACTTTGGTTATGAATCAGCGTAAAGATTCATGATTCAGATTGCCCATGTCATGTGATTTCAGCAGTTTGACACGCGATCCGAATCATGAATCAATAAGCTGATTCATTACCGTTTGAAACTTTATTTGAATTTTGAAAACAAACACAGAGGAGACAGGCGTAGTTTTTGTTATTTTTGGACCAAAATGTATTTTCGTTGCTTCAAGAGATTCTAATTAACTAACTGATGTCACATATGGACTACTGTGATGATGTTTTTAAAGGGTTCTGGACATGGGTATTATAGTGTGCATTCACTTTCATACGCTCTCTGACTAAATATAAAATATCTTAAACTGTGTTCTGAAGATGAACGGAGGTCTTACGGGTGTAGAACGACATTAGGGTGAGTCATTAATGACATCAATTAATTTTTTGGGTCAACTAACCCTTTAATAAAGATGTTGATCAAGGATCATGTTGTACTCATGTTCACCGTAGCAATGCAGTGTTGTTAAACTAAAACTTAAACTATTAAAATTTGTTTTTGGTAACTGAAATAAAATTAAATACTTAGAGGGTTAGTTGACCCAAAAATTAAATTACTTTATGAAATTCTGTTAATCTTCGGAACACAAATGAAGATATTTTTGTTGAAATTCGATTGCTCAGAAAGGCTTTCATTGACACCAATGTCATTTTCTCTCTCAAGACCCATGAAAGCACTAAAGATGTCTTTAAAAAGTCCCTCTCACTACAGTGACTCTAAAATAATTTTATGAAGTGACAAGAATAGTTTTGGTGTGCAAAAAAACAACTAAATAACGACTGTGGAGGTGGAGGAGCTGTGGAGGAGTTGTGGAGGGGGAGGAACTACAGAGGAGCCGTGGAGGGGGAGGAGCTGTGGAGGGGAGGAGCCGTGGAGGAGCTGTGGAGGGGGAGGAGCCGTGGAGGAGCTGTGGAGGAACAGTGGATGAGCTGTGGAGGAACCGTGGAGGTGGAGGACCTGTGGAGGAGCTGTGGAGGAGCCGTGGAGAAGCTGTGGAGGAGCCGTGGAGGAGCTGTGGAGGAGCGGGGGAGGAGCTGTGGAGGTGGAGGACCTGTGGAGAAGCTGTGGAGGACTGGGGGAGGAGCTGTGGAGGAGTGGGGGAGGACCTGTGGAGGATCGGGGGAGGAGCTGTGGAGGAGCGGGGAGGAGCTGTGGAGGAGCTGTGGAGGAGCTGTGGAGGACCTGTAGAGGTGCTGTGGATGAGCTGTGTAGGTGCTGTGGAGGAACTCTGGAGGAGCTGTGGAGGAGTTGTGGAGGAGTTGTGGAGGAGCTGTGGAGGAGTCGTGGAGGAGTCGTGGAGGAGCTGTGGAGGAGCTGTGGAGGAGCTGTGGAGGGGGAGGAACTGTGGAGGAGCCGTGGAGGAGCTGTGGAGGAGCTGTGGAGGAGCTGTGGAGGGGGAGGAACTGTGGAGGTTTTGGGGGTGGGAGGAGCTGTGGAGGAGCCGTGGAGGGGGAGGAGCTGTGGAGGGGAGGAGCTTTGGAGGAGCTGTGGAGGAGCTGTGGAGGGGGAGGAGGTGTGGAGGGGAGGAGCTTTGGAGGAGCCGTGGAGGAGCTGTGGTGGGGGAGGAGCCGTGCAGGAGCTGTGGAGGAACCGTGGAGGAGCTGTGGAGGAGCTGTGGAAGTGGAGGAGCGGGGGAGGAGCTTAGGAGGTGGAGGACCTGTGGAGGAGCTGTGGAGGAGCTGTGGAGGAGCCGTGGAGAAGCTGTGGAGGAGCCGTGGAGGAGCTGTGGAGGAGCGGGGGAGGAGCTGTGGAGGTGGAGGACCTGTGGAGAAGCTGTGGAGGACTGGGGGAGGAGCTGTGGAGGAGTGGGGGAGGACCTGTGGAGGATCGGGGGAGGAGCTGTGGAGGAGCAGGGAGGAGCTTTGGAGGAGCTGTGGAGGAGCTGTGGAGGACCTGTAGAGGTGCTGTGGATGAGCTGTGTAGGTGCTGTGGAGGAACTGTGGAGGAGCTGTGGAGGAGTTGTGGAGGAGTTGTGGAGGAGCTGTGGAGGAGTCGTGGAGGAGTCGTGGAGGAGCTGTGGAGGAGCTGTGGAGGGGGAGGAACTGTGGAGGAGCCGTGGAGGAGCTGTGGAGGAGCTGTGGAGGAGCTGTGGAGGGGGAGGAACTGTGGAGGTGTCGTGGAGGGGGAGGAGCTGTGGAGGAGCCGTGGAGGGGGAGGAGCTGTGGAGGGGAGGAGCTTTGGAGGAGCTGTGGAGGAGCTGTGGAGGGGGAGGAGGTGTGGAGGGGAGGAGCTTTGGAGGAGCCGTGGAGGAGCTGTGGTGGGGGAGGAGCCGTGCAGGAGCTGTGGAGGAACCGTGGAGGAGCTGTGGAGGAGCTGTGGAAGTGGAGGAGCGGGGGAGGAGCTTAGGAGGTGGAGGACCTGTGGAGGAGCTGTGGAGGAGCTGTGGAGGACCTGTGGAGGAGTGGGGGAGGAGCTGTGGAGGAGCTGTGGAGGAGCAGGGGAGGAGCTGTGGAGGTGGAGGACCTGTGAGAAGCTGTGGAGGACCGGGGGGAGGAGCTGTAGAGGAGTGGGGGAGGAGCTGTGGAGGAATTGTGGAGGAGCTGTGGAGGAGTAGTGGAGGACCTGTTAAGGAGCTGTGGAGGGGAGGAGCTGTGAAAGAGCTGTGGAGGGGGAGGAACTGTGGAAGAGCTGTGGAGGGGGAGGAACTGTGGAGGAGCCGTGGAGGAGCTGTGGAGGAGCTGTGGAGGAGCTGTGGAGGAGCTGTGGAGGGGGCGGTAATGTGGAGTAGCCGTGGAGGGGGAGGAGCTGTGGAGGAGCTGTGGAGGAGCTGTGGAGGAGCCGTGGATGTGGAGGACCTGTGGAGGACCTGTGGAGGAGCGGGGGAGGAGCTTAGGAGGTGGTGTGGAGGTGGAGGACCTGTGGAGGAGCTGTGGAGGTGCTGTGGAGGAGCTGTGGAGGAGCTGTGGAGGAGCTGTGGAGGGAGGGCAGTAGCGCAGCAGAGAGCAAGAGGAAGTGACCTGTGAGTCGTGCTTTTTCAAATTTTCAGGCTAAGTCAACGTTTTCTAAAAACTCCCTACTGCAGCTTTAAGATTTACTAACAGCTTGCACCAGCGCAAACCCTATTTTGCCAAAAAAAAAAACAACAAAAAAAACAACAACTGTAAGGTTTTACTAAAAAAATTGTGTTGAAAAGGCATGGAGTTATTTTTGCGGCTGACCTTACTGCATATGCATTTGTAGGAGTGACTCTTTCAGGCGCAAAATGTATGGAAGGAGAGTATTTAAATTAATCATGCAAGGAGATTTAAAAAGGTTTTCGCTCATCGATTTATTGGTGCTCATGCCATTGTTTACTTCACAAAAAAGCGTGTCTTAAACCAGACACTAATGGGTATAATGTGCTGGTCATTATGCAAAAGATCCGACTGCGTCTGTGTTCATCAGCATATCACGTGCGAACTGTCCACTCCCATCGGCACATTAATGGAATTGCGCCCTCGTGCTGTTTTGCCCTGTTTAGTACATCTGACCCTTAAACGTAAAAAAAAAACCTAAATCAATTACTTATGTACATTAATCTAATCTACTAATTATTAATCAATTTGCAATTACTAAAACAACTCAAAATACTTACAAGTACTGTCATGGTATAAAAATTTTTTTTAAATAACACTGGTTCAATGTTTTTGTTTTGGACCCCACCGACGTTCATTATATACCAAAATAAGTCAAGTGACCTTTATTTATATAGCACTTTTACAATGATGATTGTTTCAAAGCATCTTCACAGTGTTAAAATATTGCAACTAAATTTGATTCGGCTGTACAGTCGCTCTGGGAAAAAACGGTGATGTCATTAGCTCATTTCAATTTATCATATAGTGACAATGTGGGCAGATCAGTGATAAAGTTGATACAGTTAATTTAGTAATTCATTTTATTTTTCACTGTAAAATCAAATAGCTGTTCTTACTTACTGACTTTAAAAAATTGTAATCTGAACTATTTGCATGCTAATGCATTTGTTACACCGATTTGTTAAATAGGTAGGCGGGCAAAAGGTTGAGGCGGGGCAATTCTTCATAGACTTTTCACTCCTTTCCTCCACTTCTGCAGTCATCGTTCTTCTTAGTTGCATTCCTTCATTTTCCAGTCATCTTGAATGTAATTGAAAATACAACTAAATACTTTGGGAGAGTGTCACATAAGCTGACTTCATAAATTTATGTTGATTTCCAAAAATTTCTCACCATTATGGTGATCAGTGTTCCCTTTGGTTGGGCACTTGGAACTTACGTAATATAAAAGTCTCTTCCTATTGATGCAGGAATGCAACACAAAATCACAGTTATCTGATTTCAAAGGAAGGTAAGTAATAAGTATGTATATACGCAAAGATAAATACACACACACACACACACACACACACACACACACACAATGATTTTTTTTTTTTTACATTTTATTGCTAACACTTCTGACAAACTTTTAATTGTGTTGATATAATGCCTCTATATTTGTGACAATATCCAACAATTGACCAAGCTTGAGTCACACACAGACTTTAACATTCAGCATGCAACACAAACACAACACACAACGGTCACATTTTTTTTTTACACTTAATAAGACCATTACAAGTTCATTTGCTGTCATTATTGGGGTTATACTGACAAAAGACAGCAAATAAAATGGTAAGATAAAGCCAAAAATAATAAAATGGAGTTACGATTGCCCTGTGATTAATTTATTCGTGCTGCAATGGATTCTGGGAGTACACTTCCTCAGCTCACAGACAGAATTATGTTGACACAACTTGAATGGTTTAAGTAAGAACAACTTGATGCAATTAGGCTTACTTAATTGAATGTTAAGTGCATTCATGCTAGGTGAACTACTAAAAAAACGTTCACTTTATTTGAAGAAAACCTGGAAACCGATTAAGTAATAAATAAGGGTTGAATGGAGTTCAGTTGTTGCTTTTTGTTTTCACTTATTTTTTTAAGTTCAGCTTACTTGAGAATTTTAAGGCATTTGGTTTCCTAATATTTTCCTAGTAATGTGAGCACTAATAACTAGTTAACACAACTAATAATGTTGAGTTAAGTATACTTCATTAACAAGTTTTCTGTACAAATTTTGTTACGTTTTGCCAACAAAAAAATAATACACTACTTTAGGTGAAATTTTTAAGGCAATCGGTTTCTTCACTTTTTTTAAGTAAAGTGAACTTATTACATTTTACAGAGATATTTAGTTAAACTTAAGTGTTCCCGACGGAGCAGGGCAAGCCAAAGGCGACAGTGGCAAGGAACCCGAAACTCCATCAGGGCATGATGGAGAAAAATAAACCTTGGGAGAAACCAGACTCAGTCGGGGTGCCAGTTCTCCTCTGGCCTATTAACAATCAGTGTATGATTATTATTCTGGCAACCTTACAGGTCAGAAATCATATTAGATCGGATTATTCGAAAGTTCAAGGTGTCACGTAAGAGACGGTTTATTGAGGATGTCACGTCGAGAAAACAATTATTGAATAGGAATTTTCGAAGGATCGGAGTCGTCACGCTGGAGACGGGTTTATTGAGGATGACGTGTCAGTGAGGCAAATTCAGAGGAGACACTAATTGACACGGTCTCTGCTGACACTCCAGGGTAAAAAGTATTACATAAAATTGTAAAAACATTCTTTAAAATACTTTTTTTTTTCCATGTTCCAAATTTTCATTTTGGGCTGATCTATCCTATTAAACAGCACAATTGCTTATATTTAGGGCTACAGATTTCAACAAACCCATAACCCAAATTATTAAACTTCAATTATTAAAGTCCAGAACCAATTATGCCAAAGGAATGGTAGTTTAAGATCAGACTTACAGTTTTCATCTAGCAGATCACAAACAATCAGTTACATGGATGGACGGACAACGATTTGGAGTGGGCCCTTTGACCAATAAGTAACTAACTATAATATGCTAGTAGCAACCATCCAGAACACCCTAACAAACGCACAGGAATAGCTAAAAACACACAATACCTTAGCAATAGCACACACATACACACGTTTGTTTTTTTGTGAAATGGTAATGTTTTATAATGTACAAACTGTACATTATATCCCCGTCTGCCCCTAAACCTACCCATCACAGGAAACATTCTGCATTTTTCGTTTCTCAAAAAAACGAATTCTTTATGATTTATAAGCCTTTTGAAAAGTGGGGACATGGGTAATGTCCTCATATTTCACTCTATTCTTGTAATACCATTGCCATACCCATGTCATAATACAGATTTGTGTGCTGATATTTCAGCTATACACAAACACACACACACCATCACAAAACGTTCCAAAAAGTACCATGGTGCTATTCTCAGAAGTACCTTGGTGTACCATGTTCTACCATGTTACTAACAAACCCCTGGAAACCACTAGCATCTTAGCAGAGATTTTTTGCGCAGGCAAGAACCACTCGCATTTTCCCAGAAAATGTAAAAATCTGGGTTCATTCGTAATGTTGTTCCCCCGGTGCTGTCCGGTAAGTAATCACATCAACAGATATATTACCCCCGTCAGCACAGATGCATGTGATTCTTTTATTCCAAGATTAATTGCATTAACTGAATTTATTTTTAAGTGCCTGGAGATAAGCATCACTCTCAGTTGTCTTGCTTCCGCAGGCTGTTCCAGCTCCATATGTGGGTGCTGTGCTGTAATACGTTCATGCCATGGGTTTCCATTCCTCAAATTAGACACCTCGATTGCGATTGTTCAGCATCTGCCACAAAACCTCACAACAGTTTTATAATTAGGCCTTATTCATTTTCACCAAATGTCATTTTTTATGTTCTGGAAAACAAAACAAAAGCTATGTTTTTGTAGGATGCATATTTCCATTTAGCGGAAGATTATTGGTTTACTATACGATATGCCCAAGACATTCATATATTCATGCTCCCTTAAGGGAACTAAGTGTCCATTTGCTGTTGGACTGTGGCCCAGGCCTCTCCAAGTGTCTAAAAAGTACAGACTGTAACTCTCATCTTGGCTGATATAATAGTGTGGTGTGTGGGCCAGCCATTGTTACAGAGAGACAAACAATTTATGGGCATTCAGCAACAATTCATGGCCCACCTGTCACAGATCGATGAATGTTCCCCCTCCTACGTACACCACAATCTGATTATCCAAGACAATTTGGGCTCAGCACAAACACGTAATGTTATATTTCCGATATTTCAAAAATTAAAAAAATTCTAAATATTAAAATTCTGATTGCCATTTAAACGTGTTTGCAAAAAAGCAACATACCATGATTTTTTTTGACACCATGCTAATATTATTGTTTTCTTAGATGTGGATTGTTGAGTATCATGTAAATACCATGGTACATGAATATGGAAGTTACAAGAGTAACACTTTTTTAAATGTTTTTACAAAATACATAAACACATGAATAATACTCAAAAATAAATAAGAGCAACTGCCTTATATCTTGAATGATTTGATTTATTCAAAGGGATAGTTCACCCAAAAATAAAACATGTTGTTCCAAAGCAGTAAGACTTTTGTTCATCTTCGAAACACAAATCAAGATATTTTAATGAAATCTGAGAGATTTCTGTTCCTCCATTGACAGTTTATGCACCTACCACTTTGGCACTTCAAAAAGTTCACAGAGATCATAAATCTAATCCATGTGAATTGAGCGGTTTAGTTAAACATTTCTGAAGAGACATGATCACTTTGTATGATCAACAGAATTAATTTATACATTGATCAGTGAACATAAACAGAAGCTGAAGAAACTCAGAAACTCATTGGTTGTTGCAGAAGCTCAAACGTGCTGCATAACACGAGAATGAACCTGATTGGCTGTTGCGGAAGCTCAAATGTGCTGCGTAACATGAAAATGAACCTCATTGGTTCTTGCAAATGCTTAAATGTGCTGCGTAACATGAGAATAAACCTCATTGGTTATTGCAGGAGCTTAAATGTGCTGCATAGCATGAGAATGAACCTTATTGGTTCTCGCACGTCAAATGAACTGGCCTAAGCTTCCATTTAACACAAATGATGTGTGAGTTGATGAATGCTTATATGTGACTAAAAGCATATAAGCTTTTTAAATATGAGCTTTTTAAAAAAAAGCCAACATTAAATCTGTTCAGTGCATAAAGCGATTGTGTTTCTTCATAAAATTTGAACTAAACTGCTCAATTTATATTGATTCTTGATCTTTTCGGGAAATTTTTGAAGAGTCAAAGTGGTAGTTGTGTGGACTGTCAATGTAGGGACAGAAATGGCTCATATTTTTATTTAAAAAAAAATTGATTTGAAGATGAATGAAAGTATTACAGGTTTGGAACGACATGAGGGTAAGTAAATAATGACAGTTTTCATTTTTAGGTGAACTACTACCCCTTTTAATAATAATAAAAAAAGTTGTTAAGGAAGTACGTGGATTCAATGGTTGTTAAGGAAGCATCTCGTCCTAGACTGCCTGCTAAACTACACTATTAACTTCTACTGAGTTTAAGTTTCAGACACAGTGTCCTGGAAACACTTCGTACTTTGAGGATGTCCTATCCTATTATATGTATTGCCTGGTGAGGTGAATGAATAGGTGGCAATGTAAACACAACAAAGGTTTATACTAATGACTGCTGTCCTAGACTAATGAATCGTTTAATGATGCAACTTTTCCCATGAGTCTTGTTGAAATCTGCAAATGCCTACCTCATTAAATATATATATATATTCATGACGATGATCAATAAATGCCCTGCCTGAGAAAGACGAGAATTTGTGTTATATCCAACTATCCTAAATATTCAGATCTCTAAACAAATACAGAAGGCTCAGTCTGGCTCAGTGATGTTGCCAGAATTATTTTATAGGACAATAAGCAAATATTTTTTAATATATAATTCAATAAGGTCAGAATAAATATGTATCAAAATGTAATGTAGCCTATCAAATACATATAAACAAACATTTTCAAACTAGATGACCACTATTAAGTGACAGCAAACAGCAACATTTATGTATTTTGTAATTTTGTATTTTTGACTGTAATTGTCAAGCTCAACCCTGTTCCCAAAATTACTACCAGGAAACATTTATATTTTAATTAAGGGGAAGCAATACCTATAAACTAACATAGGTGTATCATTGCTTATATTTCAACATCCCAGCTACATTTTTGGTTAAATTAAATTTCTATAAATATGTACAATTAATACACAAATGCCACAATCTTTGGAGTGACAACTATTAGATAGGCTAGATTAGATAGTCTTATTAACTGCAACAAGAAATTTTACCCACATTTAAGTTTTGATTGCGTTGGACAAGCTCCGCTATTCAACATTGTTACCAACTATAAAAAGGATCAAAATAATATTTTTGTCAAATAACTTTGACATAGCCTATAATAAGTAGGCTATATATGTAACAAATAAGTATAAGCCTATAATAAATAGGCTGTATATGTAACAAATAAGTATAAACCATGTGGACACCAACCGGTCACAACCATAGACTGTAAAAAAATATGGACGTAGCGTCCGTGACGTCGCCCATAGGATTCTGATAAGCCGTTCTGAAGCTTAAAGTATGGGCGAGCTGGGCGTTGCCATCTTGTGAGCGAGTCAACGCGTGTCACTCCCGGATAACAGAAAATGGGCAAAAAGGCGGGATGTGCGCGGAGCTGAGGTGACGCAATAACTATAGACGGCGGATAAATGGCTATCCACTTGTAACCACGCCCTTAATTATGCAGAACCTTAAGGCTTTATATAACGGAAACGAATGAGTTATAAAAAAATTCACCCCCCTCAGAGTTGTCATGAAGATCAAAATTAGCCTTATAAGCCAAAACCACAATTTGTACCAGGCTGTAAACATGTTTTTTTCTGCTTTAAAGTTGAGAATTTTAACATGGGGCTCAATGAGATTCTGCTCCCTTCTGGAGCCTGTCCCTAGTGGCCAGTGGAGGAATTGCAGTTTACATTACTTCCGTATTGGCTTCAAGAGAGATCGCGGGAGGTTGCCGCTTGGTCACAACATAGTGCTACCTTAATGTAGGCTAAATCTGTTTCATATTCTGTTATAGCTTATTTTATTAGGTTCCAAGCAATTGTCTTTGATATTTTAAGAGATGCATAGCCTACACCACATCCACCCCCAAAACTCATCTGCACATTAGCTACTGCTGCACTTCCACTTACCGTCCCAATTCAGACTCCAGCTCGTAGAAGTCCGCCAGGGTCTCTTTTTTGGATCCATCGATCCAGTATTCAGGAGCGGCTCTAGAGGCGGGCATTGTCACTTTCAGCATCTCCAGCGCTTCAGTTCACTATCAGCGAAGCGCCGATCTGGGCAGAAACAACAACAGCACGGAATGACAAGGGAAAAGCGGACGCGCAATATAGAGAGACGAATGATATACATGATTTTCTTTCACATTACCTGTAAATGGATGTTGGTGAGGTGCGCTGAGTGGCCGGGAATGTGTGTAGCGTCAGTTGATCTCGGTTGTCATGTCGCTCTCTGAAGTCTGAACGGGGCGCGCGGCTTCCACTGGGTCTTACTGTCGCCTATGTAGGGCGCTGAGGATGTGTGTGTGTGTGTGTGTGTGCTTGTAATTTACCTGGATTCAATGGACGTCACATATTACATAACACTCTCCAGTATACATTTGTAAGATGCATTACACGGTTAGATCATTATGGCAAATTATAGTTAGCCTATATTTAAAAGGACACCTGTCTATAAATGAATAGGCAGATTAACCCAGGGCCGTGGCAAAAATATAATGGGGGGACATTTTATTTTCATAGGGGGTCACACTTAAGGCCTATACAAAACTATAACATTCTGTATTTAGCTTAACGGCAGACCTAATTTTAATTTTTAGCTCTGTTTAAATTAGGCTATATTAATGAAGATCTGCATAATTAGAGGCGTGGTCAATTAAGTTAACGGTGGATTGTGGTCGAGCTAGTCGGGGTTTTAGCCATATATGGTTTCAGCATCCAGGTAGCCTACCTAGAAAGAATTAAATATACATTAATGAGCACATATTTTTGAAAAAACTATGTGTTTTTAGCTAAGAATAAACTAAAAAAAGTTACCAAGTGTAGCTTTAACATAATATGTATGTAATATGTAACATTATATATATATATACACACACACACACACACACACACACACACACACACATACATACATACATACATACATACATAAACATATATATCTATATATAATGCAGGCCAAAAGTTTGGACACATTACTATTTGTAATGTTTTTGAAAGAAGTTTATTCTGCTCATCAAGCCTGCATTTATTTGATCAAAAATACAGAAAGAAATTGTAATATTGTGATATATTATTACTACTTCAAATAATTGGTTTTCAATTTATTATACTTTAAATGATCATTTATTTCTGTGATGCAAAGCTGAATTTTCAGTATCATTCCTCTAGTCTTCAGTGTCACATGATCCTTCAGAAATCATATGATTCATTTTCAAAGTTGGAAACAGTTCTGCTGCTTAATATTTTTTCATAACTGGTGATACTTTTTATAATACTTTTAGATGAATAAAAAGAAGGAAAAAAAAGAAGAAAAAAGAAAGAAAATGTTTTAAAAATAGAATTTGTAACAACAAAATACACTACTGGTCAGTATTTTGGGTCAGTCATTTTTTTCTTCCTTTTTTTGAAATAAATCAATAATTGTATTCAGCAAGGATGTGTTAAATTGATAGTAAAGGAGATTTATATTATTTGAAAATATGTTTTTATTTTGAATAAAGTTCTTTTGAACCTTTTATTCATCAAATATATTAGGCAGCAGAACTGTTTCCAACACTCATAACAAATCAGAATATTAGAATGATTTCTGAAGACACTGAAGACTAGAGGAATGATACTGAAAGTTCAGCTTTGCATCACAAAAATAAATGATCATTTAAAGTATAATAAATTTAAAACCAAATAAAATTGTAATATATCACAATATACATTTTTTTTTAAATATTTTTGATCAAATAAATGTAGGCTTGATGTGTCCAATGTGTTGCATGTTCAATAAGATTTGATGAACTAACCTTTTTTCTTGGTTATTAAACACAAACTCATTACTGTAAATAATGTTTTTAATAATAATTTGATTTAGGACAAAGTGGACATTATAATAAGATTTGTTGTTGCAGTTAATTTATGGTGTTGTTGTTTTTTAAATGGTGTCTGGCAGAACTATTTACATTATGGTATGTATTATGTTATTACCAGTTTTCATATATAATCTTTAACGACTCCAATACTTTTGCCTATTCTTATCGAAGTACCATGGCATTACGATCTGATCCAAATTTTAATTTTTTTTTGGAAGTGCTGATTAAGTTATTCAGATAAAACATGTTTTATCAAATCATTTATTACCCCAGATGTCTGAAGCATGTACATTTACTTCAGTCTTCTTTTGTGTGAATGACAGCAATCCCCTTACCGACTTTGACTTAATGTGCATTATTGAGGATCTTTTCCTTCAATTTTTCAAATATGCCACTTTCAGTAATGATTTAAATGTGCTATGAGGAAGAAATCACCCACACGGACTCCAAATCTGTACTGGCCTGCATGACTGGTCATCCTTTAAAGCTCAAGCAGTGCAGGAGTGTTCTGGGCTCCCACACACAGAGCCCCATCTGTTCAGTATCTGCTCGACACAAAACAACCACAATCCAGCATCACTCTCATCTCACACATTCACTTCCTTGCTGCTCAGTCACACAAAATGAGAAGAACTGGGAGATGATGGAGGATCCAATTGGATGTAGGTGTGTGCAAATGTATAGCAGATCTATTATGTACATTAGTATTCGGACACTTGCACGTATGAATATCACTGCTTTTTAAGGCTTTACATTTTCTGAAATTTAAGGCTTGGTTTGATATTTTCTCATACATTCAAATCCCACTACGCAATATATATGAGTGCAATGCTGTTTAAACTGTTAGCAAAAAAAATCACATATAGATTTGGAATACTTTTAATGTCTATTAACAAAATAGAGCAACTTTTTAGTCTGATAAAAAAAATCAAGATTCTCAGAAATGCAAAAGATCTACGTTGAATAAAAGATACTTTATAAGAGGGCACTCTTGATATAAGACAACAGACAAATGTTCTGGTTTAAGAGCGCCTGCATGGACGTCCACATCTCCTCCAGGTTCGCCGACACACTCTCTGCCTCCTTCATCAGTTCGGGCTGGTCAGCGATGAACCGAAGGTGGAGCTGACACAGAAAAGCAGCATTGTGAGAAATAAAAAAATGATGCATTACTAGATGTTTAGATGCTTTTAAAATTAAAATAATGTATATAAAGTGACTACTTAAGGCGCATTTTTTTAGTGCAGAAATGAGGGAGACTGAGAAAGGAGCTGCATTATAAAACATAATGGGACATATTTTCATATACATTTGCTGCCATCTGCTGTCTAAAAAAACAAAAACAAATCCAGTGTGTCCTATTAAGCAACATTACAACTTTGATGAGATTTATTACACTTACACTGCATTTTTACACTTCAATTTAATCATCACATTATTATAAAGTTGATATTATATACTATAAAAATACAAAATATCTAAAAGATCACATATATTTTTATTAACACGTTTATTGATAGTACAATAATATACACACTGACGAGCCAAAGAATTAACCTAGTCACCTTGCCATAACAATATGGCCATGTCAGAGTATCTCTGAAATGGTAAGGCTGATAGTGTGACAGTGCTGAGAGTGCACTAACAGGAGGGACACATCAAAAAAACCAAGACAGTGCTGCATCTCAATTCGCATACTATTCGTCTTAAATAGTATTTTAAATAAACAAAATTAGTATGTCCCAAATTGTAGTATGTTGAAATGAGTATTCCAAAGATATTTGGATGGTCTACTATTCCCGGTTAGAATTGTTAGAATTCGAAGTGCAGATTGATGCTCACTTTAACAGCTAATATTGCCCACAACCCATTGTGCGTTGGACGAGGATTCGATTAGAACCACAAATGGATGTGTGAGTCCAACGTTTAAGCAGAGAGGTTTAGATAAAGGGGTTTGAGTGATTAATAATCAGTAGGTCTACAATAATTTTATGAAGCGACAAGAATAGGTTTTGTGCACAAAAAAAACTACTTATAAAGAGATGGCCAATTTCAAAACGCAGCTTTTTGAAGCCTCTGTGCTTTATGAATCAGCGTATCGATTCATGATTCCGATCACGTGTCAAACCAAATCATGTGACTTGCGATTTGAATCATGAACAACAAAAATATCTTCCTTTGTGTTACGAAGATGAACAGAGGTTTTATGGGTGTCGAACGGCATGAGGGTGAGTAATTAATGACAGAAATTTCATTTTTGGGTGAACTAACCCTTTATAAGAAGTTTATAAAACAGTATGTGTAATCTTATTGAAATCTGAGGAAAACACATCAGCAGATTCCTTATATCGTACCTTGAGGAACAATGCAAGATAGGCTTGAGCCAGGTCAAAATCTGTTTTGGACTGAAGAATGCTGTTGATCATCTTAAGGAAGCTCTGCATAACTCGGACATCTCCCCCCATATCTGGAGACAAGGCCCGAAGTTCTGTTTCAATGGCAGAGGGGCCCAACTCTCTCAACAGCTTCACTGGTTCCTCGTCTATCATGAGAAAAGATGATGATCAACACAGTGAATGTGATGCAAATTGCAAATTTAACAGCACAGTATCATTTCAAATAACAACATAAGGGACTTACATGAGTTGCTGTCTAAAGCCGTCTCAAGCTGAAGGTAGAAGGTGGACTTCTGTGCCAACACTCCCAAGCTGACAACTTTAGACTAAGAAAAAAAAACATTTAAAATGTCATGTGTGCATTTTATATACATTCATATTATTCACATCACGCATATAATAATGTATTTTTGATATATAGTTCATATTATAAATAGTAAAAAAATGCATGATGGAGCTGTTTTAACTGAAAGCATTTTGCACTGTCATATGTCATTGCCATTGTTTTGTCTCAAGATGTACACAAGTAGTTTTTTCTAAGGCGTGTTTATAAAAGCTACTCAAATGTTCTAATTGAACTAAGGGCTGATCGTGGCTTAATCTAAGCTCTGGTCTGTGAAACCAGGCCATAGTGTTATTTTTCTTAGGCATCAAAAATGGAAAACTCCTGATATGTATAATCTTTAAATTCATTTATTTTCAACAACAATAAATGCTATACCAAAAATTCACGAGACACACCATCAAGAGAGAGTTTACCTGGTCCTCTGAGGGTGTGCCGGGCAGAGCAAACTGGGGCACCAGCCCTGGAATGGTGGGAATAAAAAAGGGTGCTGCTTTGGGTAATTTTGGAGGCTCTTTGGGTTTGTTCTTTTTCTGTAGATAAAGATTTTTAATCATTTAAAGGCTTTGTAGTGGCATATCAAACATAAGCACAGACTTTAGTTTTTATTTGCTGTTTTAACAAGCAAAATACCTTGATGATGTCCAGATGCAGCAGGTTTTTCCAGCGCGAGTCAGGAAGCAGCGAGAGTGTGACCAGATGTTCATCCAGCTGTGCTGGTGAAATGTACTCAGCCATCTCAGAGCTGTCAACATCTAAAACTTCCTCTTCTTCTGTTTCTATTCACAAGCACAAAATTAAAGGGATTTGTTATCAAGTTAAATGATTTTAAAATTACAATTAATATGATACTGTGGTCGAACCTCTGGTTGGGCAAGTGCCTGGCAGCATGATCATAGTCGGCTCATAGTCTGCAGGTAGAGGGCGCAATGACACCATACTGCACAGTGTGTTGTTGGACCTAGAAAAGAACAAAACAATATTCCTTAGGGAATATACAATATTTCATAGAGCAACTTCTTTGAATCATAATACCTGGGTCACGACAGGTGAAGTTTGGCAAAACACACTACCATATAAATAATTCTATAAAACGTAACATATTAAATATGTTAACATGTCAGAAAAAAATAAAATATGGTGACACTTTAGTTTGGGGAACACATTCACTACTAACTACGACTTCTGAATCAATAAACTCCTAATTTACAGCTTAGTAATAGTGATGTAGTTGTTGTTGTGGTTATCTTTAGATAAGGGTAGGATTAATGGATGCAGAATAAGGCATTAACATGTGCTTACTAATAATCGGCCAACATTCTAGTAATATGCAATTAATATATTATACAAAGACGCAGGCAGAATTGTTGGTTGTTCGTACCCCTTGGTAAATATGATCACAAAATAAGCTGTGAAAACAAATCTGTTATGAGTAATCTGTAATAAATTGTTAATCCTTTTGATCTTTCATTCAAATATGTAAAATAAATCTTTAAAAGAAAGAAAGAAAGAAAGAAAGAAAGAAAGAAAGAAAGAAAGAAAGAAAGAAAGAAAGAAAGAAAGAAAGAAAGAAAGAAAGAAAGAAAGAAAGAAAGAAAGAAAAAGTGGGGGGGGGGGGGAAATCACAATATCAAAGATTTTTTCTCTAATAATATCTAATGATTCCCATTCATATTTACATTTTTAGCACACCAGGGTGACTAGGAACATGAAATGATCTAGCCATGACTTCCTGTTACACAGGAATGTAAATAAGAGGAACACAAAGGCCAAAGTCTCTTTATCATAATGAGTAAAAACCAAATAATATAGATCTGATGTGCAGCAAAAGATTGTTGAGCTTCACAAAACAGAAAGTGGCTGTAGTAAAGCAGCTAAAGCATTGAATATCATCATTTCCACCATCAGGGCAATAATTGAAGTTCCAATCAACTAAAGATGTTAAGAATCTGCCTGGATGACGATGTGGGTCTATATCATCCTAATGCATGAGGAGGAGGAAAGTTTGAGAGGCCAAAGACCCTCTAAGATCACAGATGGAGAATTGCAGAGATTAGTAAAAAATCTCTCACCTAATAACAAACTCCAGCATATTCAGTCATCAGACATGACTGGAACTTCAAACGGGACCGAATTCTATGGTCAGATGAAGCTTAAAAAGAGCTTTTTGGCAGCAAACCCACCAGATGGTGCAAAAAGGGATAAAAAGTACCCCATGTCCATGCTTAAAAATACAGCTGGATCTTTAATTTTGTGGGCCTATTTATTTATTTTTTTGATGGAGGTCCTGGACATCTTGTTCAGATACATGGTATCATATAATGGGCCGTGGTTGGATCTTCCATCAGGACAACGATCCAAAACAAATATCAAAACAACACAAAAAGACGGCAAAAGAAGCTAAACATCTCAGTGGAGATCGGGCGCGTCTCAATCATTTTACTAGTCAATGGGCTGACTCCCTGATTAGTGCCCTGACTACTGAACTAGTGAGATGATTGAGACGCTAGTCTTAATCGCCCAGTCTAGATCGCCCATCGAGTCGATCACCAGGGAAGTGGAAAAAAACAAAATTGTTTTATTCGGGAGTTTAAAGAGTGGGAATAAAGGCACCCACAAAAACAAAAATATGGACCTAAATTACGAGTACTGTTAATAGTGTGACATCAATGAGAAAGAAAAAAACACTCAATATCTCTGACTAATGTCTTAGAACAAAGCATTTATCATCTTACTATGACCAAAGCTCTGTAGTTTTTATATGCAATATACATGCAATGTAATACAATGATGATTGAGAGATGTAAAAATAAAAATCTCTTTTAGAAGTCGGATGTATCAAATGTTACATTCACATTTTAACATTATTTTTATTTATGGATAATCAAGTAAACAGAAGTTGCTTCAGTACAGTAATTCTTCATCTTGAAATAGTATTAATAAATGTTTTTCTTACATTTATTTTCTAAATATTTTACAGCAAAAGCAGCATGTAAAGTAACTAAAAACTATAAAATGTTTAATTCTTCAAATATAAAGACAACTATACATCAGCAGATTCAATTTGAAATGTCATGAACTCATTACCTTTTCACTGTTTTAGTCATGATAAAATGATAAGACATATTTGTTTAGCAAAATTCAACTGCTCACATCTTAACCTAATGTGTGTGAAATAACGAATTGGAAAAGTAAAAACAAGAGTTGACAGTATGACAGTATCTGCAAGGCAATCTCTTACCATAAGTAAACACCTAGGCCATCAACATGCGACGAGGCCAGGAAGTTCCCGGTAGGGGACATACTCAGACTGACGGCTGCCGCATCTACCAGGAAACAGTCGACCAAGCTATGAAAGACAGCCAGAGAAAGTGGAAGGGTGTGAAAGTGTAAGAGGAAATCATTCAATCATTCAATTGGGCCAGAGGGGACTTCATCGGCTGGAGGAATCCCCGTTAGACAAACAAAAAATATCCGTCACTATGGCCACATCTATGCAAGATAATAATTATCTCTGAATTTGGTTTCACTGGTTACTTTGAAAAGTATCAGTGACTGACTAAACAGAAAAGGTCATCTCAAATATCTAACCAGTCAATAATATAGAAAGTGGAAAAGGTGTTACTGGACTGACCTGGTCTTCCCCTTCCTAAAAAGGCTACTTTTGTGGTTTGTAGTAAAATGACAGTGATGCAATCTCATTTACCACTCTAAGCATTACAAGACATACATGTTACAAGACACAAGGTTCAACCCTAGGCTTTACAATTACTTACTTTCAGGGCCAGATTATCCAAAAGAACAATTAAGAGGGAAATTTCATTAGATGTTAGCACTTTCATTGTAAAGTAGCGTTAACATAGACAAAAGAAAACAGCGTTTGAGAAATGTGCTATATAGATAAAGGTAGGCTCAGGTACTTAAGAAACTATTACATAAATTGCAGCACATTTCAGATGATAAAACAAGACATAGTTCAGTGTCCAATTTTTTTTGACGGTTACACTTTTAGACACCATGTAATCGTGCACACGTATCAACTGCTGTAGCTCAAGACATTTTAATTCTGAAGATTTTTCATCAGAGACGTTATTTGTATACTGATTAGGGCTGCCAATTGAACATGTTATTGTAATTTATGGGGAACAATTCATAAAAAATATTAAATGCATCATGTCCAATTCATATGTACATTTTTCGACCATCTGAAGAGTTTAACCTTGAGGCATCACCTCTATGGTTTCATGTATAATTACTTGTAATAACACTTTTTATGCCTTTACTCATCTGCCACAATAACGTAGGTTGTCTTTGCTTTCTCTTAATTTGGGTGTTTTTCCTCAGCAAATATTTATAATCTTAATAGTAAAGCGATTTGATCCGTAAAATATTGTAGTGCCCACTGGCTGCCAGCTGAAAAGCCTTAGTTTATACTTTCAACTTTGTACCTGCCAGATGGAAGATCCCAGGTTCTGATGGTGCAATCCATAGATGCTGTAATCAGCCAACGTCCATCTGGACTAAATGTCTGAACAAAAAGCATAAATCACACACGTTTACTTAATTCACCCAAATATATAACCCAAAAAATTAAGTCATCATTTACTCTTACTCATGTAAAACCAATATGACTTTCTCTATTGTGTTCCATATAAAAAGAAAGTATTTTGTCCACAACAGTAGTCTAAGAGTCATTCCAAGTAAAATGAATCATTGAGAATAGCCAAAGACTATTTGAATCATGTAGTTGAAGCTGAAGCTCACCATGTCGCTGATCTGCCCACGATGTCCAGAGAATCTGCGAACAATCCTCCTAGTCTCCATATCCAAAATGTGAACGGAAAAATCATCCAGAGCGATAGCGAGCATCCCGCTGTTTGGATAAAAAGTTAAGTTATGTTAAGCATAAATCAACATCACTGTCATCCTAACTAGAGCTCTATACCATGGGTTAAATATCACATCCAACGTTAGGGCAGTCACATGAGGTTATTTTTTTTGTGCATTGAGGGATTTATTCTGTAAACGTGCTTCCATCATAGTTTATGCGCATGTGGTTTTATGTGCATTTTTAGATATTATGCTCATCTTGCGGTTTCTGTGTAGCCTTTTTTATGCAATATCCTAAAATGTGCAGAGAAATAGGTGGAAGGAAACATAGCTCATGAAAACAACATCACTCTTTAGGTTTATTATTAAAAGTCAGGTACACTATATAACGTGTAGACCCTCTAGCAGAAAACAAAACTGCAAGCATTTTGTGGAAGAGCATTAATTTGGTTGTGCTTCGGGCTCTGCATGACTGTGTGGATGAATATGGCTATACTATTGCTCATAAAACATTCGCTTTGTTTAGTGTTAACATTCACATAAGTTTGTTGCACCATTCCTGTCAGATCCAATATAGAAGGCACAACATTGTGTCTGCAAATCCAGCACCACCTGAGACTTGCTTATAAACGATTCAGCAGTGAAATGAAGCAAACACACAAACGTTCTTCCCCAGTGAGCTGGAACTTCATTAAAAATAAATGCAGTATTACACATTTCTAATATTAGGATGCAAAGGAAGCTTATGCAGCGACTGTGATCTTCCACAATATACTGCTATCTTCTTCGACATGTTTATTGCTGCTGACTAGCGTGATCCGAACAGCTCCATGAGTATGTGGGCGGGGCTACTTAATTAAACGTGCTTATTATTCTGAAGAGGTGGCGTTTCGCCACTAGATGACGTGAAGATGCGGCACATGATTGTTTTCTGGGCCTGGTGTCTATAATAGCTTTTCTTTGACTAACAAGGAAGTTTTCAGCTCTGAAACTTACAGGATATTCTTATATTACAATTCTCTTTTATATATCAAAAGCTTAAGGGAAAGTAGATTTTTATCAATACATCACCCCTTTAAACTAAACTATACCTGTTCTATCTCCATGCAGCATTTATTCACTGGCTCTGTAGGCATTATTGTCCGAGTTCAGGTTGAACTGAACACTGTTAGTTCTGTTCTGTTTTTGTTGCAGGAGTTTTTGCTCACCCCCCAAAAAAGCAATAATTTCAACAGGCTATAAAACATGATAAGAGTTTTAGATTTGAGCTAAACCTTCACATACACACTCTAGGGCAGGGGTCTCAAACTCACGGCCCACAGGATGATATTTTGTGGCCCCCTTCGTGTCATCAAAGTTTAGTGTTAGTGCAGCCCGCGCGTTGTTCTGAAAACCATCTTTTTGCGGAGTCGTTGCATGTACCGTGCTTGCAACGCTTTCTGCCTCACTTCATGTGTGTGTGTGTGTGTGTGTGTGTGTGTGTGTGTGTGTGTGTATGAGAGAGTTAGCTCGGCCCTCCCTCATGCAGTGTAATTGGTTGACACCCTGTGATTGACAGGAACAGAGGCTGATCAGACAGTCCAAATGAACGTGGTCTTACAGCTCTCAGATGGCCAATCAAATCTAAGTTGGCTTTTACATTCTCTTTGGCTTTTACAGTCTTCAGACCAGCTTCACACACACACACACACACACACACGAGTGCGTCAATCTATTGCTTAATGCCGTTATTAAGAGTGACTATTCTTTCTGGTGAAATCACAAAACAAAATGCGCACACACACACACGCGCACACACACACACACACACACACACACACACACACACACACACACACACACACACACACACACACACACACACACACACACACACACACACACACACGAGTGCGTCAATCTATTGATTAATGCCGTTACGGAGAGAGACTATTCTTTCCTGTGAAATCACAAAACAAAATGCCACACACAAATGCACACAAAATGCAATGTGTCCATGCTCTTAATATACAATTATCATCGATGAACATCTTAATGAAGAAGAAAACTATATAAGAGCAGATTAGAAATCGAAACATTTGAGACGATTTACTAAAAGTCTACTATTAGACTGAGGAACTCAAAGATATGCAGCGGATGTACGTATTTATTCCCTCATGCGAAGAATCTCGGGAATAATAATATATTTGACGCAAATTAATGCAAATATTGTTTGCAAATAGTCCCAAATAGATTATTTCCCAACTAGAATTAGACCTAGAATTTCGTTCACTGTCCTGTTTGACCTGGTTAAGGCCTTGCTTTGAATTAGTCTATTATTTTAAATAAAAAATAAAACATTTATTATTTCAGTAGTACATAATGATTTAATTTCTATAGGATATATTTAAAAAAAAATTATAATAATTAGTAGGCAGGATAAGCCTATATTAACCATTCATGTTCAGAAAGCAATGTTCCAATTCAGAAGAAATATTCATGTTGAAGAACTGTTAATAATAAAGATTAAGAAAAGACTGGATCAGTTGTGCTATTGTTTTTTTTGCAGAATACTTCATGTGGCCCGTCCTGACCCAGAGTCTACCTCCACCGGCCCCCATGTAAATTGAGTTTGAGACCCCTGCTCTAGGGACATCAGAGACTTTTTTTACATCTTGTAAAAAGTGGCATAATATGTCCCCTTTAAAAAAAAAAAGTGGTGATTTTTTAAATATTTTTTCAGAGCCATTTCGTCCTTCCGGTTTAAAAAAGCAAAGCTAAACCAACATTCAGCTTTGCTTTGTTAAAAGTAATGTATATGAATTGATCAGGAGTAGTGATTGGCTGTCGTGCCTAGAGTGTACGCATTTACATTATCGATTTTTCACCACATTATTCATGACAACAACTCTTTATCCAATCACAGCATTGTATTATGCATGATAATTTTTCAACGCTGTTTGTTAATCTCTGCCTGTTCACTTTTTTGTTGTTGTCCTTCAAGACACATGCATCATGTTTTTCCAGATTCAGAAACACAAAAGTGTTGATTGCATCTACCAACACATGTAACATTTAATTGTAATTAGGGCTGCCCCCTAACAGTCGTCTCACAGTTAATCGACTAGTAGTGGCTTGGTCAAAATTTTATTAGTCAGTTAGTTGCACAAAAAAAAATTCCACAGGAAGTGGCAAATTCAAGCAGGCTGTGATGGACAGATTGTTAAGGGCAAGAAATCCAAACATTCTCCTATCATTCATCGAATATGGCTCAAATACGGCTTCACTTGAAAGAAATCACTTGAAACATGTAAGTAGTAGGGCTGTGCATCCCCAACAATGTCACGATACATTATACGATACTAAGTCACAATAAAATGTGTATAACTATATGGATCAATTTGGAATTTAAATTTCTTTTAAGTAGAGTTTAGTAATATTAATATCTGTTTATTGAATAACCAGTGTTATACCAGGCTACATTAGCCTACTATAATATTGAAGGTAAAAATGATCTGATTTGTACAAACACTTAAATTACACTCAATTATGTTTTTTTTGTTTTGTTTTTATAAAACATTTTCTTATACAATGCTTTTATTTTGCATTGTAACCTCACCAAAAAGGTATTTTGTTTTTTGGATTTTCGGATTTCATTTATCAAAACAGGATGACAATTCTTTTGATTTAAAGGGATACTTCACCACTTTTTCATATTAAACTATGTTATTCCCTTAACTAAAACAAGTTGATACATACCTCTCGTCTCAGTGCATGCACTTAATCTCACTATCGCCCGGTGACAATCTGATAGCATTTAGCTTAGCCCACTAAGCCCAGTTCATTCACTGTGGTACCAAACAGAGATCAAGTTAGAAGCGACCAAACGCCTCCACTTCTTCCCTATTTAAATACAATTACACGAATAGTTGAACGATCAAGTATGATGACATAAAATAAAACGTGGTGCTTTTCTAAATGGATTAAAAAGGAGAACTATAAGATAAGCCACCTAACACAACTATAATAGGCTTACTTAACACTAAGGGTGCGTTCACACTTGTCATGTGTGGTTCGATTAAAACGAACCCTGGTGTGATTGCTCGTTTAGTGCGGTTCATTTGAACATATGTGAACGCTGCCATCCGAACCCTGGTGCGCACCAAACAAGCGGGCCGAGACCACTAAAAAGATGGGTCTCGGCCCGCTTCCAAACGAACTCTGGTGCGGTTCGATTGATATATGGACGCAACACGGGCCAAAGACATGTAAACGGACCAAAAACCGGACGTAATGTCACAAGATGCGACACATAGTCAGCTGATTTGAAGACGCGGAAAGAACGGTGTATCCAAAATGAATAACTTTAACGTTAGAGGGCAAACGTGGAGCAACGAGGAAGTGCCTCATCAATATTTGGTTTCGAAAATGCTAGAAAAAACCTGGTTCTTCTTATCAAAGGACCTGTGTTGCCCATTATTAGCAGGTACAGACGACAGAACGGCTGTTTCTTTTGCATAAGAGACGCCCATCTCTTTTCTGCACAACGGAGGAAATACTGCTGCTGTTTTGAATGTTTTGAACATTTTATGAGCTCTTCATGAGTTCTCAGCGGCTAAAAAAAAAAAAAATGCATATGGACACGCATAAAATGATGCTGTTTAATCCAGCACACATTATTGTTTTGAATGTTCGGTAAGCATCTCCTACGTCATATAAGCTGACCAATAGGGTTGTTACCGTCTCCCTATGCCTTTGGTTCGGTAACTTTAGGTTCGCTGTTAAAAATGCCAGTGTGAACGCTAAGCGGACCAGGACTATATGTTTCGTTTCTGTTTTTTGGTCCGGACCAAACAAACCAAACTAACCGAATTACAAGTGTGAACGCACCCTAAATAACAGCTCCAATACTAGTGATATTACAGCACCAATAACAGCAAAGTAGTCTGTTGTCTTGGCCTGCTACAAAACAGCTTCAATCTCAGCATCACCCCCAATGCCAAGTACACAACCGTTAAAAATAGACCACATACATGCGAATGCTTGCCTTGCATTATGATCATTGTATTTAACTTGAGCATTCACTTAAGCATGTACACTCACCTAAAGGATTATTCGGAACACCTGTTCAATTTCTCATTAATGCAATTATCTAATCAACCAATCACATGGCAGTTGCTTCAATGCATTTAGGGGTGTGGTCCTGGTCAAGACAATGTCCTGAACTCCAAACTGAATGTCAGAATGGGACAGAAAGGGGATTTAAGTCATTTTGAGCGTGGCATGGATGTTGATGCCAGACGGGCCGGTCTGAGTATTTCACAATCTGCTCAGTTACTGGGATTTACACGCACAACCGTTTTTAGGGTTTACAAAGAATGGTGTGAAAAGGGAAAAGGATCCAGTATGCGGCAGTCCTGTAGGCGAAAATGTCTTGTTGATGTTAGAGGTCAGAGGAGAATGGGCCGACTGATTCGAGCTGATAGAAGAGCAACTTTGACTGAAATAACCACTCGTTACAACCAAGGTATGCAGCAAAGCATTTGTGAAGCCACAACACGCACAACCTTGAGGCAGATGGGCTACAACAGCAGAAGACCCCACCAGGTACCACTCATCTCCACTACAAATAGGAAAAAGAGGCTACAATTTGCACGAGCTCACCAAAATTGGACTGTTGAAGACCCGAAATGTTGCCTGGTCTGATGAGTCTCGATTTCTGTTGAGACATTTAGATGGTAAAGTCAGAATTTGCCATAAACAGAATGAGAACATGGATCCATCATGCCTTGTTACCACTGTGCAGGCTGGTGGTGGTGGTGTAATGGTGTGGGGGATGTTTTCTTGGCACACTTTAGGCCCCTTAGTGCCAATTGGGCATTGTTTAAATGCCACAGCCTACCTGAGCAATCAATTTTAAAAATATGCCAGCCCTTGCCTATAAAGTGCAATAACTGAAAAAGTATATTTGATTTGTGTTATTTTATTACATTTAAGTTACTGTTGGTCGTTACTGCGGCAACTACTTGTGTCCAGGTATGAATGTGCTTCTCGTGTATAGAGAGTAACTGCACACATGATGGTCGGCAAAATCGCAAGAAAAGCACTGGAAAATTGCTGAGTACTGAAAATTGCTGCAATTCATCTAATATCCTTTTTATGTTTTAGAATAAATACATCAAAATATCAATAAAAACTACATTGTATATAATACTTCTCAGATACATTTTTTAGAATAAAGTTGCATCAAAATTGTATTGTATTTAACATAACTGTATGAATTCCATTTGAAATATAGAGATGAGTATTGTTTTAATGCACCCAAGTGCATTTATTTACTAAAAAACAAGCTTAATATACAGTTGTGTGCTCTTAATTTCTTTTTTCAATTACCCACTTGTAAACTTATGTTGAATTTAAAATTATGCGACAGATACAGCATTTGTTACATGGTCAAAAAATGGCATTAGGTCATTGCATGATCTGTATTTGGATGACACATTTGCCTCCTTTGAACAGTTAGTCCAGAAATTCTCTATTCCTAACACACTTCTATAGGTATCTACAGCTTAGAAGCTTTGTGTCATCGAATTCCCTTCCCATTTCCCCTGCTTTCCTCGTCAATCTCTCATTGATTCTATTCAGGTGTGGTGTAAAACAATCCATAAGCAAAGTCTATAGCCTACTTCATTTACACAATCTGACTGCTTTAGAATCTTTAAAACACAAATGGGTAAAAGAAATGGAGGATCAAATATCAGATGGAGTTTGGCAGGAAATAATCCTGAGAATAGTTTCATCTTCTATTAGTCTCAGGCATACAATTGTTCAGTTTAAAATTGTACATCGTCTACATTGGTCTAAAGATAGTTTGGCTAAGATCAAAAATGATGTGAATCCTACATGTGACAGACGTAAACAAGCTCCTGCCACTTTATATCATATGTTTTGGTCAATGAAATAAATTCATTGCTCCATCCATGTTGACAGCAATATTTGGAGTTGCTAGACAAGATAGTAGCCTAAGCAGATCCCAGTCTGATGTGATTGCTTTCAGTTCATTTTTGGCCAGAAGGTTAATATTGAACAAATGGAAAGACTCTTCACCTCCTACATTTATTTGTTTACTTTTGGTCTGACTCACATGGGGTTGGGAGAGGGTGTTCCTTTTGTTTTTGTTCTATTCCCTTTGATCCTTAAAATTTGATATTTAATTGATATTTGTATTCCTTAAATGAAAATTTAAAAAACTTGATGATTTTTTTTTTTTTAAATTATGAAATGAAATCGAATCGAAACATTTGAATCAATACCTAGACCTAGTTGCATTCTGCATGTTGTCAGTTTTTCTTGAGTCTCTCCATCATTGTCCAACTCCAGATTGAACATAAAAGGATTAACAGTTTCAGCATGTTTGCATGAGGTAATCCTATTTTGCTGGAGCTGAGCAACACACCAGCTCTTGAAGCTCCGCCCTCTTCTTGAAAGGGGGCAGGGAGCAGCAGCTCATTTGCATTTATAAGGACACACAAAAACAACGCCCTCAACAATTTTAACATTCTATAAAAAATATATGTGAGGTATTTTGAACTAAATCTTCACATACACACTCTGGGGACATCAGAGACTTGTTTTACATGTTAAAAATACACATTTTTACATCGTAAAAATGGGCCTTACAGGTAGCCTGGATGCCAGCCGAACTTAGCCCCGCCCACAACATTTTTAGGTCAGGAAGTTCGGTCTGGACTCGATCCGTAGAGGAGTTATTATTCCCGAACAGAAACTGTTCGGACCAATCACATTGTCAGGGAGATGATTGACAGATTATCACCAGAAACGTAATCAGCCACGTCATCAAAGAACGCTTGGGTTGAATTAGTTTACAACAATGATGGCTGTTGTCATAGGCGTAATTTGCAGGTGGAATATGTCTCCACCACTTGCTGCACGGATGAAGCTAACTAATACAAACAAAACATCTCTGGTTAACTAGAAGAACATCATTTAGTTTGTTTGTTAAATAAGAGGCGATCTGGCGCTCATTGCCGCTGTAATCAGTGGTGCAGATTTCTCTTGTGGCTCGCGCATGCAGTCTTCACACAGACTGTAACGCTGTTGCGGAGACTTTATATTTATTCCGGTGAAATCACGAAATTCACGCATTTTCGTGAGACTGTCCCACCCACGTTTTAAAACAAAATTACGCCACTGGCAGTTGTTGAAGAACTGAGATGTGTAGATTCCGCCATCGCGTCTGTTATAGAAGATATCGTCAGCGCATTAATTTTAAAAGAGGAACAGAGGACCCGATCAAGGCATTTGTCGATGGGAAAGATGTCTTTAGCATCTGTAGATCTGTAGTCTGTAGTTCTGATTGTTGTAGGTGATATTATGGGTATGGGTTCTGATATTATTGGTTGTAGGTCTATCCAATTGAGGTCTTTCCTGTGTCGATTGAAATACGCCCCCATAATCAAAGCCCAATGGAGTAGTATCAGACTTATATTCTGACTAGAATTGAGTATGACCACATCAGACTACCTTATAGGACCCTTTTAAAAACAATTGTTAGTGATTTTGTGATTTTGACACGATTATGAAATTTGAATGACGATTTTTTTGTGCTTTGTTCATTAAATAATTGTCACAAATGAGTGTGAACTTTGTGTCTTTTGGTATACATCTGCCTCTTGTGTCTTCTGAAAGAGCACAATAATCACAACTGGCTGAAATAATCACAGTTAAATCAAATAACCATGATCAGATGGAAAAATGTAATAAATCACAACAGGTACACTGTCGGGAAAGCCTCAAGTCATCATGTTCATCCACGCTGAAGAGCTGAGCGGAAGCCCATCTCACGTAATTACCAAAATAATGCTCCACTTACAGATTCATGCTTCAACCGCTAGAGGGTCAAATCTTCTGTACCATAAAAACATGTTTTCAAAATGTTATTTATTCATTCTGCCCTTTAAATGAAAAATGGGGTTGCAGTAAGCAATTTCTAAGAACGCTGATGAAAGTGGATTGGACTGAGCACCAAAACACATGTAGCCAATCAGCAGTAAGGGTTGTATACACTCATGATGGCGGAGGTACCCGTGTTGCATAGTATTGCATATTTTGGGGCGGAGCTATCAAGACAGGACTGTGATCCCTTTAGGTAGGGCGGTGTTTGTTGTGGTGATTTCAAATGTCAATAGTGTTTCTCAGAAATCACTTACTGCACCTTTAAATGTCTCTAATACCTGTCCCTGTGAAGCTGAGATGATGCTGGGGCGGCTGGCAGGCTGTGGTTATGAACTTGCTCCTTAGATTTAAACTTCCAGATTTTCAGAAGGTGATCTGCTCCCACACTAACAGTCAATTGGTTTAACGCATCCACAGCAACCCCACGCACAGGCCCTTCATGTGCTGCACACACACACAAAGTGCTATTTAGATCAGACTAGAATTGACACATGTTTTACCCCATATGTTCAGGTTTGGTTAACTTACCCTTGTCCTCTCCATATTTCCCTCGATGAAAACCAGACTGCATGTTGTACACATCAATGTGTCCTGAAGACAGTGCGATCACTGCAAAGTTCCCGCACGAGGTGATATCCACAGCCTGGACAACATATGACCAAATCTGATTGAAAGTCATCCGCTATTTAGCTTAATGATCATGTAAACACAAATCACATCTACACACTTACAGTTGCGTGGACATTGATTATGGGATTCCTGTTAAAGCGTTCAGGCTCCAACCTGTGAGCACCCATTGAACCTTTCTGGTAGTTCCATGTCGTAGTCATAAGCAAACCACGGTGGCATGCAATAATGCCATCCCAGTCACTCTGACGAGCCGTTTCTATAGAAAATAACATCAGTAGGCTTAAATGCATATCAGCAGGATTACACACAGTTATGACTTTCAATGTTTTAGTCGTATTGAGTTATATCTAAGGGAATTCTAACACTGTTTTGTATATAAAGAGATGACCTCAGAGTTTAAAACTAAATTAAAGAAATTCAAATTCTGTCAACATTTACTCACCGTCATGTCGTTTCAAACCTAAAAGACTTTCGTTCGTTTTTGAAAAACGAAGACATTTTAAGGATTTTCATATTTTCCAAACGTGCCTGAATGACTTGTGGGAAATGATGAGGTTTGTCCTCGATGAGGTAGGTCATGCATGATTGAGCTTCCATTTACCATATTTGATGTGCTCTATGCATGCGTTTTGATCAAATTTTATATGCGAATTAAAGCCTAAATTAAAACTTTTCAAAATATAAAGTGAGACTTGGACCAAATCACTTGATTCATATAGATTACTTTTATAACATCTTAATGTACTTTTAGAAGCTTGAACATTTTGGTTTTGTGGACCTTCAAATGAATGGACAAAAATAAATGACAGAATATTAAAAATATCTTTAAGTGTGTTCCAAAGATGAACAAATGACATGAGAGTAAGTAACTGATGACAGAATTTTCATCTAATCATTTTAAAAAGATACATTATTAATTTAATAAGGAAATCATTTATCACACCTGAGGCAAAAGTTGTGATGGCTGGAAGTTTTTCCATGTCGTACCTCACACCTTTTTTTTTAGCTTTTGTTTTGTTGAGGGTTCCTGTTGGTAAAAACAAAAACAAACACTGAAGATACTACTTGGGGCAAAACAATATAACATCAATTGCTTTTACAATGTGATGCCCATAATTAAGTGCTTAAAAGGTGAAGTGTGCAATTTTAAAAACACCAAATTTTTAAAATTCCAAATTAAATGGGCTAAGACAAAAAAAAAGACAATTGTAGGCTGACTTGGTGAACAGTGTGAAGACTGTTTTAAAACTAGTGATCTTCTAATCCACTATTCAGATCGGGTTTTGGGTCCGATACTGCCATTTTTGCTGGATCAGGTATTGGTCGGAGTAGACCGGTCCAAATCCAATATTTTGCTTATAATATTCTGTGTTATTGTAGCCCTAGCCTGGATGCCAGCCGAACTCAGCCCTGCCCACAACATTTGAGCTTGGACAGTTCGGTCTGGTCTTGATCCATAAAGGTGTAATTATGCCCGAACAGAAACTGTTCAGACCAATCAAATCATGAGGGTGGGCTTTAGACGATGATGGACAGATAATAAACAGTGACGTAATCATCCACGCCATCGAAGGCGCTTGGTTAAATTTGTTCTCATACAATCCTAAATGGTGTTCATTCACCTAAACTATTTCTCTCTGAAATGATGATCATGTAGGTAAGTAACTGTGTATGCTTAAATACTTTTTTTTTTACAACACCGGCAAAGATTGTTTATTCCAGCGTGCGTGCAGACAAGGTTGCCAACTTTTTACCACAAAACCCGCCAACTAACATTACTAGGCCAAAACAATAGCTTCTCGTGGGTGTTCTTCGGGCGCTTGGGGGGGTAGAATATGAGTTATTTTGGTACCGTTGCCTGCTAAAATTCGCATTCATGGGTCTTGATGTTATTAAGAGGTTCAAGTCTGTCTTTTGCCACACTCGCTCTATTCCCTTTTCCCATCACATATCAGATCGGAAAGGCATTTATTTTCAATTAAAATTGAGAAAATATTAGAAAAGAAAAACTCCATCTCGCCTAGGGCAACCAAAGAGCTAGAGCTGGCCCTGACGATCTGTAAGCAACATATCTACGGTTGTATTTTGTAATACAACATAATATTACCCTTTGTCATTAGACATGCTATTTAGTTTTGTATGGTACTTGGTGTTTCCTATTGTTACTGTGCTAGCATCTTGCGTTATCTAGACCAGTGGTTCTCAAACCTGTCCTGGGGGCCCCTAACCAGTGCACATTTTGCATGTCTCCCTCATCTAACACACCTGATTCAAATCATCAGCTCATTACTAGAGACTGCAAGACTTGCCCTGCGTCCCAATTCGCATACTATACATCCTAAATAGTATTCGAAAATAGAATTAGTATGTCCCAAATCGTAGTATGTTGAAAAGAGTATTCCAAAGATTCCCGGATGGTTTACTATTTCCGGTCCGAATTCACAGTACGGATCGATGGGCACTCTAACGGCTGATATTGCCCACAACCCATTGCGAGTTGGACGAGGATTCGATTAGAACTACAAACGCGGATAAAAAGCGTTAAAAAACTACAAACATGACGGATGTGCGAGTTCGACGGTTAAGTAGAGAAGTTTAGATAAAGGGGTTTGAGTGACCCTATCAATATTTAACCTGACAAAAATATATTTATTCAGTGTTGTCACATTATATTTCACATGTAGCAGCATTGAGAACTTTTGTAATGACACGTTTGGCCATTAACTTTTAAATGCATCATTATATTTAAACTGCAAACACATGAGGAGAGTCTCTGCATTAAAGACCCACAAATGGCAGATCAACGAGCGGCTACATTTCTCTCCGATACGGTAGGAGATTAAACTGAATGTGAAGGATTTGAACTGTGACGAATCTGACGATGATTGACAGGGCAGATAAACGGTGACGGGATGCACGTAACTAAGCGACAGAGTCCGTTAAAGATGGCGAAGTAGTATGTCCCGAAGCTTGCATACTTTTCTGCTACACACTCAAAAGTATATACTTTTTCTTCACAAAAAGAGTACATACTTTTAGGACGTAGTATAAGTAGGCGAATTGGGACGCAGCATTGAATTGGGTTTGTTTGATGAGGGAACATGCAAAATGTGCAATGGTGAGGGGTCCCTAGGACAGGTTTGAGAACCACTGGTCTAGACAATGCGGTCTCTCTAAGAAACTTTCAATTTAATCAGAAATTGTTTAAACAGCTAGTCAATAAGTGGATATTGCCAACTACTGAACTCTTATTATTTCACTATGGCAAGATTAATTCAATTTTTCATTCTAGGGCACCTTTAAAAGAAAAGGCTCAATAAACTATTGCACAGCTACAGTATATTACATTACACATCAACATCTCTCCTTTTGTGTTTTGAACTTCAATGCGGATGGAGCTCTGCACGTTGTAACTCCATGTTGCTTCAAGCGCATCATCCTGAGCATGGGATGCACATACGCGCTTTGTGCCGCTCTGTATTGGAGCCTTTCATATTATAATACTTTAGCACCATGAAAGATTGTTAATGGCAATCATATGTTGCTACCCTTTTAAAAAGCTGCGCTACAAATTTAAAATAAATATCTTTTAATTTTATAGTATATATTTATTATCTATAAATATATTTATTTGCTTTTTCATAGTCACGAGTCATTGATGAAGGAGTTAGCCTGACTCCTGTTTATTTTGAATGTCTACTAGTAAAGCTATTAATGCACTGGTGCACAATCATTTAATAAATAACTCACTACATTTGTGTCTGTTTGTAATTTTATTTTACAAAGTTAAGAAAGTAATGTTTAAGTCAAGCCTGCCTGATGCCTTTCACAAAAGAATGATCCCAGTGTCTTCCACACAGTGAGGCATACTGTTCATCAGGTAATTAACCTTTTTTATTTAAGTATCGCGTTTCGGCCGATACTGAATTCCAGATATCGGAATCGATATCGGAGGCAAAAACGCTGATCGGAGCATCCCTATTTAAAGCAGTGCTTTGTTTAACAGACAGATATAGAAGGATTCGACAAAGCATCAAAACATCAAAAAACACTTCAGAAAATGTAAATATCAAACTCTTTTTGGTGCACTTCTGTTTGGTGATGCTAGTTATACAGGCATTACACACTTTACCTTTACATTCCTAACAAGAAAATGCCAAGTAGTTATTACCGTGTCCCAAACTCTTGTTTAACCTTTCATGAACAGTTGAAAATGACTGCAAAGTACCATCTTGACCTATTATGAGAAATAAAAATATTATGATCATTATGCTTAAATACAATTATCTGCACTTATATGGCTTGTATATTCACGATGTACTAGTTATGACAGTACCTGCGCTAAGAATGTGCAAGCCGTTCTTGTCATAGTGCCGGATCTTTGTTGGTGGGGCGCTGTGACCAATCCGATGTCTTAGAAGACGGCCGTCGCCTCCGGAAGCATCAAAAATCCACACCTATGTCACACACACCATTGTTTACTATCATAATACACATTCAAATTCTACTGTCACATCTAAATAATTTACAATATGACAACCAAGCCCGAGTTAACAACACAAACCCGTATGGCATTGTCTGCTCCGTTGGTGATCAGGAGGGGTTCATTTTGAAGAAATGAGAGGCCAGCGATGGCGGTTGTATGAGCATCTCGCATTTGACTATTTAGTTTCTTCTCCTCTAAATCCCATAGCCCTATGTGTCCAATAGGACTGCCAGATGCCATGATTGGATGCCCATCTGAAAGGACAAAGTAAGTGAAATATAAAGGGAAAAGTAAAGTATACATTTTATGAGGCCTAGGTAATAACATTACCTGTCCTGAAGGATAAAGCTGTAACCGGACCCCAGTCTTGTTGGAACTTCATCAGTGTTTCATCAAATCGGATATTGTGAATGATGATCTGGCCAGATGCTAAACCCACACCCACAACATCCAAAGCTGGACTCTAAAGAGATTAATTTTGACAGAACGCATAGTTTACTTAGGGCTCAAGACACACACAAAAAATTAAGGAGCTATTGGCTCCTATAAGAAAAAAATTGGTGTTTAATTATGTTTTAGTGCCACATAAAAATAAACATATATTTTACATTTTAAACACTTCATTTTAGCCACCCTGTCATGTGTTTATATCTGTCTTCATTTTACAGCATCAGCATTTATACATCTATCTTGTGGATGTCCTGGGAACTAAAGTTCACTTAAAGTGGGAACTGAACATCTTTTTTAACTTGAGAATTATAAAGTGGCAAAGAAGACCATAATTATGTCAGTATCACTCAGCTATTGACTGTAGTCTGGCCTCCTCCTCAGTGCATCATATAAATGTTGTCTTATGTCTTGTACACATCCAGTCCATTATTCTTCATTAGTAATATGCGAGAGATAAATTTGAAAGGCAGCTCTTCACATGCAATCATATAGTATAGTCTGTATCAGAGTCGGTAGTATAATTCTGCAGACTTTTGACAGGTCATTTGTGACAACCTTAGACTGTAAAAAAATATGGACGTAGTGTCCGTGACGTCACCCATAGGATTCCGAAGAGCAGTTCTGAAGTGTAAAGTAGAGACGAGCTGGCCATCACTTCACGGCCGGATGGCAGAAAACGTGCGAAGAGGCAGGACGTGGGCGGAGCTGAGGTGACGCACTGACTAACAAACAGCGGATAAATGGCTATCCATCTGTCACTCAAAGTGACCACGCCCTTAATTATGCATAATTTTAAGGCTTTATATAATGTAAATAAGTTATTAAAAAAATTCAGCCCCCTCACAGTTGTCATGAAGAGCAAAATTAATGTATAAACCAAAACAACAATTTGTAGCAGGCTGTAAATATGTTTTATTTCTGCTGTCAAGTTTGGAATTTTAACATGGGTCTCAATGAGATTCTGCTCCCTTCTGGAGCCTGTCCCTAGTGGCCAGTTGATGAAAATTGATTATAATTGCTTAAAATTGATTAAAATCAAGATTAAAATTGCAGTTTAAGTTACTTCTGTATTGGCTTCAACAGAAACTGGGGGAGGTTGACGCTTGGTCACAACTACAGATTATACTTTCCCATTTTTGTATCCCCACCTACAGACAGTCGGATCGACAGAGGGTTATTAACAGAAAAATGTATGTAAGGGTTTATCACTGAAAATTGTATCGTACTTTACTCTTTAAACAGCATTATGGTAAAAGTGGAACAATATGGCAACAGCTTTCTTACATGTTTGCGACAGTGTTTTACTTCGGGGGTTGGGCGGAATTGACAGAATTGCATATTTTTCCAGTTTTCTACTTCATATGTACACTTCAGGCAGCTTCATATACCACAATGCAACGCGATTGTGACGTCACCGCATATCGCGTTTAATTTACCCCACCACAAACAACTATGATATTTTTCAATATTTTTAAAACGACCCAAATGCACCTATATACATATAGAATGTTGCATTAAACTATTTCGTAAAGGAATATTTCGTAAAAAATAGATAATAAATACACTCCATAATGGATTCCAAGTGATCAAGGGCTTAGATGCGTCATTCCAGTTCAGTCCATTGCAAAGGTTCCGCTAGTAGTGGGCGCTCATGCAACGTAAGCAATGATGCACATCCGAGTGAACCAGACGGAGGGAAGTTCGCGAGTGAAGGGCATAATAAAAACTAACTGGAACACAGCACTGGTCTTATATAATTTAACACAGAATTTTCGGTGATTCAGTGAAATTGCCACAGATTTTGAGCCATGTTCATTTCACGGAATCACCGAAAATTCCGGGATGGGTCCACAGATCATGATGTCTATGTAAGTCAATGACAGGCATTTTATGAATATTTATAGGCCACTTTTATATTTTAGAGCAACTAACTCCACTCCTACCCACTCTCAAAAATATAAAACACATAAAAGGCAAATAAAAGTACAGTCACAGGTATTTATTGCAAAAACTGACTGAGTTAATAAAAGTATTAACTCGTGTTGCATTCCAAGTCTCCTGAAGTCATACGATACATTTATGTGAAGAACAGAGTTGATCTTAAAGTTTTAATCACTGAAATGACGATCCAATCCGCCGCTCCGTGAACACACACACTGTGTGTTAGGGGTGTAAGAAAATATCGATACACGTGAATATCGCGATATTATGTTTGGCGATACTGTATCGATTCTCAAAAACGCTGTATCGATATTTATATATTTACATCCAAGATTCGTGGCTTTGTGTTCGGTTTGAACCACAGACTGTATAACACCCAACCACTAGATGGCAATGTTATCTCAGAACGTAACTGACGCGGAGCCAGAGAAGCGCAAGGTAAAAGTGCATCACTAGTGTTTACATTAGCAAACCCAGCTCTCAAGACGATAGAATTATGCCGCTCTTGCAGTATACAGAGCTGAAGTGTGGAGTCATGTTGGCTTCAACTAAAAAGAAGCCACTAAGGAAATCGACAAGAATCATGCTGAGAAGCATTTCGATAGAATGTCCTGCACGCTTTCCTCTCAGTAACAAAATAAACACACTCCAAAACTGACAGCGGTGGCAGGAGAACGAAAGATAATTCCGATGTGGATATGGATGCACCAGCTCTGCAGTTCAGTAACATTACTTGAAATAGCACTTTATACAATAGACTGCTATATAGAAAGCAGCTTTAGGGTCCGATCACACAGAACACGTATTTCAGGTTCGAATGTGCTTTAATGTTTCTAGGCAACCCCCGAATCACCTGTACTGTCAGTCAAATCAATGTAACGGTCAACACAACGGAAGGCCTGCCTCTTCATTCATTCGTTTGGACAACAGAACATAAGCGTGATGATGTTGCACACTTTTCTGCTCAGAGTTGACTTTTTTTCAACTTCACGCGCTCGGAGCGCTCCTTCAAAAACGCGAGGCGCCCAGGGCGCATAAGCAGCGCGCATAACGCTCTCTGCCAACCGAAATCCATTCAAAAAAGGCTTCTCGCTGCAAAAACGCGTTCTGTGTGATCGGCTCTACTGTGTTAAATATAAAACAAACAGTCATTCAGTCATGAAATGGACTGCACTTCCTGTTGTGAAATAGCCACTGCTATACTGTGAACCTTTAAAACATATACACATAAAGAATCCTGCAGTCACTTTACATTTCCCTCAACTTAGATTGCACATTGCATATGATTAGTGATATAAATGATACTGTATTAATTAAATAAAATACTTTGTCTTGTGTTTTAGGCTTATGGTTGTGTTCTTTATTCTTTTAAATTATAAAAAACAAAAACACACAAAAAAGAAATATCGCAATATATTGCCTCTCTTACAATATCGCAATATATTGCAATATATTGTATCGTAACCCCTGTATCGTGATACGTATCGTATCGCCAGAGTCTTGGCAATACACAGCCCTACTGTGTGTTATATATGACTCAGTCATATTCATTCAAATGACACAGTCGGTCATGAGACACATGAGCACAGAGCACCAATGGCATTTTAAAATCAGAGCTGACGTAATGATGCAATTGGTCACAAGCATACGGCAGCCAGTACTGTCAAAGGTGAGTAAAAAAGTTTGAAAACATTTCTGTAAATGGGACACAATATCTTTAGAGGATTGTATTATCTTTGATAGTGTTGTGAAAAGGTTATATATTCAGTGCATTTATTTGTTTGTATACCTGTCAGTTACTCGACTCAACCACGTTCATGGAATCAGTTTGTGCTATTTTTAGGAGCCGTTTATGAATCAGTCAATTATGAATGTGTAGTTTCAAATGTACATGGAGTAAAGAATAAAAAGAAAGAAAGTAACGAGACCAACCTGTTGAAGAACAGTTACAGCAGATGCCCATCCAGGAAATGTGCACAGGAGTTTGCTGGATTAAGAGAGGAAGATTTGTTTTATTATTTAAAACAATCATCATTGAGAATAATGAGAATTGCAAGCAAAATAGAAAAAAAGACTTGCATGGCATGTTTTGGTGAGCTTCAACTCGTAATCAATACTAGTACCAAAAATGTTTACTGTGAAGTCATTATAAATATTGCAAATTTATTTAAAAAAAATTATAATCTTCATACAATTAATAATTTAATGGCTCAAAGAACACTATAAAACACTAACTTTAAATGTCACAGAAGCCACTAATATCGTCAACTACATTATGCATTTATTAGAAGTGCATACTTTGATCTGATGTTCCATAACTGAAGAATTCCTTGACTGCTTCCAAACAGGATTTTGTTCAGGTACGTGCTCGGGTGCATCATGGCAGAGACCTCAAATGATGCTTTGTCATATGAAATCTGCAGGTATGTTTCTGCAGTAAGATTGACAAAACATATTACAATACACTGTTAAGATATCCTTGATTCTGCTGAGAGAAAGAAATGTAAACATAGCAAAAATAACAAACCAACCCTCAGACTCGACATCCCAAATGATGACAATATTGTCCTTGTCAACAGAAATGAGATGATCTCCAAAAGGCAACAGTAAGTGCACATCAGCTTGATGGCCTGTGTATGTGTGAACAACCTGGATGCAAGAGTAAAAGTTTTATGCATCTTAAAAAGGTGAAGTAGTTTCTGAGACACTAATGGAACCTAGCGGTATAACAAGAAAATGTTCCTTTCATGAGTTGTGCCTCTCCAACTCAAACATCACAAACAGCTCTTAGTTTTGAGTGCTTGTGAAGGCATGTCTCATCAGGTAAAAGCAAGCTACTTTCAATAAAAGGTCCAAAATATTATATATTAGGAAAATATTAAAAATATGAAAATATTAAATATTAGGAAAACTTTTAGCTGTGTTGCTGTGTCATAAGTAAGCAAATGTGTAGGTTAAAGGGTTAGTTCACCCAAAAAATGAAATTGATGTCATTAATGACTCAATCTAATGTCGTTCCACAACCATAAGACTTCTGTTCATCTTCAGAACACAGTTTAAGATATTTTATATTTTAGTCCCAGAGCGTATGCAGTCAATGCCCACTTTACTGTCCATGTCCAGAAAGAGAAGAAAAACATCATCAAAGTAGTCCATATGTGACATCATTAGAATCTCTTGAAGCATCGAAAATACATGTTGGTCCAAAAATATCAAAAACAATGATTTTATTCACTATTGTCTTCTCTTCCGTGTTCCTCCAAAAAGATTCAAAGATTAGAGATTCTAATCAAAGCTGCCGTTTTAGCTGAGTGGGGGCTCTGGGCATTAACTGTAACAGCTCCGTGTTGCAAGCACCAATCCGGTTCGGGGTTTTTTTCTTCTATAGACTGTACTCACAAAGATATAACGATCAAGATAGACTTCAAAATTCCCTGGAGTTGTCCTTTAAGCTGCACATTTGAGCTTCCACAAGAACCAATGAAGTTCATTCTCGGGTTATGCAGCAAGTTTGAGCTTCTGCAAGAACCAATGAGATTCATTCTTGTGTTTCACAGCAAGTTTGAGCTTCTGCAAGAACCAATGAGATTCATTCTTGTGTTTCACAGCAAGTTTGAGCTTCTGGAAGAACCAATGAGGTTCAGAAGTACGTTTGAACTTTTAAGGAGGTTTGTTCTCGTGCATCAAGCTGATTTGGCTGAGCTTCTGTTTATTCACTGATCAATGAATAAAAAGAATAAATTAATGAATAAAAAACTAAATACAATATGGTCATCATATAAAGCGATTGGCTCTTTAAAAAAAATTTGGACTTAACTCCTTTGATTCATATGAATTCGTTTTTACAATCTCTGTGACATTTGTGAAGTGTCAAAGTTGTGTAGTTATCAACAGAGATAAAGAAATCTCTCAGATTTAATTAAAAAGATCTTAATTTGTGTTCTGATCTTAATATCTTAATTTGTGTTCTTAAGATTGAATGAAAGTCTTGAATGGCATACTAATAGTAGTCGATGAACAATAAACCGTGGGTTAAGAGCACATTACATTGCTAAGTATTGAGTATTTTAAGTATTTTGTTGCAATTACTTTTATACGTTACCTCTTTGCTTTTTGCAAAAGCTGAGATAAGTTTTCCATATGCAGCATAGACAAGCATACGATCTGCCGCCAGGAATGAAATGTCTTCAGGGAGGGCATTACCTGTATAGGTGGTTATCACAACCGTTTCAATCAAATACATATGGGAAACTATAATATGTTGATTATGTAGGTCCAGAAAAAGTGCAGTAATCAGGGAATAAATGTACTGAATCCTACTTACTGACGGCAACGATTCCAAGTTTCTTTACCTGCCACAAAAAAGACGGGTTCGTTTTATATTGCACAGAAAGTATTACCATAAATGAATTAATAAAAAGCAATATTATATTATTTATTTATCAGAAGTTATTATTATTACACAACTTTAATTATTACTCTCATTTTAACACCACATTTGTTTACTGTATCTAAAAAAGTGTGGCTATGCAAATAATACTGAGTAATATTAATATTAGTGCAAAGGGAAAAATTAATTGTGATTAATATAAAAGTTTGTGTTTACATAATATGTGTGTACTGTGTATAATTATTATTTATATATAAATGCACGCACACATGCATGTAAGAAATATTAGCATGTTTATACTGTATGTGTGTCTGTGAGTGGGCGTGTGTGTATGTATACATAATTATACACAGCACACATATATTATCTAAACACAATTAATACTGAAAAACATATTTAGACAACATAAATACATGTAACATGGTGAAAAATTGTGTGTTTCTAAAATATTCACAAAATGAATCTGTCACTTTGAGACAACACAAAAAGTCACATGCATATCTAAACCGGTTTAGTGCCTAAACTACTGGTACTGTGCTACCAAAAAAAGTGTCCAAAAAGTATGGTAGTACCTCAGTAGTTACATGGTATTCTTTTTAGACGTACCTTGGAGTACCAAGTGGTTGTACAGTGATGCCAATACTATGGTATATTTATTGAAAAGCTCCTATATAGTTTGCCATGTTGTATTATGGTTACAATTCATTTTAAGGTGGCATTGTTACAGTGTAATTATATAATTATTGAGTAATATTGATTAACAAATGTTACTATAGGGTAGGATTGGTTGCATGTAATTATACATAATTTACTGTTATTAATATAATATGTACATGTAACAAGGACACTGTAAAATAAAGTGTTACCGGTATTGCATTGTTTTTTTGACATGGTACTACCATCGTATTTACATTGGTGGTGCGGACATATCGTGTTACATTAATCTCAATACCATAGTACTACAATCACTGTACCATTCGCTCTTTGATATTAACCAGACCACAGTCATTATTTTTATCATGGTATTTAAATTGTTAAATTGTATTCTACTATGGCACCTTCAAGAGTACCATGACACGGGTCATACATGGATTATAGATTAAGTTATGTTACCAAGGATTTTAAATGCTTCACTGAAGTACTTCAAATAACGGTTTTACCACGGAAGAAGTTCGAAACAGACCAGATAATAAAAAAGTAGCATGCAATATTTTGTAAGAGGTTATTTTGACTGAATGCCATTTATTGAATTCGCACTTACATTATATGTGTGGAAACACTGTCCAACTGCAGTGACCACATAGAACTCTCCGTGTTTCTTATGGAAGCGAAGCACGTGCCCCAGATGATTAGAGTAAAGCCCCAGCGCCCTGAATCCAGAGAAAATCACGCTTCCTTTCTTTCCCGCAGACATATCGATCATGTATTTTCACCAGTAGAAACCTCAAACGTAAGTGACTGTGCACGGAATACGAATATATGTTTAACACAGTTTCCCCCACATTTCTGTATCGGTACCCGATGTTGTCAAATAGCGTTACACTAAATACAGTTCGTCTGGAAACTCTCTAGTCTACTTTGGGTTCCTACTCTCACCATTAATCATCAAAATTTTTACCCAACATTTTTTTCATTTGTTAAAAAAAAGAGAACACACGGCTTTACTAAATGATTATAAAGGCATTTTTTTATTGTCATGAACTTTGTTGTCTACACATATACATGGCATATAGCTATATTAATAGAGAGTCTGTTAATATACACATTAAATATATATATGACAAAATAAAAGTCTGACAGTGCATTTACCATAAGACAAAACACATTTTTAACTGTTAAGCAAATATTTGAAAATAAAAAAATTACAAATACATCATCCATCTATCAATCCATTTTCTAGGGCTGTGGGGATTCTAGAAGAGGTCAACCTCAATTGATTGAGCGATACATAAAACCACACCAGCATTTTAGGAAGGACTCATCCGAGCAATTCTTTGGTGACTGTCTGACTGTGTTTTTCGCACATTTCTCCTGAAAATAAATAAATAAATAATAATAAATTGCATGTATGTAAAGACTTGACAGTTCTACAGTGTAAGAACAATAGAAAAGAACAGAATAATTAAAAATAAATAAAATGCTGATTGTTAAAATTAGCTAATGTAATGTAACATATGTGTTCTTACACTGCTGTCTTTTATCATCTGTTGTATATCCTGAAAAACTTTACAGTTTCCAGCTAAAGTCCAGTTTAAGATGCACGAAATGTTTCTTCTCACACTTATCTGGGGGAAAAAACAAGGCAAAATATTAACAATTTATTCTCTTTTTTTTCTTCAACAATTATTTATTAGTACACTCTAAAAAATTCTGGGTAAAAAACAACCCAATGTTGTGTCAAATATGGACTAACCCAGCAATTGGGTTGTTTTAACCCAGCGACTGGGTTTTCTTAAGCAAATATTTAACCCAACCGCGGGGTTAAAACAACCCAACCACTGGTTTAGTCCATATTTGACCCAACATTGGGTTAAAACAAACCAGCATTTTTTTAGAGTGTAGTTTAATATGCACATACAATTTTTTTTCTTGCTTTTGAAAAATAAAATTAAGTAGGCAATATTAAAATGTCTGTATTTTCAATATTAAATGTATTTATTTAGGAAGGGAAAAAAGTTACCTGGTTGTGACAAGAGATATTATAAGCCTGACAAAGAAGAAAATTGCAGATATATTTTATGTCAATAAACGATTAACATTAAACATTAACATGACCAGCATAAAGACTTACCTTCGCATGAAGTTTTATTATATTATAGGAATCCTTTTTAATAATCCTGAGGCATTCTGTATTTCCCAGTCTTGCAATTGACCTGACAAAGTGTAATGTGAGAACTACAAGCAATAACTCTGTAAAAAAAAAGTTAAGAGATAAGAAAAAAAAAATCATGACATATGGACAGTAGACGAATGCAAGTGAAATAACTCTTACTACAAAGCGTTCTGTCCTTCATCTTTAAGCACTATTGTGAATCACAAAAGACGCCTCTTTTATAGACAAACAGAGTACAAGACTTACCTCAAGCATGACTTTGTGACAGATAAATACTTCTACGTATAAGGACTTATACGCGATGACTCAAATCTCATAGTTTGTCTTCACCCCACACATTTTTCATCGGAACTCCACAGATCTAACCAAATCACCCAGACACTAGGCAAGCCAAACAGGTGTATGGAATTTTTATTTATTTATTTAATTATTATTATTTATTGTCTGTTTTTCCCCCAATACAGTTCAGTTTACAATTTGAATCATTTATGCAACAACAAATATTGCAACACTGTACTCTACTGGCAATTTGTTATGGTTTTGGTTTGATAAAGATCACTAGCTGTCCCACAGAATAAGATAAGAATTGACACAATCTCAGAAAGTTTGTTTTAAGAAAATCCAAGTCACATTTTTGCAACCCTTCTTAATAGTAGATAATTCTAGCCCACACAGGTAAAATCTCACTAAGAAAGAATTTTGTAGTTTGTCTTAAATGTATGTGTTCTCTAGCAGTGGGCTTGTGTGTTTGTTTAAAAAGTATATTTTATTGGGGAAAGTTGTCACAGGTTTATTTGCATGTTATCTTTTAACTTTGCAGCTTTTTAATTTTTTACTGTTCAAATTTTGCAGAAGAGTCTTTATTGGCAGGTTCCCCATTGTGAAAATTCTCCCTATATACTTTGGCAACATGCCCCACTACATCTGACTGTGTTCAGTCAACTGGATCTGGACAACAATGTTAGAAAATATTCAAAAACATTGCCTAACGATTAGGATATCTGCCAATACAGAAATTACCTTTCAAAAATAAGCTAACACCCTGAAAGAAAAATGTTCACTGGAATTAAGTTTGACAACTAGTGGGCCAGTCAACTTCTCAAACTTAACTCCAGTGAGTATAGTTTCAGAGTAGAGATGGGGCCGATCCGATCCAGTATCGGTATCGGGGACCGATACCAGCGTAATTCACGTATCGGATTTTCCCGATCCAACCAGTGGAGAAACACGTCACTTCAGTTCAACAGCGAAAATGGACATTTATCTGATCAATTGTGAGCTGTTTGTTTATTTTAACTGTAGAAAACATAATTTAAATAAATATTAAAGGTGAATACCTTGTTAGGTTAAAATGTAAGTTAATTTAGCAGGTTCAATAAGCGGACCATGCATTGTTTCGTGATATTAATTATGGCATGTGAGTTAAGCATGAATCATGTGAAACATCGGGGAATAATATTGCCATACATTTCTAAAGACAAAGAAATGCAAACAATTTGCTTTGATTTAAAAAATGTAACGATAAACCAATGTGTAAACTTCAAACTGCCTGTCTCAGCCTGAGTGGCGCCAAGCGGTCCTCGCCTGCAATTGACGTTTAAAAATTCCTATTTCAAATCATTTATTCAACAAGAGGTCATATATTTAATAATGTGTGATAACATAATATTCATTTTATAAAAACTGTAATACTGTGAGAAGCATAAATTAAATCAAAATGTACATTTTCGCTGCTCTAGTTATCTCCCCATGCACACGAGCTGCAGTCCAATTTCAAGCGCAGTGGGCACACCTAGCAAATTTACTGAAATCTCACTGGAACAAACGGCATGCCACTGCAGTGAGGTCTCTAGCTTGATCGGGTGTGAAAGAGGGAGAAATGATGAAGACAGATATATAGTTTATGTATGACCAGTAAGGATTTAGTCAGCGATTGGCCGTAAAAGTTCATTTGTACGGAACATCGTTGTACGGAACATGGTTAGTCTATGTAAAACATTGGTATACGTTTCTAACTTCAATAGTATTTGAAGAGAATGACTTAGTCATAAAACTGACTGTAAAGTGTTTATAGGTGTCAGGTATGATGCACACCTTTTGGATTTTTGATATTTAATAAAATAAACATATATAAACATAATAAACAAATATGCTTTATTTCACTAGGATATTGTATGGGATGGGCTCATACACAAACTATGCTAGATTTAAATGTGTCATAGCAGATAGAACACTGATGAGAATATTGCTTGAGAATATACAGTCCCTGACAAAAGTCTTGTCGCTTGTGTACAAATTGACCTAAAGTGCCGCTGAAATATATTTCTAATCAAGATTTTTTTTTTTTTTACAAGAAATGGCTCATTTTAATCCCACCAGCTTTTGTGATAATGTTTCAGTGAAAAACTAAACTTTCAAAAAGTATTCTAATATTCACAGCTTGGTCAAGCCCATTGAGTCAATTTTTGCAAAGACATAAGTGTTGTCACCTAGTCATATGAGCTTCATCTGTGACTAATAATGGATCAATTAGGTCTCAAGTGTGTATAAAAAGAACCCCAGTACACTAGACCTTCACATCAACTGCAACTAGACCTCTGCAAACATGCCTAAGATTCACCCTGAGACTAAAGTTTTGATTATCAAGAGGCTGAAGACCAGATCCACTGCTGATGTGGCAGACACCTTCAATGTGTCTCAGCGTCAAGTACAGAGGATAAAAAAAAGATTTGAAGAGACTGGAGACGTTTTTGACAAGCCCAGGTCAGGCAGACCCCGCAAGACAACTGCTGGAGAGGACCGTTTGTTGGCTCGAAAATCCAAGGCCAGCCCATTTTCCACTGCAGCAGAGCTCCACGAGACCTGGTCACCTGATGTCCCTGTGTCAACCAGAACAGTTTGTCGGATTCCGTCTCGAAATGGCCTCCATGGTCGAATCAGTGCCCAGAAGCCAGCACTAAACAAAAGACAACTGAAAAACCGTGTGGCATTTGCCAAGGCCCACAGCCTGCTGAAAGGATGGACGCAGGAAAAGTGGCAGAAGGTGGATTTTTCAGATGAATCTTCTGTTGAATTACACCACAGTCGCCGCAAATATTGCAGGAGACCTACTGGAGCCAGAATGGATCCGAGATTCACCCAGAAAACAGTGAAGTTTGGTGGCGGAAAAATCATGGTCTGGGGTTACATACAGTATGGGGGTGTGCGAGAGATCTGCAGAGTGGAAGGCAACATCAATAGTCTAAAATATCAAGAAATCTTAGCTACCTCTTATATTACCAACCATAAAAGAGGCCAAATTCTGCAGCAGGACGGTGATCCATCGCATACTTCCATCTCCACATCAAAGTTCCTCAAGGCGAAGAAGATCAAGATGCTTCAGGATTGGCCAGCCCAGTCACCAGACATGAACATCATTGAGCATATGTGGGGTAGGATGAAAGAGGACGCATGGAAGACGAAACCAAAGAATATTGATGAAATCTGGGAGGCATGCAAGACTGCTTTCTTAGCTATTCCTGATGACTTCATCAATAAATTTTATGAATCCTTGCCAAACCGCATGGATGCAGTCCTTCAAGCTCATGGAAGTCATACAAGATATTAAATTTGGATCTCACAGCACCACAACTTAATTTGCTGACATATTTTTGTATTTGCAGTAAATTTGTTCAATTTCTGTATAGGCGACAAAACTTTTGTCTTGCCAAAATTTGACCTTTCTGTCTTGATTAAATAATAAATATTTTTTCTGTGAAAATTATTTATTTCAGTGCATTAAACATTATTTGGGAGGGTTTTAGCTTTTCATATGAGCTATTTCTAACACCAATGAATTATTTTTTAATGGTTAATATCAGGTATTTCTAGAAAATAGATAAGCGACAAGACTTTTGTCAGGGACTGTACAGAGATAATATTAGAGATTATACAGTATATTAGAGATATAAAAGAGATTTATGCATTGCCATTGACAACGGCGATTTATAAGGAAGGAAATCCCACAGAATCTAGCTTAAAAAGCGCTTAGAGCTGCTTGATTTATTTGTTGTTTGTTGATTTTCAAATATAAAACTTGTTGAAATGTTTTAAGTTTGTGCATCTGTTCTTTTTGAACACTTTCATCTTATTTGAACAAAACCGTGATAATATTTGATAACCGTGATAATTTGGGTCACTATAATCGTGATGTGAAATTTCCATACCATTTCATCCCTAATACATAAATATCATACTTGCCGATTGAGAGGAGTTTATTTTAGAATCATATAAAATCAACAATAATGATAATAATAATATTAAAGCAAACATAGCTCTGGTATCGGAATAGTATCGGTATCGGCCGATATCCAAATTCAGGTATCGGGATCAGATCAGAAGTAAAAAAATGTGGATCGGTGCATCCCTATTTCAGAGTGTTAGTTTATTTTTTGTCAAACTTAAGTTTTCAAACTTAACTCCAGTGAATAGTTTTCAGAGTGTTAGTTAATTCTTTGAAAGGTGATTTCTGTATTTATACATACCCTAATCGTTTGGCAATCATATGTCTGCAAGATGTCTGTTAAAGAATATTTCATCTGCAAAGTGGAAAGCATCTGCTGTTTACAATGATCTGAAAGACATCTTTAAGATGTTAGTGTTACATATTGTTTAAACATATATTTGACATTTGACAGGAAATGTCAACAAGTCCTAGACGTACTGCAGAGGAGCAAACGCTCTAAAAAATACATCTTCCAGATGAAAACACACACATCAAATGGATGTCTCCGAGATGTACGTGCTCTAAAGCTTTGAATTCAACTTTTTTTTTAACCATTTAAACATGCAAATATAATTTAAAGTGGCTCTCCTTAGTGAAAGTGCAAACATCAATGATATCAACAGAACAGATTTAGTTTTAGTATGATTGTTCAAAGCACGTTATATGGTTTATTCTTATATGTATATAGTACATTAATAGTGGGAGAGGCAAGGAGAGCACAGGGAGATATTTCTGCCTTTATTGAATGTGCCAGTAATGCCTGAGAAAAAAAAAAGGAAGTTTATAGAGTTTCAGTGACATTATTATTACATTAAACAACAACTATGTTGGATATAATGTATAATGATGCAATGGGGAAATTTGTGTGGGTCCTAATAATAATACACAAATAATAATATTAGTTTAATAATAAAAAACAACAACAACAACTCTTCTTTATGTTGGCTTAGCCTATATATAGTATCGTGAGTTCAGTATCGTGTTTTAAATCGAATCATGACACAAGTGTATCGTTACACCCCTATAGTTTATGTTAGTGTTTAATGTTTAATTATTATTTTGGACAGTTTCTGCAATTTTGTGTCACCATTATGCAGAAGAGTGGTGCCTGATGTGTTTAGGCTGTGGCCAGTCAAAAACACATTTATTAGATGTAAATCCCTCAATTAAATTGAGTTCAATGAGTTATTTTTGCATTTTGCTTCTAAAATGTGCATGTTAATATTTAATAGTTTTCCACTTACACTTGTAGAGCAAATATGTAATTTAAGGTAAATTAACCTAACGTAATACTCTTTTATAAATTTAACACGACATTATGTAGCTGACAAATTCAAATGAATTTTGTCAACTTTACTTGAATTTATTTTGTTCATATAACTAAATTGTTATTTTTCAAAACTAATCAATATAGTTGTGTGGAACCACTTGGCACTGCATTGAAGTAATTTTTTGAGAGGATAAAATAAAATTTAAGAACAGCATTTATTTAAAGGGTTTGTTCACCCAAAAATAAAAATTCTGTCAATAATTACTTACCCTAATGTCATTTGACACCCGTAAGACTCATCTTCGGAACACAAATGAAGATATTTTTGTTAAAATCCGATGGCTCAGAAAGGCCTTCATTGACACCAATGTCATTTCCTCTCGCAAGACCCATAAAGGCACTAAAGACGTCGTTACAAAGCCCATCTCACTACAGTGGCTCTACAATCATTTTATGAAGCGACGAAAATTTTTGTGCACAGACAAACAAAATAACGACATATTGACGGGTCGATTTCAAAATTGGGATTTGAATGGTGATAAATCAGTGAATCGATTCATAATTCATAACCGTTCAAAGCTTGGTTTTGAAATCTGCCCATCACTAAATTAGTCGTTATTTTGGTTTTTTTCGCACAAAAATTCTCGTCGCTTCATAAAATTATTGTAGAGCCACTGTAGTGAGATGGGCTTTGTAACGACATCTTTAGTGCCTTTATGGGTCTTGCGAGAGGAAATGACATTGGTGTCAATGAAGGCCTTTCTGAGCCATCGGATTTCAACAAAATATCTTCACTTGAGTTCCGGAGATGAACGGAGGTCTTACGTGTGTCGAACGACATTAGGGTAAGTAATTACTGACATAATTTTCATTTTTGGGTGAACTAACAATTTAAAATATAATTATTTGAATAATTTAATCCTTCCTTAATTAGTGTACCATTCCTAAACGTTTGAACAGTAGTGTATAGGCTATATTTTTATTGTAACATGAAAGGTGGTTTAATAAAAAAAACAGATTCACATGAAACAGATTAGAGACATTTATTTTAAAGCATGGTGACCACTAATTTAGAACTTTTCATTTACTCACCCAGGAACCAGAGGTTCATTATTTTTACATATGCATTCTTGTGTACATAATGGCTTTTATTCAATAAACAGAATTTGTAATCTCTTATATCGTGTTAAATCTGGCAAATAGAAATATTTTCACTGTTTAAAACACTGGCACAAGTTTCACTAAGGTGCAAATAATAATTTAATGACAAAGAACTTGGCACAGGGCTTTAACCAATGTTGCCAAAAAAACAACCACATTAAGAAACCTAGTGACAAGTGATGACATTGAGGAAACGGTATGTATATATAATCACAGAGGTCAATGTTTTATAAATATCATACATGTTTTGGCGCTGGTGGCGAAGGATCGTGACGGGTTAGGGGTCACCATGAGAAATCACCATTTTTGAAATCCAGTGCTGATATAAGAGAATATTGACTATTTTGCATAAGTGTGTCATGCAATCAATGAGACAACCAGTGCTTGATAAAACAACGTACGGAAGTAGAATGACAAATCACAGGAAGAGGTAAAAATAAAAAACAACCTTGGATATCCGCAATTATCCATTCATACTAGGACACATTTTTTGGAATGTCCAACTCAACCAAAAAAGGACCCCTCAGTAGTAAGTAATCAATCCTCTCAGAATCAAGCGTTTCGAAGCAGCGTCGAGTAGATCATCTTGGTGAACTGTAGCACTGCGGCATGAAGTGAGTACTGCACCACAATGGAGCCGAAGCCCTTGTAGAAGCCCATGGTGCCCTCCTCACGCCGAATGGCATTAATACAGTCCTTCATTCCTTCATATTGGGTGTTTATGGGCAACACTTCAAACCCCAGATCGGTGTTGTCGATGATAGTGCGAGTTCCCTGGATATGCAGCCTGTGCAACACCGTTTCCAAAGGAAACAACAGCACATCTGCACACAGGCTGGCAGCAAAGCTGGCCATGAGCTCAGGGAAGTATGCATCCAACATAGACTGGACCGTGTCTGTTCCCGAGTCAGGGGACGAGTGCTTCGGTGAGCCGTTATTCCGACGCCGAAGCAGGTAAAGAACCAGACGCTGCACGCCGGAGCTGATAATATAGTGGAGGATGCCGTGGAGGACTGTGGGGAACACCAGGTTCCAGAGGGGAAGGAGACGCTTGCTGTGAGGCACTCCCATGCCCATTACACGTCCCAGACCCTCTTTCACACAGTCCAGGATGCCTGGGTTGTCTCGGATTATTTCACTCTGGTGAGGGAACACCAAGATGAAACACTAAATGAATTTGGGCTATATAACAATGTATTTAGAAACTTTTGACAAAATCTCAATATATTTGTGTATTTGCTAAAGTAAGAAAATCTAAGAATTCACTTAAAGGGATAGTTGAAGAAAATGAAAAATGAAAATTCTGTCATAATTTAGTCACACTCAAGTTGTCCCAAAACTGTTTGAGATTCTTTGTTCTGCTGAACACAAAGGAAGATATTTTGAAGAATGTTTCTTACCAAGCAGATCTCAGCAGCCATTGATTACCATAGTATTTTTTTTGCCTACTATGGCAACCAATGGCTGATGAGATCTGCTTGGTAAGAAACATTCTTCAAAATATCTTCTTTCGTGTTCAGCAGAACAAAGAAATTCATACAGGTTTGGAAGGGTGAGTAAATGATTACAGAATTGTCACTTTTGGGGGAGCAAAAATTGAGTTTTAAACAAATTCATGCAATAAGACAACTTTAACTAATTCATGGAAATAAATTAATCAGTTAATCAGTATCGGTATTCATAAGCGACTACCAAAATTAACTTGATTTTGATTTGACAATCTCCAAATAGTTTGTAATGTTTACCACAGCACAATTCCTACAGCAAATTCCAAAAAACTTAAGTCAAAATAAAAGCAAAACAAATGTTGTTATTGAATAGCAACTCAGATTTTCCAATAATTATCAGATCTAAAACTGACGCACTGGAGAGGAAGTTACCCAAAATTGCTTTGCTCATTTACCACAAGATCAAATCAAACTGTGTTTCCTAAAGCACTTAGCATGATCTTAGTGCCTGGATAAGATGATTTTCAAACGTGAAAGCACTTTATTCATTGTTGAAAAATATATTTGTGATATTGTATTATTTAAATGAGTAATACAACCTAACTTTTTACATTATTTTCAAAATCAAAGTCCTGGTTTTGTATAAAATTATCTAAACATCTTTCAAACTAGACACATAGTCATGCTCAAAAGTTTACATACACCTTGCAGAATCTAATAAATGTTTGTTATTTAACAAAATAAGAGGGATCATACAAAATGTATGATATTTTTTATTTAGTATTGTCCTTAATACGATATTTTACAGAAAATATGTTGTTATAGTTGGCTTTATAACTGGCCAACGTTCTGCATATTTGAACCCTTTCCAGCAGTGATAGTATGATATTGTGATCTATCTTTTCACACTGAGAACAATTGAGGGACGCAAACACGACTATTAAAAAGGCTCAAACATTCACTGATGCCCCAGAAAAAACACAATGCCTTAAAGGGTTACTTCAGCGATTAGCATCAAAGGTCCCATGGCATGAAATTTACCTTTGAGGTTTTCCAACATTAATATGAGCCTGAATATTGTCCACAAGTGGCTAGAAATTTTGATCGGTGTAAACCGAGTTCTGCTTGTCTTTCTCTGCCTTCGAGAAAATGAGAGCTCAGTGTGAAAACATTTTTAATTTGAAGATCAAAGTAAATTGTACTTATATTGTCTTCCAGGGAAACACGTCAGTATCTTCTGTTGCTTCTGAAGGGCAGTACTAAATAAAAAAAACACTTATATATAAAGGTGCACTATGCAAATTTTCATCCATTGGAGAGCGCCTATTCTAAACGGCTCGCGAGTACCGGGACTTTTATTATGACGGGGCGGGACACAGTCGCCGGGCGCCTGACTTCCGCTTTTTCCGGTCAGGCAAAAACAGCTAGTTTTATCATATCAGATACGTTTAAGGGGCCAAGGGCTTCGGCCAGCCGTCCGCTCTCTTCCCTGAACTGAAATGAAGTAGTGGGCTGTACTTTCCACACGATTGACATCAGGTTCAAGTACGCCCACAAGCCGTGCGAGTTATTCGTGTATTGCAGGTTGGCTGGTTATGTTGCCCGCATACCGCCTCCCATGGCCGAGACTGGTATTACGATACCTGTCGGGCTGGGGCTAGTAATGCTACTGCTAATTAAGGTTGATATCTCTGCAGCACTATAACTTGACATTTTTTTAATGACATCATCGCCCTTATTTCTTCTCATTCTTTTGATGCGTGTAGGTCATTTTTTGGATATTTTTACCTAAATTTTTACACATGGCACCTTTAAAGGTGCACTATGCAACTTTCCGTCCACTGGGGGGGCGCCTATTCAAAACAAAGGTGTAGTTTGATGACGCCAAGTGTGAGCGCAGTATCTTGGGAAATGTGGTCATCACCTCACAGCCGGTGGAAAATAGGACTCGGGCAGAAATAATGTTCATGGATGCAGTTATTAACGTTACTGTAGTGTAAAACAGAGCAGGACCGAGTGTTGTGGAGCTGATCACAGCCGCTGGAGTGATTGTTATACAAGCACACAGCTCGCGAGTACCGGGACTTTTATTATGACGGGACGGGACGGGACACAGTCGCCGGGCGCGCCCAATTCCGCTTTTTCCGTTCATGACTATAAGGTAAAGCCAGCAGTTCTGTTTATCATATTAGATACATTTAAGTGTGTTTAAAATTATGTTATGACGTTACTCTGCGCATTCGCTCGGCGCTGATGTGAGAAAAGCGCTTCTGCAGAATAAAACCGAGGGTAACGCAGATATGATGCGATTGACAGGCGACTCGCTCAAACGCTATGCTGAAACGTCCTGGTCCTTAGTTAAAATAGCAATTTTCTCACAATATCCCAAATGTTTCCAACTATTTGTAAATTGTAAGTACTCAACTGAACAAAATATATAACACCGGCCTAGTGCTTTTTGGACATTTTACTGCAAAAATACTACATAGTGCACCTTTAAACGAAAGAAAAATGTGGACATCATCCTGTTCAAAATGTTCTTCATTTTCTTAATTCTTCATTAAGTTCTTAATGCATCGTGTTTCCTTCTGGAGCATCAGTGAATGTTTGAACCTTTTTTAATAGTCGTGTTTGAGTCCCTCAATTGTCTGCCGTGTGAAAAGATAGATCTCACAATCACTGCTGCATCAAATATGCAAAAAACGCTAGAAACCGGAAGAATTTCATGGACCTGAGGAACATAGGGCAGTTGAACTGCTCAGGAACAAGCGTGCCACACGAGTCCTGAAAAGTGAAGCCAAAGCTTTTTGATCACCCCCAAGTGTCTGGATGCAGTATAGCTCATAAACCTTGCCATCTGTGTAATGTAGTTGGACAAACAACCTTTACAATCAAATTACACTAAAAACTATTTGTTTCCAAAGACGGTTTCTGTCATTTTAGGGAGTTATCATCACACTGATGTTAGTGTTTTTGTACATTTCCACAGCTGTTATCTCACAAAAAGTTCAGGGGCATGTGATTTATTATGTGGGAGCCGTCTATGGTTCGGGAACCTCGATATGGTGGATCCACTTGATATGGTGCTCTCACTACTGCGCAGACTCAAGATGTCAGTGGCATATTTGGACACTGGTGGCTTCCCTTACTACAATGGGAGAGAGTGATGGTGTGTCTTCCATCTTTATAACAGTCTATGATCAGGGCTAGGGGTTACACAGGCTTTAATGCTCTGCCATGACGCTTTAAGCTTGATGTTGACTAGTCTCTGGCGTATGGAGGGTGCAACAGAATAAGCCATTTCCTGTCACGCATGCTCCGTTTTCAACAATTAAAATGACACGCATACTCAGAGAGCTCTCCACAAGATATGCTTGATTATGCAATATGGATGCTCAAATTGATTGGAAGAATGCAGGTTTTAAACAGCTTATTATACACGCAAGTTAATCGGCGTTCTAAACGAATGCATACTACATACATTGTAACGCACACACACATAGCTCGCACATCACGCCACACACAGAATCACTCGGTAGCGCAGAACACCGTTTCAATACAGTGTCTGTGATTTATCAATAAAATAGATTGAAACTAAAAAGTTCTAGCATATATTTCTTGCTAACTAAAACCCACAGCTTCTTTATTAGTAGAGACGCTGCCAGGTAGAATTAATTCACACACAATTGACTAATGCATTCATATACATAGCCTAATCTTTACTGGGCTACTTTCTCTGTATCTGATTCAGAACGAGCAGAAATATGTGAGAAATATAGCAACCCAAAGACAAAAGGACTGATAAACAAAAGCTGTTATGTAGGAAAAATAACCTTTTGGGCAACTGTGCACAAAAAAAAAAACCCTGCGTTCAGTCTCAGCTCGAGGTTCAGGCTTATTTGTTCATTGTCATCATACAACTAGTCGACTCGACTTCCATCAGATAAATGTCTACTTTAAACTATCTGAAATCGTCCAACCCCTAATAAGGAAGGAATAAAGAAGGGACTCAATAACAACCACCACAAAACAAAAATGACACTTAAGAATTAAAAGTGTGTAAACTTTTGAACGGGGTCATTTTATAAATGTAGTTTTTGTCTTGTGTAACATATAAACATCCTTTGTGTAAAATATCTTATCAGGACAGTACTAAATAAAAAATAACATGCATTTTGTGTGATAATTTTGTTAAAATAATGAACATTTTACAGATTCTGCAAGGAGTGTGTAAACCTTTGAGTATGACTGTACATAAGAAACAAACCGGCACAAGATAGATTATATCTTGACTTGTTCTATTGGCAATTACTTTCACTTGTTTCAAGCATAAAAATTCACTGCATTTATCTATTTTTTATATTACTTTACAATATAAGACAGAGACTGTATTAAAATCTCTTACCTGTACAGTCTCTATGAGACTTGCTGAGTAAAACGGCATTGCAACCACATATGTCAAACTGGAAAAAAAACCCACAATGATTTTACAAGATCAAAAGGACTGCACAAAAAGAGATAAGGAGAATATAGATAGTTTAAATGTCAAGCCTATGGAATTCCCTTTCCGTATTCTTTGTGGGATTTTGCTTTATATAAAAAAACTACCTGCATATTAAGCTTAGTCAGAAGCTTATTCAAATAGATCCCAGATATGGAAGCGCGAGGTAAAATTATGACTCAAAAGAAACAAGAGATAAACTTGCAGCTTAGAGCATTTTCCAAACAATACCAAAAATGCAAGTGACATCACTTAGCTTCACTTACCCTTTGAGTACTAAATGTCCCACAACTTGTTTAGGGTTCCACTTGTGTGATAACTCCCTGTGAATGTACATGACAATATTAAACAGAACCATGGTTTACCTAAATAAGGACAATGGAAACAACATGAGAACGAATCGAACAAATTAAAATCCTGAAAATTATCATTTATCAAAATATCCAGATCTAAATATAGAGGTCATTATTCCACTTTGTGTTATAGGGCTAGGGCTGGGCGATAAACCGATAACAATAATTAATCACAATATAATTTTCCTCAATAAAACGGTATCAAGAAATCGAGAAATCTTCAAAAGGGTTTATGCCACAAAAGTGGAATGAACAACATTGCATTAATCCGCGAAGAACACAAATGACTCGAGCGATATACATTTTTCAATATAAAAATTAGGTTCTTACAATTTTTACAGATCTTATTGTTTTTGTTAATGAACATAAATTCATATCTGCGTCCTAACTCAAGCTACTGTCAAAAGTGCAATTCTAAAGCCCTATTCGGACTGGATTAGTTTAACATGGGGACATGGGGGTAAAGTCATTTTACCTCAGGACGTCTGTAATATTAATGGCCAATTCGCACGGGATAAGACATCTCAGTAAAACTAGCAGAAGTGGGAGGAGTAACACGCTTTACGCACCTCCTTGACGTCATGTGCGTATGACGTTACCGTTATAACGTGAGCAAACACAACCTGAGCGCCAGTCTGAACTCCGTCTCCAATATATATGTGTTTTAATAAACAGTTAGGTCCAGTCTAACGATTATGATTGGATTATGTTGGTAATAGACACTTTCCTAGAGCTAAAATGTGTTGTGCCTCTAATAAGTGCTTTTGATCTTCTTTTTGCTTTAAATGATATGCGGAAAATACTGGACATTTTCCACAGATTTGTCCCACCACCTACAACGCAACCGAATGCTTCAAACGCCTCCATGGTCGCAAAAAGTGCTCTTTTTTAACTTTTAAACAGGAAATGACGGAATTCTACCATACATTTTTACAGCAGGTCTATTCGAACGGGATTAGTATTACCTGAGGTAATTTTTCCGGACCTTTTTACAGAAGGTAAAAGTCTCGGTAATCTTTACTGACATTCTCCGTAATGATTACCGAGATGGCACATTCGGACTAGACTAAAACCACCGAGAACCTCTGGTAATAATTACTTTACCCCCACGTCCCCATGTTAAACTAATCCAGTCCGAATAGGGCTTAAGAGACAAAATATGTAGACTAATATTATTAAAGGTGCTAAAAATGCACGTCAAAGTCAGGCAACACAGACCTGTTTCATGACTTGAAACAATATCACTTGTTAGAACATGCAGGAACATTTTTCTACTAATAGATAGAAAATTTGTGATAGCGAATAGATAGCTTTGGTGGCTTGACCCGTAGAGACTTTTTTCCAAGATGGCTCCTGTCTGTATACGTAATATACTTTACTGTTTATAAAGTTTTTATTAAACTGTTTGTACACTTACAAAGTTCTCAATGCTTTCGGCTATTGGTATTAACTAGCGATTTAATTTTACTTATCCTATGCCCCGTACACTAGCGTTATAAGCGAATCTGTTTTTAGAGATTTTCATTAAAACGCATCCCAGAGAATGATCTACTTGGTAACCTTGTGTTAATTACCCCTAGGCCATATTGCCCAGCCCTATATACATATTATAAATATTACATATAAATAAACTAAAATACGAAATAAACAGTGATTCATCTTTAGATGGTGTTTTCATGGACACTTATCAGTGATGGCTTGCATTGTCTATTTTTATACCTTGGTAATGGAGTGCATTCACTGATGATCCCCTCTGTTCCCAGCGTGACCCCCTGTACCACGAATGTGCTGCCCATTCCTTTCCATAAAGCCTTTGGACCCTGTGAGAGTGTGTGTGTGTGTGTGTGTGTGTGTGTGTGTGTGTGTGTGTGTGTGAGAGTGAGAGAGTGAGAGAGTGAGAGAGTGAGAGAGTGAGAGAGTGAGAGAGAGAGAGAGAGAGAGAGAGAGAGAGAGAGAGAGAGAGAGAGAGAGAGAGAGAGAGAGAGAGAGAGAGAGAGAAAAGAAAAGATATTATGGTATTATACATTATATTTTTTAACAGGATTCTTTCAGGCATTTCCTTTCACAAAGTTATGAGGTGCTTGTGGAATGAAATTGCATTTACATTTTACATTTACTTTTACACTGTCTTGTTAAAGGATAAACGATGTGCCTGTATAAAGAATAGGTCCAAGCACTAAGCCTTGAGGTACACCTAGACTGGTTGTGTCTAGACCCAAATTGACCTGCTGTCAATCCATTCTTTAAAAGATGGTATTTCTGTGCAACAACACAGCAACAAAGTTGTGATATATATATATTACCTGAGTTTTGGTGACATTGTACATCACACTGATGGCAGTCAGTGGGGACAAGTGGTAACACCTGGCATGGTAATTCACCTGAAACAAAAATTTCACACTTTTAAATGATCAATTATTTTTCAGGATAAAGGCCTTTTGAAACGAATCGACTAGATATTTTATACTTTAACTTGTTAAACAAGGATATTTTTCTTCCAAAAACCCATTAATTCACTTCAAAATGCCTTTATTAACCCCCCGGAGCCATGTGGATTACTTTTATAATGAACGGATGCAATTTTTCGGGCTTCAAAATTTAGGATGCCATTCACTGCCATTATAATGCTTAGATTAGCAAGACATTCTTTAATATAAATCAAGATTGTATTCTTCTGAAAGAAGTATACCTAGGATGGCTTGAGGGTCAGTAAATCATTGAGTAATTAAAATTTTTGGGTGAACTTTCCCTTTAAGCATCTAAAAAGCTTTTATGATAGACATGGAGATTGTAGGATTTGTGTGCTCAGCGTAGTTCTCGCTGGGTTCAACCTACCTGACACTGACGCCGAAACACAATGCAGGGGTGGGCCAGGACATTTTCTGTGAAGAGACTAATTCAAACCATATAAAAATTATTATGAGTTTACTTACATTATTTCACATATCTGAATATCACTGTACTTTCAATAGAACGTAATTTTAAGTAGTGAATGTTGGGTTTCGTTACCTTGCAAGACCTATCCCGAAACCAGCAAATCTGTTCATGTGCTCTGAAAAGACAGTTTTAAGTTGACATTTTAAGAAGAAAAAAAATCAAGTTGAATTGAATTGACCAATATACCTTTGTACATTTTATTTTAAAGGTCTCTAAATGAGCCATGCATTTGCTTACACCTACTCCAAGTAAATAAGATGGAGTGTTTGTAAAAGTGACGAATTTTGAAGTGCCAGCTGCATCAGAAAAGTTCATGACCTGCTTAACAGCACTTTGTATATAATGTTGACTCAGAATTTGTCATATGCCAAACAATGTTTGTCTATTAAAATAAATGTAGAATAGCTCTAGATAATTTGTCTCATAACTGTACAGTACAGTCTTGCAGGAAGGTTGGGAATCCAATTCATTTGAAAAACCTTGTTCATGCATACAATTCACTGTATCACTTCAATGAGACTTCATTTAAGTTATGATAAAATTACAGTTCAAAACATTTGTTTGTTTGTTGTGTAATTACATACATATGGGTTGAAATACTGATGTTATTATGGTCTTGATTAGATTATATAAATCAGGTTGTGTGAAATGGCATTCCAGTGATACCATGCTACATGAAAACGTTGTTTAACCTATTCTAGAAAATCCTCATTATATGTCAGTCACCTACATTTTAATTGAATGATTAAATTATTCAAAATAGTTATTCTTTGGCATTTAGAACATCATTAGCAAGACATGGGCAGAGTGACAAAACTCATATTTACTATAATCATGATGACAGGGGTGGTTTGTGTCTTAATAAAACGATGACAGAAATGATCAGAGTGAGATGATGGTGCTTCTGTTTATTTGTATAATTATCCACCTTTTTCCTACGCCCCATGATGCTTTGTGCGAATTATGGAAGTAACTTCCGTTAAACTGTTAATGTATCAGCAAGGTTTGCTCTATTAACAAAATAATACAAGAATGGTCCAATGATATGGCAATATTCTATTCACTCTTCAACCATCAAACATTAAAAGGACATTTAAAAATGTAAAATCATTACAACACAACATCAATACATCAATACAACAGACCATGGATAACCCCAAAAGCCAGATTATTTTCACAACCGTAGAATATATTTTATATATATATATATATATATATATATATATATATATATATATATATATATATATATATATATATATATATATATATATATATATATATATATATATATATATATATATATATATATATATATAATCCCTGTGTGCTTGAAAACTTTAACCTTATATATTTATGGTGTATAAAATTAAGCACCTAGGCATGCAGACTGCTTCTACAAATGTGCAAAAGAATGGATCCAAAGTATCACCATGATAGGTTGCCACCTGTGCAATAAATCCATTCCTGAAATCTCTTCCTAAATATTCCAGTCAGCTGTTGGTGGTAATATAACAAAGTGGAAGCAATTGGGAACAAAAGCAACTCAGCCACAAAGTAGCAGGCCACGTAAAATCAGAGTGGGTCAGCAAATGCTGATGCGCACTGTGCGCAGAAGTCAGCAACTTTCTGCAAATTCAAAAGCTAAATAGCGCTAAACTTTGTGTGGCCTTCAGATTAACTCAAGAACAGAGCGTAGAGAGCTTCATGGAATGGGTTTCAATGGCTGAGCAGCTGCATCCAAACCTTACATCACCAAGTGTAATGCAGTGTCAGAAGCAGTGGTTTAAGAAATACGGCTACTGGACTCAATGGAGATACTTCCCTGTCTGGCAAGCCGATGGAAGCCGAAGCCAAAAGCTAGGAAAACCGTACTTGCCTGACTGCATTGTGCCAAGTGTAAAGTTTGGTGGAGGGGAATTATAGGGCTGTTTTTCAGGGGTTGGACTTGGCCCCTTAGTTCCATTGAAAGAAACTCTTAACGCTTCAGCATACCAAGACATTTTGGACAATTTCATGCTTACAAATGTGTGGGAACAGAGGGAACAGTTCGGGGATGGCCCCTTTTAGCCCTTTTCCACTAAGGCAGCGCTGGTGCTGGTTCAAAGCCAGAGCCTAGTTTAAAGTAGTTTTTTTTTTTTCCACTCCTAAAGGCTCTGAACCAGGAAAGTAGTTCTTAAGTAGCACCAAAACATTGCTGGTCTAGAAGTAAGAACCGGTTGTGTCAGCGGCTGGGGGCGGAGGTACCATGACCAACAAGGCGAACTCAAACTTGTGACCACCATTTTTTAAATGATAGCTAATCAATCATTTTGATGGAAAAGGAGTATTCCTGTTCCAACATGACTGTGCTCCGGTGCACAAAGCAAGGTCCATAAAGACATGGATGAGCGAGTTTGGTGTGGAGGAACTTGACTGGCCTGCACAGAGTCCTGACCTAAACCTGAAAGAATTTGGGATGAATTAGAGTGGAGATTATGAGCCAGGTCTTCTCATCCAAAATCAGTGCCTGACTTCACAAATACACTTTCAGAAGAATGGCCAAAGATTCCCATAAACACACTCCTAAACCTGGATGGGCCAACTCCATATCAAACCCTACAGATTAAAACTGGGATGTCATTGAAGTTCATGTACATGTAGAGGCAGGCGTCCCAAAACATTTTGCAATATAGTGTGTGCGGTGTATAATTATGATGTATACATGTTATATATATATATATATATATATATATATATATATATATATATATATATATATATATATATATATATATATATATATATATATATATATATATATATATATATTAGAGGTGGGCATAGTTTTTTTTTTTAAATCTAGATTAATTTTGAAATTAATCTAGATTAAAATGGCTCATCTGAATTCTGCCGAAGGCTTTCAGAATGTGTGTGCTACCCTCTCATATACGTTACGCTAGGGGTGTAACGGTACAGATTGCTCATGGTTCGGTTTGTATCACGTTTTTAGGTTCACGGTTTTGGTACGGTTCTGTATTTACTGTGTTCAGGGAACAGTCCAATAAAAATAAAGAAAATAAGAACAAGTAAATTAAATACAAGCAGCATCCAAATAAATACTATTGAGCAAAGATACTAATAAAATAAACAATGCTTTTCAGGTTTTTCAGGTTGGTCTAACATTAGTTTTTAGGTAAAGAAATTGAACAAAGTAATCAAATGTAAAATAAATGCATATTTAATTCATTAATTCACTCATTATTCAAGCAAGACTTGAAATATAACTCAATATTTGCGCGCTGTGAGACGTTTGCGCGCTTTGGGACAAGAGCACAGAGAAAAATCTTCTCACAGTGCGTTCAAGTTTTCATTCGCGTCTTCTGGCTCTACATGCGGGTAATGACGGTGAAAATCTCAGGTCATATTCGGACATATGGCAGCACTCGCATGCATTGAACGGTTTACAAAGAGAGACTGTTTTGCCCACGTTTTTCTTTTATTATCGCTGTTGTAATGTATCACTGAGAAGCCAGCACGTGTATCCATCGACAGAAACATACATAAAGCAATATTTTCAAGTTACAACCCATATTAAATAATAAATATGCATCATCAGGTGTGAGATGAACCGCTGTGCAAGTGCCCATTTTGCAAGGCACCCCTGCTATCGTCAGATGGCACCCCGGTTGGAAAATGCTGGTATAGACCCAGCTCCCAACCCAACTTTGAGAACAGATTAACGGCAATATTTTTTTGTCGCACGATAAGAGTCTCACGTTAACGCAGCATGTTAACACCGATACCGGCCCACCACTATATATATATATATATATATATATGTATATATACACACACACACTCACCTAAAGGATTATTAGGAACACCTGTTCAATGTCTCATTAATGCAATTATCTAATCAATCAATCAATCAATCAATCAATCAATCAATCAATCAATCAATCACATGGCAGTTGCTTCAATGCATTTAGGGGTGTGGTCCTGGTCAAGACAATCTCCTGAACTATAAACTAAATGTCAGAATGGGAAAGAAAGGTGATTTAAGCAATTTTGAGCGTGGCATGGTTTTTGGTGCCAGACGGGCCGGTCTGAGTATTTCACAATCTGCTCGGTTACTGGGATTTTCACGCACAACCATTTCTAGGGTTTACAAAGAATGGGGTGAAAAGGGAAAAACATCCAACTGTATGTGGCAGTCCTGTGAGCGAAAATGCCTTGTTGATGCTAGAGGTCAGAGGAGAATGGGCCGACTGACTCAAGCTGATAGAAGAGCAACTTTGACTGATATAACCACTCATTACAACCATGATATGCAGCAAAGCATTTGTGAAGCCACAACACGTACAACATTGAGGCGGATGGGCTACAACAGCAGAAGACCCCACCGGGTACCACTCATCTCCACTACAAATAGGAAAAAGAGGCTACAATTTGCACAAGCTCACCAAAATTGGACAGTTGAAGACGGCATTCAGATGGTAGAGTCAGAATTTTGCGTAAACAGAATGAGAACATGGATCCATCATGCCTTGTTACCACTGTGCAGGCTGCTGGTGGTGGTGGTGTAATGGTGTGGGGGATGTTTTCTTGGCACACTTTAGGCCACTTAGAGCCAATTGGGCATCGTTTAAATGCCACAGCCTACCTGAGCATTGTTTCTGACCATGTTCATCCCTTTATGACCACCATGTACCTATCCTCTGATGGCTACTTCCAGCAGGATAATGCACCATGTCACAAAGCTCAAATTATTTCAAATTGGTTTATTGAACATGAAAATGAGTTCTATATACTATAATGGCCCCTACAGTCACCAGATCTCAACTCAATAAAGCATCTTTGGGATGTGGTGGAACAGGAGCTTCGTGCCCTGGATGTGCATCCCACAAAACTCCATCAACTGCAAGATGCTATCCTATTAATATGGGCCAACATTTCTAAAGAATGCTTTCAGCACCTTGCTGAATCAATGCCACATCGAATTAAAGCCGTTCTAAAGGCGAAAGGGGGTCAAACACAGTATTAGTATGGTGTTCCTAATAATCCTTTAGGTGATATATATATATTTTTTTTCTTTTCTTAAATATATACATGAATGTGTGTGTGTGTTTATATATACATATGTTAACAAGAACCTTTATTTTTAAGCGATTAATCATTAGAAATAACTCTTTCTATAGATAGTCTTGTTACCATGTTACATTAAAATACAAGTGTTAGGTTATTACTATGATTTCTGAAAATATTTTTTACAGTTCAACAAATTCATCCAATTTTACAGTTCATTCAGTCAAAGTGACAGATACGGTTTATTTGTAGCACAACCCTATGATTTATGATTCCCCACCCATATTGTAAAACGCAGTAGGCTCATAAAGGTGGATTCCTTTAATAATATCTCACTTGCATGCTGTCATAAACTGTACTCAGTGTTACCGGACGGTGGAGCCGCTGACTGCGCATCGTCTGCTGCTCCTGGTTGGGCAGGTGCCGCCTCAAATTGGGGTGTGCGATCACCAAAATGCAGGTTTCTGCTGCCAGGTATATCTGGAGGTGTGGTGACCCAGTGCTGGAGGTCAGAGCTGGATGAATTATTGAATGACCTGCCCGAATACCCCCCGCTGAATGACGGATCCTCTCTGCCCCTGTAACCCAAACCATCAAAGCTGTCAGGCCGACGAGAAGTCATGCTGGGAATCGCTGGGAAACTACACTGAAATTAAAAGATATCTCAGTCTGCCTTCCTACGATGTATAACCTATGTGATGTGATACGATTTCATTGAAAATTATAGCAAACGAAATCGAAAATGCGAGACTTAATTTCTGGTTGACCGAGGATCTGAGCAATGCCAGTACTATAGCAAAACAACCCGCTCGAGTGACTTTTGTCAGCTGACCGTTTACTTCCGGTTTGAATGTCGCCTTATGGGTTACGTAGTTTATTGCATTTACAAGCGAATATAAATGTCTAAATCTATTGTGTAAATACCAATACCACGCCACGAAATCCAGAAACAGATGCAATAATTGAATTCACAAGAGAAAAATTAGTTTGGGCCTATATTCACAGTGACTAAATTAATATACGAGGCCCTCTTCTGTCATAGGCTACTGATGTAAAAGATGTGAGAAAAACAGTTACAACGGCTAGGATAAATATGGGGAATAATAGATAAATAAATGCAAATTGTAGCCCAAAACTGAGTCAATTTATCTTGACACTATCCTGAAAATGCATTTTTTGTAGCTTCTATTGCCAACGAATAAGTGTTCAAACAGCATGTTGGCACAATGAAGTAGCCATACTTTCTCCTGCAAAGAAGACTTGATATCATGGACTGATTCTTTTTCAGAACCATACTGTACCAATTCTTTTTCAAAACAAGAATATAGATTCTTGAACAAATTACTCACAACAAGCATAAAGGCCTGATAAAACTTTTTGTTTACTTTAGTTCACTTTAAAATGAAAATGAGCACATGATTTACTCCCTCAAGCCATCCTATGCGTATATGACATTCATCTTTCTGAACACAGTCAGAGTTATAGCCTATTATTAAATATCCTGACGCTGCAAGCTTTATAATGGCAGTGTCGGTGTCCAATTTAAGCTCAAAAAACACATCCATGATCCATCTATCATAAACGTTCCAGGGATTAAGGCTTTCTGAAGTGAATCAATTCAGTTTTGTAAGCAAAAATATTCATATTTAACATGTTATAAAGTAAATAGCTTCCACCAAACAGCCTTCCGTGTTACGCTTACGTAAAAAGTGTAACTGGTATGCCTATAACTATAGAATGTAGTGTAGCGTAAGACAAGTTTTGAACTGCGAGAGGTTTTACACTTTCTGCGTAAGTTGAATATGGAAGGTGGTATAGTGGAAGCTAAATATTTTACTTTATAAAGTTTAATTATGGATATTTTACATTACTAAGCTTCACCACTTAGCTTCAGATGGCCTTCATTACCCTGGAGTCGTGTGGAGTAGTTTATGATGGATGGATGTGCTTTTTTGAACTTTAAACTCAATGGACCCTGACACTGCCATTATAAAGCTTGGACACGTCAGGATATTTTGCCTATTAATATAACTCTGATTGTGTTCATCAGAAAGAAGAATGTCATATACACCTAGCATGTCTTGAGGGTGACTAAATCATTGGGTCATGTTAATTTTAATGTGAACTTCTTTTTGTGAATCAAAAATAATGATGAATCTGTCGGAGCTGTTAGCCTACTGAATTAGTTTGAATCACTCACTTGAATTGCAAATTAGTTTTATCTATCTATCTATCTATCTATCTATCTATCTATCTATCTATCTATCTATCTATCTATCTATCTATCTATCTATCTATCTATCTATCTATCTATCTATCTATCTATCTATCTATCTATCTATCTATCTATCTATCTATCTATCTATCTATCTATCTATCTATCTATCTATCTATCTACCTGTCTATCTATCTGTCTGTCTGTCTGTCTGTCTGTCTGTCTGTCTGTCTGTCTGCGTGCGTGCGTGTGTGTGTGTGTGTTTATTCCAAGTCTAATTCTAAATGTTATTTCAATATGTTGTTCGAAACCTAAATGAGTTTCTTTCTTCTGTTGATAACCATACAGTTGATGGTTCCCAATTAACCTCCATATTGTAGGTAGCCTAATATAGCTATGGAAGTCAATGCTACCATCAACTGATCACCAACATTATTCAAACATTTTTCCTTTTTTTCAGCAGTAGAAAGAAAGGCATGCAGGCTTAAAAGAAATTGTTGACAAAATTGACAAAATGTAAATTTTTGGGTGAACTGTCCCTTTAACCCTTTTTATAGCAATACCATATTTTGCCAGGCTCAAAGGGAGATGAGGGCGCCCTCTGTTGATGAAGACTCATATTGCAGAAGAAGCATCCGGTCAGGAGCCGCGGGGCCTGCGGTAGGATTATGGTTTTACACATCAAAACATAATATTTTAATAATGACACAATAATATACGGTATCTTAAATGCTATAGAAACACATATGATGCCTGTGTAGGTACATACAAACGTAGAGAAGGAGATATTTGCCGTTTTATAAAGTTGTTTACTTGCAATAGCATCTGCTGAATAGCTTACAAGCTACACGATGTTGAGTTTTATCTTTAAAAATGACTGATTTTGTCATGATTTACTGTCATTACGTTAATTTATTCTGTGTGCTGTAGTTGTAGTAGTAAATATTTATCGGGTCAGTTTTGTCGTACTGTATTTGCTGATGACATTGAGGCTGATCTGGGCTGAAGGGGACATTATTAGTACGGCTGTGCCAGGTTGTTGATCTGACTTGTGCTTCAGAGGATCTGTCACCTCTCAGATTAACCTTTTACAAATCTACCTGACGTTTTAGACGTACCATAATTTAACACAAGAAAGACTGCTTCAGCTTCACAATATTGAAATCAGTATATGAAGTCAGTGATAACTTAGATAAGAGCTGAACCCACAATGATAATATATAGTTTTATTATTTGTTAATATCACTGCAACGTTTTTGCCTTTATACTCCATATATACTTTATATTCCACAAATTCCATTAAATCCAGAGAAATAAGCTATTTTAACTAGGACACGGACCGTGTCTGTGTGTCGCCTATCAATGCCATCATACAAGCGTTAACTTATCCCTCGATTTTATTTTCTAGAAACCATGGAAACACTAAAGATGATTTAAATCTGCAGTAGGTAACTTTTGTAAAAATGTATTTTTTTACATGTTTGTTAAATCTGTCATTATGGCATGACAGTAGAATATGAGACAGATAATCTGTGAAAAAATCATGCTCCCCTGCCTCTTCCCAGTGGTCCTATTGCCATTTGCAGAAATACACCGCTCCCGGTAAGAAACAACCAATCAGAGCCAGGAGGAGTGTCTTAGCAGTGTCAATCAAGCTCTGATCACACCCCTCTCTCATGCACAGCGCTTACGCCCCCTATTGACAGAAATGAGAGAGTGAGGGGGAGATGTGAGGGAGGATTTTTCTGGCGGGACTTTTTACTGCGCAGAGTCGAAGTACTCTCAGAAGTGCTATTCCACCATACATTATAGTTATTCTTTTTAATCCGCTTAGAAAAGCTCCACATTTTATTTTGTGTTACCATAATTGATCGTTCAACTATTCTGTATAACTGTATTTAAATAGGGAAAACGTGGAGGTGTTTGGTCGCTTCTAACTTGATCTCTGTTTGGTACCATAGTGAATGAACTGGGCTTAGTGGGCTAAGCTAAATGCTACCAGATCGTCACCGCCCGTCAGAGAGATTAAGTGCACGCACTCAGACGTGAGAGGTATGTATCAACTCGTTTTAGTTAAGGGAATAACATAGTTTAATATGAAAAAGCGGTGAAGTATTCCTTTAAAGGGTCATGAAACCCCCCTGCTGCAGCGGTGTTTTTTCACACCTTCGATTTGAAAAAGCTTGTTAAAAGGGGAGTGGTCGACTGTGAAAAGGTGGGATGGTATTGTGTGGAAAGAGGGAATGGTTTGCATAAATAGGGGAGTGTCTGTCAGTAGGTGCATTAAGATTAGCGATACCAACAGCAGCAGTTACAGCGGTTCTGAGACATGTTCTTGGTTCCCGTTGGCATTGTTTACCACAGAGAGATTTAATGAGCGATGAGTACAGCGAATGAGAGAGTGGCGTGCAGCAGAGATCGCAAATCATTCAGCTCTTCAAAGTTCAAACCAGCATAATTCAGTGAGAAATGAAAATAAATGTTATTCTGGATGACGAAATATTTTGCAAACGTGATAAAACTATATTTGTCCAAATATGCACGCTGTTTGGCAAGATGAACAACGCGCCGACGTGATAAGAGAACGTGAACCACCCAACATGCGATGTGATAGAGATGTGTAATTCTAGATCGGGGTAAAAGCGAAGGGGTTTGAGGCTTCATAGTCTCGACCGCGCATCTGAAGCAGAGCGACGCGCGCTGGGTTGCCGTGACGATCCGAGCTGTCTATCACTCGGCAGCTAAATCTATATTTGTCCAAAAATGCACACTGTTTCACTAAGAGCCCGAACACATGCGGTTTAGTGCATGGCTGTGACCACAAATAAAACGGAGAGGACGTGGCTTTTGTTCATTAGCCTACAGATTATTAGGTTATTTTGCACTCCTGACATAGATAGTCAACGCTTGGAGGTTCGGCGTGCGATTCCTCAGGTGAATTTTACTTTACCGAGACTTTGTAGCAAAGGCTTCCACAGATGGCGCCGGTTACAGCTCGCTCGGCGCCCTTTACGTTACTTCGTATCAGCACAACGCCTAGCTTGTGAATTTTACTTTACCGAGCCTTTGTAGCAAAGGTTTCCACAGACGGCGCCGGTTACAGCTCGCTCGGCGCCCTTTACGTTACTTCGTATCAGCACAACGCCTAGCTTTCCTCCGTGACTTTTCCGCATGCTGCTTCCAAAACTTCCCCACCATATCTCTACAATAATGATGTAAGACGAGCCTGACAGAAGTGACTGTCTCATGCATATTAACTAAATTATCTTGTATGCATACTACAGCGCAGTGATTGGACTGAATGAGCTTTATGTCATGAATATATATCGAGAATCGCTCGGAGCGGTCGACGTCAGCATGTGCCCAGCAGCCCATACTTGGGCCGAAAAGGCCGTGCCGACGTCAGCATTTGTGACGTTGCTCCGACTAAGCTTTTCAAACCGGAAGACAGAAATCGCTCTGAAAAATGCAAAAGTAACTATTTTCACATATGAATACCATTAATGAGTAACCTTAGTGTTTTCAATGATGTGCAGCCTATACATATCTGTTTACATCTCAAAAAAAGTGTTTTGGGGTTTCATGACCCTTTAAGGATACATGAATACTTACCAACACGGTCATCATTTTTGAGAGAAATAGTAAAGGTGAATGCATACGAACAAGTTCTTCGTTATGGAGTAGAACAAATTCAACCCAAGTGCTCTTTGGTGACGTGGATGATTACATTACTGTTTATCATCTGTCCATCATCGTATAAAGCCCACCCTGACAATTTGATTGGTCCGAACAGCTCCTGTTCGAGCATAGTTACTCCACAGTGGATCAAGTCCAGACCGAACTTCCCGACCTTTAAATGTTGTGCACAGGGCTACATTCGGCTGGCATCCAGGCTACTACTAGCTACAACTTAAGCCCCGTTTCCACCAAAATTACCCGGAACAATTTGTACCAGGAACTTTTCTACAGGAACTTTTCTCCCCCCCAGACCTGCAACTGTCTGCGTTTCCACCGCTAAATAAAGTTCCGTGAAGATTAGGCAAATTAGTCCGGTGATGTAGGACTGCGCGTGACTGCTCCTCCAAGTCAGTGACGCACAGTAATCATTTTTGCGTGTACCGATTGAAAGATTTAGTGGACTGTTTACATGAGACGTTATCTAAACCGATCTGGTGTTTACATGTGATGACTTTCAATCGCAATCATTTTGTGACATGCAGTTTGTCTGCCGCATCAAAAATGTCAACGCTGTTTTCTCCAGCAGCTGAAATGTGTTTACTGTAGCCATAGCAACTCTTAACGGCCACCAGGACTAATACAGTAGTATATAATAAGCTATTTATTTGTTGTAAAGTGTAATAATCTTCTCAGAAAAAAAAAAATCTTCTGTCAGGCGCAGTTAAAGTAAAAACTGCCTGGGGCAATATAGGCTGTGTCATTATTCCAACATTATCTTCATAGCTTACGAAATAAAAAGTTTACCCCTCAGAAAAATTTGCTTTCCTCTCTTGTCAACATGAGCGCGGCGCGCGCTGTCACGTCATGTAAGGACGCACACTTAAAAGTAATCGGTCAGGTTGTTTACATGGTGAAAAATAGACTGTAAAAAAATTAATAACGAGTATGGAAGAGATTCAAGCTGTGCTGCTTTTGCTGGTTATGTATAGGTTTACTAAAGAGGTAATTAACAATGACAGAAAAGAGCTCTAATATGCAGATTCAGCAGCATGCAGCAGATTCAGAAAGCTTGTAAAGCTAGATTTAAAATAACAATGTATATTATTATCAGCTATTACGGACATTGCACGTGAGATGGCTGAGACGAACGCGCGACATCAGACAGAGAGCAAGACTGATATTTACTGAACGTAGACCGAACCTCACAAAAGACTTGCGGGTTGAAATAAAAGGCTGCGTGAGCTCAACCAATCAGTATGTTCAGCGCCCAAGTCCCGCCCTCGAAAGTTTCTGAACTTTGAAAAAGTACTACCTCGCGAGCAGGGCCGTTTGGCGGGGGAAATATTTACCCGGAACATTTAGACCCTGGTTCCTGCGGTCTAAACACACCGAGTACCACCCAAAGTTCCTGGTTCCTGTGGTGGAAACGCGGCTTTAGTTTTGAATAGGTGGACTCTAGCGTTGAAAAACTACATATCACAATAAGTTCTGTTTCATCGCTAGAGTCTGCCTTTAATATTTTGGTTTTTAACAAAATGAATATTGAGCTGGGGAAGTTTCTGTTATTTGGATGATTTGACATGGAATGACCCTAGGAAGTCTCAATTAAATTGAACCTACATTGATAACTGTATTTCAGTAATATTGCATCTTTGTGTCGTATAATCTTTGCAAACATCTTTTATCAGTGTCTCGTATTTTTAAACTAGATATTGTTGGTTGTTGGCAATCGGTGAGCCTCCAGATGTAGTTGAAGGAGCATCAAGTCACCCCCACTGGTCCACACACCCTCACACTGCATGGCTTCGCTTGCTGGTGTCTCACACCGTGTCTCCATAAGCCCCGTCCTGCACACCCTCATGCTAGGGTCTCAGGCCTCTCACAGACTGACCAATGACTGCCTGGATTGTTCTGCCTGTCAGCCTGTCTGCCTTCTCCATCACGGGGATATGGATTGTGTAAGTGTTTGAGTGTAGGAGAAATTCATATATATATATATATATATATATATATATATATATATATATATATATATATATATATATATATATATATATATATATATATATATATATATATATATATATATATATACTGTATATAAAGTAGGCTTTTTAATGTTTTTTTAAGTAGTCTCTTAATCTCTTAGTTGACCAAAAATACAGTAAAAACAGTAATATTGTGAAATATTATTATGAACTGGTTTCTGTTGTAATATATTTTTAAATGTAATTTATTCCTGTGATTGCAAAGCTGAATTTTCAGCATCATTACTCCAGTCTTCAGTGTCACACGATCTTTCAGAAATCATGATATGTTGATTTGGCGCTAAAGAAATATTTCTTGTTATTATTAATGTTAAACACAGCTGTGCTGCTTCATATTTTGGTTTAAACTGATTCTTTGATAAATAGAAAGTTCAAAAGAACTTATTATAAATATAACTTTTTTTGTAATTTGTATTAATATCATAAATGTCTTCACTGTCCTTTTTTAACAATTTAATCTGCCTTTGCCAAATAAAAGTATTATTTTTCTTTTCTTTTTTAAATCGTACTTACCCCAAATTTTTGATAATACAAAATCTAAGAATGATTTCTGAAAGATCGTGTGACACTGAAGACTGGAGTAATGATGGTAAAAATTCAGCTTTGCCATCACAGGAATAAATTATATTTTAAAATAAATTACAACAGAAACTATTTCATTTCAATTGAAATAATATTTAACAGTATTACTCTTTTTTTTTTTTATAAATGCAGCATTGGTGAGATTGAGACGACTTTCAAAAACATAAAAAAAACCTTAATGTATCCAAACTTTTGACAGATAATGTATTTAATATATAATAGGGCTGTGTGATATTGGAAGAAAAATGCAATATGCAATACCTTGTTAAATAATGCGATATTCGATGTGCGATACCATATTGCTATTAGTGTGTAAAATCTATTTAAATTATATTTTTAAAACTGGGAAAAGAAAGCTTTGCTACAACTTCTGAAAGTGACCAGCAGTGTTTTATTAAAAATTTGTCAGAAATCTGTTAATATAATTTTAACATCCAATGTTTCGGTGTGCGTCAGACAGAGCAAGATTCTAAGGAGTTGTTTTTCACAAGTTATTGCGTTTAATATCCTTTTTCTAAGGTCAAGCAAGTCACATAAGTAACAGTCGTGTGCCCAGTCTATTCTCTGCTGTATGCGTGTATGCAAAAACATATACTTTTCACAATGTTGAAGTATCCTACTAAAATCATTTAGATATTGCGTGCCGTTGTGATATGCATATTGCGATATGTACATCTGCGATATTTCGATATATTGCACAGCCCTAATACATAATTACATTAAATCTACCTCTCTACTGATTTTGTTATTTTTTTAACTAATATACTATACATTCAGACAAGTCATGTACTTATTACAAATAATCATAAAGTATTTTGTTTTTCTAGTTACGCCATGGCAGTAATGAACCACCATGTCTGTCCAGTTGAGAACTGGTAAGTTAACCCTATAAAGCCTTCTTTATCTGTACGTGAATGATCAACATGTTTGAAACTTTGCTGAAACGCCTGTTGTGCACAAACTTCTACATCCCTTCTGTCATCTGATTGATGGTTTTTACTTTTTTAGCAAGTAATTGTAAAAATGTCCCCCTTTAGCTTGTGGTACACATCTCTTTTTTCTAGGGAGTCTTTACTGATTATGACATGAAATGTAAACATAAGAATATATGAAATCACATTTATATTTCAATATGAACTGGTGTAATGTTAAAACATGAGTATCAGATACGATACATCAGGCACCTTGCTAAAACATTATTGGGAGATATTCTGTAGGCAGGGTTGTAAAACTCATTTTAGGTTGAGTGCTGGATGGGACAAAATGTAACCATGTGCGGGCCGAATAATTATTTATTTATTTATTTATTTTTAAACCTTAGTGCGCTGACAGTTACATTACTAATATTAATCATACAAACTACAAAATAATTAGCAAGAAAACTAGAAAAACTGCTTTTTGAAAAACACATTTGTTTTACAGTGTAAAGACTATTCGATTTGTTATATTTAATATTGGTTTTATTAGCATTTTAACATGGGGCTCAATGAGAATCTGCTCCCTTCTGGAGCCTGTCCCTAGTGGCCAGTCAAGGAATTGCAGTTTAAGTCACTTCCATATTGGCTTCAACAGAAACTGGGGGAGGTTGTCGCCTGGGTCTGACTTTAGATTCGTGAAATGATGCTAGCCGGTCCACAGAACAAAAATAGCATACAGTTGTACTGTATGTAACGATAAATGCAAATTTATTCTCTGTCATTAGGTGGCGCTTATGGAAGAGCAGCAATATAGGGTTTCTTTGGTTACCACTGCACACAAAGCAGCTGCACTTATTAATAGGCTTTTACTTAATACGAAGATAAGAGGAAAAGAAAATGCCATCAAAACCTTTCTGAAGACAGTCAGTTCCCGTCAGATACATTTTTTACATTTATATTTTTCTTTCATAAACAGTGAGCTTATTCCTGGTAGACAGGAGTAATTTCTCTGTTGGTGCGTCTATGTTCTCATTTTTGAGTCCGTATTCAGGGTGTGCCTGTGTTAACGTTCTGCTTACAGACTTTGTAATATTTCCACACAAATTATATTTTGGAAAATGTTTGCAAAGCAATTTGTTTGCAAGAGAGCAGTAGAGAAAAAGAGATCGGCCAAAATAAAACTAAAACCAGTTCAGATTTATGGTCGGTGCCTGTGGACTAGTGAGTGCATCTCTATTGTTTTTTTTACAATTATTTTTCAAATCATACCCCGGGTTGGATTGGACACCTTTTTGGGCCGTATGTTTGACACCCCTGCGGTAGAGTGACAACTGGTATTTATATGCATTTTATGCACTGTATTTTTATAAAGATCTCATTGATTTACATTACTTTACATTATGGCCAAATAAATGTCTCTTTTGCTCATTTTAAGGTGTTTTTTTTCCCTCTCTGAATATGAGCTCTATATTCTTTGTCAAATTATATGAGCCATTTAAATTGCACTATGCAACTTGTCTCAAAACAAATGCGTAGTTTGATGACGCAAAGTTTGAGCGCAGCATCTTGGGACATGTGGTCTTCACCTCACAGCCAGTGGAAAATAGGACTCGGGCAGAAATCATGTTCATGGATGCGGTTATTAACGTTACTGTAGTATGAAGCAGAGCATGACAGAGTGTTGTGGAGCTGAGCATGGCCGCTGGAGCGACTGTTACACAAATACCGCCTCACGATCACCGGGACTTTTATTATGACGGGACGGGACACATTCGCCTGGCGCTTGCACTATTTCCGCTCTTCCGGGTTATGATTATGAGGTAATGCATCTCTGTTTATCATATTAGATGCATTTAAGTCTGTTGAAAATTATGTTATGACGTTACTCTGTGCGTTCACTTGTTCACACTGCTAAGAGTAAAGCGCTCTTGCCAAATAAAACCTGAAACCGAGGGTAGCGCAGATATGACGCAATTGACAGGCGACTTCCTCAGGCGCTATGCTGAAACGTCCCAGTCCTTAGTTAAAATAATAATAATAATAAATAATAATAGATTTTATTTATAATGCACTTTTCATTCCGAAGAATCTCAAAGTGCAACAAAGGGGGGGGGGGGGGGGGATAACAACAAAAAAATGAATAACAAGTAAAAGTATAGAATACTACAAACAATCAACCAACACAGAAAACAGAACAGAAACAGAGCTGATGGTGAACAGAAACAGAGCTGATGGTGAACAGAAACAGAGCTGATGGTGAACAGAAAACAGCTGATGGTGGAAGTCTCTGTTAGCTCCGCAGCACACTGTGGTCCACTCCATGTTTCAGATTTCTCCCAGCGGCAGTGTCCCGATGACATCGCCGAGGCACGACAGCTGAAGACCAGATGATGGGTCTTCTTCATGATGATTCAAACGATGGGGATCGCTGCAGCACCATGCAGGAGGCAGAACATTCTTCCGGGCACTTCTGTGGACACACCGGGGCCGGCGCAGATGTCGCTCCACGGTCGCAATGCAGGACGGAACAGCGGCGCAGCCGAGAAGCAGAACATCCCAACATCATCAGCCGACGACGAGAGCCCGGATGACGCTAGCCCGGTGCAAACTTCAGCCACCATGCAGCTTAAGCCCAAGGGAGACCACCAGTGAGCACCCGCGGCGAGAAACATAAAATGTCCTCCAAACCAGAAACCAACCGCAGCAATTCAAACGTAAACATTAGAGAAGCGGTTGAAAACGGCGAAACGACGAACAATGACTTCTCAGTGGCTGCCAGCAATCAGCAACAGTCCCAATTGTAGCTCTGACTGTTAGACTAGTCACAAACATAAGGAAATAAAATAAAATGTAAATCTAATAGTATATTAACATGATTTGTTGTGGGTGGAGAAGCGGCGAACAGACGACGCCAGCGTCCTCTCCCCCACGTTGCCTAGCAACCAAGTTATTAAAATAGCAATTTTCTCACAATTTACAAATAGTTGGAAACATTTGGGATATTGTAGGTACTCAACTAAACAAAATATGTAACACTGGCCTAGTGGTTTTTGGATATTTTACTGCAAAGATACTACATAGTGCACCTTTAAGTCTGACTTATGAAATATGAGAATAAAAAATAAATAAATAAAATAACACCATCACCACCATTTACTGGGTTAAATCCAATATCTAAAGGTCACCGTATACTGTTGTTTAAACTTTTCTGCTTGGTTCTTTGTGTAACAGGACATACAATTTGACATGTACAGAGGAAACAGCTAAGAGGGGCTTCCCAAAGACCTGCTGCACTCTTCAAGACATCCCCCTCATTAGGTAAAAATTACTTTGAATTTATCTGGAATACCACAAAATTACCACATTTTCAAATTGTCTCCTCAGTAATACTGTTTTGCACCAACTTCTCATGAAACAGTGGCCCAATATCTGGTTTTCTGCTCTTTTGACAGTAAATGTGGTTGCTATCCACCAGAGAGCTGTCTCTTCAGTTTGATAGGCAATGTTGGGGCATTTATGGGTAAGAATTACTGTTTAAAAATAAATAAATAGTGCTGTCAAATCGATTAAACGCAATCAATCGCATCCAAAATAAAAGTTTGTGTTTACATAATAAATATATGTATACTGTGTATAATTATTATGTATATTTGAATACACACACATGCATGTATATATTTAAGAAATATTTGCTTGTATATACTGTACACTCATCTGTAGGGCTGGGATAAACGATTATTTTTTAAACGATTAATCTAGCGATTATTTTTTCGATGCATCGATTAATCTAACGATTAATTTTTCCTGTCCGATTCGGTTACGATTCGATTCGATTACCGATTATCTCCCCATTAATTGCCTAATAGCAATTTATACATGTTGATTTAATTATCTGAATGAAAAAACAAATTCCTTAACATTGCAATATATGTTTATTGCTCTTAAAATTCCAAAGTAAGACTATACAATGCATTCAATAAAACCTTCAAAACATAAAGTACACACACACACACACACACACACACACACACACACACACACACACACACACACACACACACACACACACACACACACACACACACACACACACACACACAAATAAATAAGTATTAACCTACAACAAAGAAACATATTATACGATTTTTCTATGTATGCAACTCAGCCTACAGGCTATGCCCATCGATTAAATATCAACAAGTTGGTTAATCAAATCCGAGGACACACTGCAAGCGTGAGCGTCTCGGCTGCGTGGCGTGTCCGTTTTTGTTTCGGCTCACATGTTAACAGGTTGGAGTTTGCACACTGACTGTGACGCGTGGAAAACGCGTGCATGCTAGAAATAGAAGAGCGCCTATTTTTCACGTGTGTTGGGAGCGTCTCCAGGCAAAATAGAATAGGAAAAGATGTTTATATATAATTTTGACACAAATACATATTATTAAATTACATTTTCATGTTTGAAAGTCTGTAGGTTTACATAAATGCAGATATAGGCCTAATTGTAATAATAAAAAACGTCAATTATCGATTTTGAAATATTGCAACTGTCAATACAGAACGAAATATTCTGTAGCCTATTTTGCCGTCAATACCATAGATATGTGGCTACTCCCGACGTTTTCTTTGCTGTATCAGTAGGCTATTTATGTTTAACATTAGGAATAGGGCTTCCCTCCGCATAAATAGCAGCAGCAGCGCCGCGTCAGACACGCTTCTAGTGTGCAAAGGCAGAGAAAACGCCACGCAGCCCCGTGGCTGATCCGCAACAGAAACGCCACGCGCATCCGCGGCATGACAGTGAAAAAAGTTACATGTAGAGTGCATTATGGGCGCCAATATTCCGTTTAAAACCGGAATAGTCCTGGGATGAAACTGCTCACTTAGAGGATGGATACCCTCGGTCACATCAGCGCGATTATACATTGAACATTTTAAATTTAAAACAGCTTATTGTGTAGGTAACGTAGCCAATGTGTCCGATGCTTTCATTTGATGCAAACGTTTGTTTTTGTGATTAAAATACATCAAATATTACCAAAACATCTGTCTTCCTGTGTGCAGAAGTTTGTTTATGTAGCCGTGACAACAAAACGCGTGCGCGCCTGGAGCAGGCGCTCTTAACACAGACGCGCATGCCTGTGATGCTCCGTGCGCACCGCGCGCCAACCCGCATAGACTGTGGCCAACCCGCAAGCCTTGCATTTCTGAAAGTCTGAGGAGCCACTCGTGTTGCTACCATAGATACATAATAAATAATATACTTAATTACATAATATACTTTATTATGTACATCTATGGTTGCTACTACTCTCCGGCGCCGCCATCTTTATTTTGAATCTGACGAATCGACGCGCATATTTTGCGTCAACGTATTTTTTGCGTCGACGTCATCGATGACGTCGACGCGTTGTCCCAGCCCTACTCATCTGAAGGATTATTAGGAACACCCGTTGAATTTTTCATTAATGCAATTATCTAATCAACCAATCGCAGGGCAATTGCTTCAATGCATTTAGGGCTATTAGTCCTGGTCAAGACAGTCTCCTGAACTCCAACCTGAATGTCAGAATGGGAAAGAAAGGTGATTTAAGCAATTTTGATCGTGGCATGGTTTTTGGTGCCAGACGGGCCGGTCTGAGTATTTTACATTCTGCTCAGTTACTGGGATTTTCACGTACAACCATTTCTAGGTTTACAAAGAACAGTGTGAAAAGGGAAAAACATCTAGTATGCCTTGTTGATGCTAGAGGTCAGAGGAGAATGGGCCGACTGACTCAAGCTGATAGAAGAGCAACTTTGACTGAAATACCCACTCGTTACAACCGAGGTATGCAGCAAAGTATTTGTGAAGCCACAACAAGCACAACTTGGAGGCGGATGGGCTACAACAGCAGAAGACCCCACCGGGTACCACTCATCTCCACTACAAATAGGAAAAAGAGGCTACAATTTGCACAAGCTCACCAAAATTGGAGAGTTGAAGACTGGAAAATTTTTGCCTGGTCTGATGAGTCTTGATTCTGCTGAGACATTCAGATGGTAGAGTCAGAATTTGGCGTAAACAGAATGAGAGCATGGATCCATCATGCCTTGTTACCACTGTGCAGGCTGCTGGTGGTGGTGTAATGGTGTGGGGGATGTTTTCTTGGCACACTTTAGGCCCCTTAGTGCCAATTGAGCCTCGTTTAAATAGCACAGCCTACCTGAGCATTGTTTCTGACCATGTCCATCCCTCTATGACCACCATGTACCCATCCTCTGATGGCTACTTCCAGCAGGATAATGCACCATGTCACAAAGCTCGAATTATTTCAAATTGGTTTCTTGAACATGACAATGAGTTCACTGTACTAAAATGGCCCCCACAGTCACCAGATCTCAACCCAATAGAGCATCTTTGGGATGTGGTGGAACAGGAGCTTCGTGCTCTGTATGTGCATCCCACAAATCTCCATCAACTGCAAGATGCTATCGTATCAATATGGGCCAACATTTCTAAAGAATGCTTTTAGCACCTTGTTGAGTCAATGCCACATCGAATAAAAGCAGTTCTGAAGGTGAAAGGGGGTCGAACACAGTATTAGTATGGTGTTCCTAATAATCCTTTAAGTGAGTGTATATTATAATTTATATTATATATAAATGTCAATATTTTATTTATAAATACAAAACAACCAGATGATCCTACAGTGTTCGTATCGCTGCCTGTCTGACAGACATTTCTGACTGGATGAAGGAGCATCACCTTCAACTCAGTCTTGCAAAGACAGAATTACTTGTTGTCTCAACGAACCCAGCACTTCATCAAAATTTCTCCATTCAGCTTGGTTCATCAACCATAACTCCATCCAGGACAGCCAGGAACTTTGGAGTTATGATTGATGACCATTTAAACTTCACTGACCACATTACTGCAACAGCCCGGTCCTGCAGATTTGCTTTATACAACATTAGAAAGATTAGACCCTTCCTATCAGAACAGGCTGCACAACTCCTGGTCTAAGCTCTTGTTCTCTCCAGACTGGACTATTGTAATGCTCTTCTAGCTGGCCTTCCAGCGTGCACTATCAAACACTTGCAGCTAATCCAGAATGCAGCGGCGAGATTGGTCTTTAACGAGCCGAAGAGAGCAGAACGCATATCACGCCTCTCTTCATCAGACTGCACTGGTTGCCAATGGCTCTGCACCAGTATACCTAGACTCACTTGTTCAGACTTACACACCCTCCAGAAGCTTGCATTCTGCGAGTGAACAGCGCCTCGTTGTTCCATCCCAAAGGGGCATGAAATCGCTCTCACAGACATTTTCCTGGACCGTTCCCACCTGGTGGAATGACCTGCCGATCTCAATTCATGCTGCTGAGTCTAGCCATTTTTAAAAAACATCTTAAGACACATCTTTTCCAATTGCACCTGACCAATAAAGACTAGCACTTAACTATCCAATTAAATTTTCTATCCAATTAACTATCCAATTTAGTTTGTTTGTCTCAAAAAAAAAAAAAAAATTGTGTACTGTGCTCGATTACCTGAGAATTCTTACAGCTCTTGCAGGTTGTTGGGCTTGTTTGTTTCGTTGCTTCTATTGCTCTCCCCTTTTTGTAAGTTGCTTTGGATAAAAGCATCTGCTAAATGATTAAATGTAAATGTAAATAAAAAAAATCTTAAATATATACATGCATGTGTGTGTATTTATACATGCATAATAATTATACACTGTACACACACATATATTATGCAAATGCAAACTTTTATTTTGGATGTGATTAATCGATTTGAAACCCACTAAAATAAACATATTTAAATCTGAAATTTTGTCGATTTCCTAATCTGGGCCTGTATTACAGAAACCTCTAATTCAGAATCCTGTCCTATCTGTTTAGTTACCATAATTTCATTTAAAGGGTTACTTCACCGATTAGCGTTAAGCTTTGTACCAGTAGAAACCTGGTAGAATATTTGAATGACAATTTCCTCTTTCATGTCCCCCTGAGACGAGAGATTTCTGTATTTTGTGTCTGAAAAAAACCCCTAATGACTAAAAACATCAATTCCCGTCATCGCAGGCTTTGGACACACAATGTGAATGACTGTGCAGCCGTGAATGAATGTCAGTGCGACCGTAAATGTGTGCGTACTGTGCGGCCATCAATGAATGATACTGCAGCCATGAATGAATGCCAGTGCGGCTGTACTCATTTTACTTTTGATTTAGAATTAGCGCCAATTCAGGGGCGGGTTGCTTGAATTGTGGGTTCATTAGCCTATTATTCTTAATGAAAAACACGACAGCAAAATGACAAACTCATTTAAATAGGTGCTTTTACATTTGGCTTTGAAAAAATATCTTCAGCGTTAATCTTGTCATTCAGTTCTTCACTCTCTGATGAAGGAAATCTGACTTCTGCTGCAGTTTGTTTCGACTCTCGTTCGGCTCACACTGTATTAAGCAGACATGTTCAGTTTTTAATTGTAGTGTCTGTTCTCTAACTAAACTAAATTATTTTATTACTATAAAAATGAAAACGATGGTGGGGGCGGTGCGGCATTGGGCAAGTGATGTAACCGGTAGGCGTGGCTTGGGAGTGGCCTCGTAGCGCAGCGAAGCAAGTGCATTCTAGGAGTTGTTGTCTTTCATCCACAAGAGACAAAAATACATTTTCTGGCTTTTCTCAGTCTAGAAGGCAGCAACTTCTAAAATAATTTCACGTGACCCAATTTAAATACACGTTTATCTTTCCAGCGTTGAAGTATCCCTTTAAGAAATAGTCTTTCAAGTCTTATTTGTCTTAGAAATATACCTCTGTTATTATTATTATTATTATTTGTGATGTGTCCCTGCAGTGGTTATGGTGTGCATGCTGCGTTATGCTCAAGTTATTGAACACAGCCATCATTGCTGGACCAACACTATTTCTTTGGTGTCCGGCTGCATTAATGCTCTGGGTTTGGTCATGGTTGGGAACTTTCAGGTGAACGGACAATAATACACTCACAACTTCAGCCTGTTACATACAAATCGAAATAAACTTGCATTCCTCTTACTCTTTCGGTATGTTTTTTTTTCTCCCCTCAGGTTGATCATGCCAAGACGCTTCATTATGTGGGAGCTGGTGTAGCTTTCCCTGCCGGCTTGTTGTTTGTGTGTCTGCAGTGCGTACTGACATACCGTATAGCAGAGACAGCGCTGGACTACTGGATGGCTCATGTGCGCGTGGCTCTATCAGCTGGAGCTCTGGTATCTCTTGTCCTTAGTATCCTTACCAGAAGTTTGAACCTGAGGCAAACGGCCTAAAACACAGTGGCTTATTGCTTTCTAGTAAATGATAAAAGATGAAATGTCTAGTTTTATGTTTTATTTAAAAAGTAAACCTTTAATGTGCAAATAAATACAAATTAGTACAATAGTTAATGTTTTTCAAGTAAACATTTAAGTAAACAGTTGGAAATTAAATACAAATTAAAAAAAGATAATAGAACAAAGAAAAATAAAATGATGCTTTGCAAATTTTATGTATCCAGAGAAGTAGATATTGAATAATCATTGAAAAATGTACACAAAATCCAAAAGTTATCATGCTGCTATTAAAGGTGCACTATGTAACTTTTCCGTCCGCTAGAGGTCGCCTATGCAAAACAAAGGCATAGTTTGATGACGGCAAGTTTGAGTGCAGTAGCTTGGGACGTGTGGTCTTCACCTCACAGCCGTTGGAAAAGAATAAGGATAGAACCTGGGAAGAAATCATGTCCATGGATGCAAATATTAACATTACTGTAGTATGAAGCAGAGCAGGACAGAGTTTTGTGAGAGCTGAGCAAGGCCCCTGGAGTGATTGTTAATACGATGAACGCAACACCTGCCTCGCGATCAGCGGGACTTTTATTATGCCACAGTTGCCGCTTTTCTGGTTATGAGTATAAGGTAACGCAGTTTTGTTTATCATATTAGATACATCTGAGTATGTTATGATGTTACTGTGTACGTTCGCTCAGCGGCTGGTTTGACACTTGTTGCGGAAACCAAGGTAAACCGAAATTGACAGACGACTCCCTCACACATCCCAGTTCCTTGGTTAAAATAGCAATTTTCTCATGATTTTCAAATAGGTGGAAACATTTGGGATATTGTAAGTACTCGACAGAACAAAATATATACCACTGGCCTGTTTTTTAAAGATATTTTACTGAAAAAAATGTTACATAGTGCATATTTAAAAGTAGGACAGGCATTTTTGGAGAGAGATAAGGTCCCACACTTCCTTCACAGCCACTCCCTTCTCTAAAGCCACACCTCCTCCAAAACGCATAAACGCACACAGCAGATTCTGTAAAGCGGCATGAGACTCCTCATAACGTAACATTAAAAATGAACATAGACATCTTACAGACTCCTGACTACTTTGATGATGAGACGGAAATGTATAAATCCGAGTCTGGGGAAGTGAACAGCTCCGGGTAAAACGTCAAGGGTTTCCATCTCGGAATTACGGTTATGACATGGCATAAGCGTGTTTTAGTTCAGTAGGAATTGTAAAAGGTGGCTGCTGTTTGTGGCTGACAGTAAGCTGACAGTAAAACACACACTTAAAATCTATATTTCAATCTGTAATGAACAGTCATATATCACAATTATACAATTTCCATGTTTCAGGGCAGTCTATTCCCTTAAAGGGATAGTTCACCCAAAAATGTAAATTCTCACCCTTATGTCGTTCCAAACCCATAATACCTTCTTTCTTCTTTGGAACACAAATTAAGATATTCTTAATGTAATCTGAGAGCTGTCGGACCCCTCAATAAACATCAATTTAAATGACCTCATTCATGGCCCAAAAAGGTAGAAAATAATAAAAAATAGTCAATGTGACTCCAGTGGTTCAACCTTAATTTTATGAAACGAAGAGAATTCTTTTTGTGCGCAAAAAACAAACAAAAATGATGACTTTATTCAACAATTTCCTCTCGTCTGTGTCAGTCTCCTACGCAGTTTACTTTGGCCAGGTCCACACGCATGGTGCTCACGTGAACAGCATCGGCCAAGCTCTGATGTAATTCGGAAGTGAAGAAATTGTTGAACAAGTTCTTATTTTTATTTGTTTTTGCTCACAAAAAGTATTCTCGACACATATAAAATTAAGGTTGAACCACTGGGGTCACTTGGACTATTTTAACTATGTCTTTACTACCTTTCTGGACCTTGAAAGTGGTAATTAAATCCCTATCTATGGAGAGGTCAGAAAGTTCTCAGATTTCATCAAAAATATATTGTGTGTTCCGAAGATGAACAAAGGTCTTATGGGTTTGGAATGGCATGAGGGCGAGTTATTAAGGACAGAATTTTCATTTTTGGCTAAACTATCCCTTTAAGCTAAATCTCATGCCAACACTATTTCCAACACCTCGGAATCAGAGCTCCGACATTTAAAAAAAAAAAATCTATTCAGATCTTTGTTTTATAACAATGTTTTTAATGCTGAAGGTTAGTGTGTCCATTCCTTAACACCATACTTCCTATTCAAGGTGGGATCTTCTTCATCCATGAGAGTTTTGTATTGCAGCACGCCGCGGCCATCTGTGAATGGGTCTTCACGGTGCTGGTCTTGGTGTATTATGGCACCTTCACCTATGAGTTTGGCACTGTCAACAGTGACACCATAATGGCAGCCTTAATGAAACGCAGTGAACATCACCATCCGGGGTCTGCGGTCATCATGGGGGGTATCGGGAAGGGTGTTGCAATGGGATGCGGTGCCCGCAGTCTGAAGTCACCCGGTGGCAGCAGCACTTCCACACACCTCAACTGCACACCAGAAAGCATCGCCATGCTTTAAGGGTTAACCACTATGGTATTCTCTCAGACCTCAGCATATAGACCAGAACTCTTCGTCTGGCTCACGGATTTGTGAAAAACTGGTACAAGCAATACAGAATTACAGTAAGTCTACAGACTTTGCTGTTATAATCCAACAGTAATGGCCATTCTGTCATAACTAAGGTATTTTGCATGATATTTTACATTCGTGTGATAAGATAACTCAAAGTACAGCCACACTAACCAGCACAGGTCAGCTCCTTCTCATGATTCATGGGGCCTCTGATGAGAAATGTTTCAATTTACTGTTAAAACTGCAATAACTCATCTCTAAAGGTGCATTCACACTGACAGCGATTAAAATTGTTCAGGGTCAAGATTACTGTTGGTTGCTAGTAGTGTTTCTGCATCAGGAAATTTTATACAGTGCTGCAGCGATGATGTATTTTTATTGGCCAAAACTTGGAAACAAGTAAGCATTTTAACACAACACAGTTTCTGCCAATCTCATGTCAATCTTGAGTACCTATAGACTAGTATTGCATCCTTCATATCTCAGAAGAGTCTTTAGTTTTATCATATTTATAAAAGACGGATACGCTGTTTCGATTATTTCCGGAAAACAGCGGAGCTAGTGAAGGCGGGCGATGGGTGGAGCACGAAATACGAAATGCATCATGGCATTATCCCTGGATAACTTTTGATTCACTGTACGTTTGTGTTGTTTACGTTATATGTGCACTTAAGCGCCGATTGCCAACAAAATACTGGCATTAAATTGGTAAAATTAAATTGGTGCTCTTGCTCTCGCTCTGTTTGATGTTGCAAACACGCTCATCTGGGAGAAGTGCCAATACAAGGAAATCCGCACTTAATGACATCACACATACGTTTTTGTTTTTTGCCATACTTTGAAAAATCTTTCCGAAACGTATTAGAAATACTGTCATGCGTCCAACTTGTTCTTTGAAATTTTGGCCATGTTTAGCATGAGAATCCAACTCTTTAATAGTGTAAATAAGTCAGAATGCATGAAATGGCATTAGACTCCCCATAATTTAAAAGCATCCCATCGAACATGGAAACTTGAACTGGCTAGCCTGCTTTTTCAGCCTTATTGTGTTTTATAATCACACTTGTACAAACTATTCTAACTTTATTTAATGGAAAAATAGTTTTTTTTAAGCTTTAAGCTTTTTGAAGTTGCCACTGTGGTTTAGTTTTGATTATAGCCTATGTGTAGCTTTTTACTTTAGTTATTGTATTTATTTAGGCTTCAAAGTTCATATAAGTCATTTCTTTTGTTGGTCACAGTTTATTTTCTGAAAAACTCCAAAAGCCACTGGAAAAATCCTATTGGGTTTTTGTCAAGGAAACCAGGGTGGTGCTATCTTCTGGATTTGTCCGTAAAAAATGCAACCATCACTGCAGCGCTCTATTGGTAGTTGGTGCAGTGACTCTCCGCTCTTGCATAAACTAAAACAATTTGTCACAATGAAAGCTTATGTCGCCCTAAATCTCCAACACTCATTGGAAAACGGTGACTTTGGTCACTTTGTCAGTGTGAATCTGTTACATAGCTGCCAGCAATACCAAGACAGTCGTTTAGACAAAGAAGATAATTGGCTAAACGCATCCAACCTTTTGTAACCTGTTTAATCTGTAAAAACTGTGATTACACAACAGGTCAAGCCATCACTGTAGCAGTGGAGATGTTAAATCAGCTAGCCACCAGCCATTGCTGCCAATAGTTGGGCTGCAATGAGGTTTAGGAACTTCAGTCTTCAGTTTGTGTCCATTGCAAGTGCTCACAGTTTAGATTGATCTGTGGCACTGTATTGGCATGACGTCAGGTGCTGTGGACCTTCTGTCCTATAGCTCTTGTATACATTGTGGCTGTGTTGAATAAGATTTAATTGCATTTCTGTGCAACCTTTCAAACGTGTTGGTGCTTTTGCCAAGTTTTTTTTCCATCACTCGATCCAAAAACTGGCTGCATTGATCAATCCCAGGTACCTTGCAAACAAATTCTTAATATTTCAGAATCGCAAGAAACCAGATTTTGTGTCTATTGTTTTCGTGTTTTGTTTTAAGCACAGTTGTTTTTGGTTTATTTTTGTTTTTGGCGATTTTAATCAGTTTTCCAAGAGATTCGTCTGGCTCTTGATACCTGTATGATTAATTGAAGACGCTACATTTCAATGCTTTTGTGAGCAAACGCAGAGTTTCTTCAAGAAAACCAACATATTTGCGAGAGAACGCAAAACTTTTGTCAGTGGAACACAATTTTTTTGGGGGGGAATGCATTGTGTTCCCATGAAAAACTTTGTGTACGCTCGAAACGTGCGTTCATTCAAAAACTTTGGCGTGCAAATGCAGTTTCTCAGGAAAACGCAATCCTTCTGCAAGCAAACTCAGTTTCTCTGGGAAACACAACGTTTTTTATTACTGCATTTGCTCGCAGAAGCAGGTTTTTTTTTTTCTCCATTACCATTTCTCTTTCTCTGGTGAATGCTCTTTGCATTTGCTCGCAAAAACTTAACTGATACTGGTGATGGAGAGAAAAAAAGAGCTTTTGGAAGCAAATGCATTGTTTATCTTGGAAACGCAATTATTTTGCAAGAGAACAAACTTTTTGCGATCAAACTCTTAAGTTTCTAAAACTTTACGTTTGTTAGCTAAAGTGTTGAAATGTCATTTTTCCTTCTATCATCCCATTACTTACCAACTTAAGATATCCATTTCATAACAGGAAAAGCTTTTGCTACTGAAAATGCAGGCAAACTCTTATATTATCTGCATTTGAGATGAATGTTTAGACGGTGAATCAAGCTATTGGTATTTATTTGGTGCTGTTGACTGCTGGTGTGCATCTCTCAGCAGTCAAACTATATTATTTTTACTTTTAAGGTGGAGATTTGGAGATAGTTTTGTGTAATAATGAAGACATATTTGTTTCTCCAACATGCCTAGTTTCTGTCACTTTGATATTAATCTAGCATCAAGACAGAATCAGAGGTCTTTATCCAGTCTTTTTTTAGTGTATTGTTTTAAAGCATTATTATTTGTGAATGACGTGCATTTGTTATGCAGAGCTGCTTGTAAGTGAATGCCTTTAGCTGAGCATAATATTGCATAGAATATCAGAACTTCGATTGAGACTGGGGTCTAGTCAGTAACTATGAAACGAAGAAAGCTTCCTAATCAGCATCACACTGTTGTTAACACCTCAGTTCCTACACGTCATTTTGTAATGTATAGAATGCTTCAAAAGAAATTCTCATGATGTACTGGAAATGATGTAGTGCACTAAAGGGGAAACCTGAGTATTTTTTATTTTTTTGGACCCGAAATGTGAATTCCTCCTTAATAAGCTGTATTTTGACTACACAGTATTTTAGTTGTTAGATATTGCTCATTTGAAAGCAATACGTTATATTGAGAATTATTATAAAAACCAAAATTGGTTATGTGTTGTATTATGTTTGTTTATAATTTATACTTTGTAATGTCAGACAATGAAACAATGCAATATTCAACTTTTGTTCACGTACTTGCAAAATACCTCTATGAGAATCCTACTGTGGTGAGCTGTTCAGTTTCCTAAAGGAGCTGAGTTACAGAAATGTATTTATGTTGTTTCTGTTTTGTGTGAAAGGCCAAATTCAATCTCATCTGCTCAGCTATTCATCTGTAGATGTCCTGATGCCTCGTGAAGCTCGGTCAAATTAATTATATTTATAAATATAAGAGTCCTCTCTTTGATTAATGATTAATAATGACTGGATGATTATTACATCGATTATTATGTTTCGAGCGTGTTTTACGCTTGGCAAAAGTTCTACTAACCCCTAATTGGAGCGTGTAGCTTTTCATTTTTTAAACAATCATGTAGGAAAGCGACATCATGGCCATATTCCAGACACTTTACAGTGCTCAACTCTTGCATTGCCAAAATTGATGCACCCTTTGATGGAAATGTTATTACACTACATCTACACACTCAATTAGGGTTACGAGAGCTGATGCCATATATGTACATGAAACATAGTAATCACTGCAATAATAACCCAATTATAAACTTTTAAGCTTTTGCTGTTTAAATCAGCAATTTTTTTTAAAACATTTGTATGGCCCGGCAGAGAATGAGAAGGCCCTAATTACATTTTAGGCTACAATAATTTAATTATTATTTTAATTATTTCTTTTTTTTAATGGGACAAATACAAATTGATATTTATCAAAATGGGAAAAAAAACATGTTTAGTAGTAGACAGATTGTATGATAACTTTGTGAAATGGAAACTGAAATAGAGCTGTTCAAACTGCAACTTTCTGTTGAATTATGACCCATTCTGCACGTTTTCTTATCTTTCACAAGGGTTTTGTTTTGTGAAATAAAATGTACCTTAATTTGATAGACACTGTTCACGGAGAACAATGTTTGCTGCCAGTATCAAACTGTTTACAGCAGTTATGTCATGCTTAAAATATAATTTCGTGAAACCACTTAAACGATGCAAAATAAACTATATTTCAGACACCATAAAAGTGACATTCTGCAATGCGTCCTATAGACATTCAAAGATTAACTTTGGACTTGAAATGTGAGTATTATTGCTGACGATCTCTTTATGACCTTCTCTTTCCTGTAGCTCAACCAGTAGAGCGTGGCGTTTGCAACGTCAAGGTCATGGGTTCGATTCCCAGGGAAAGCAAGAATTGACAAAAAAAATGTAAAATGTGTACCTTAAAAATGCAATGTAAGTCGCTTTGGATAAAAGCGTCTGCCAAATGCATAAATGTAAAATGTAAAATGTTATGACCACAGTGTACCATATTCGGATGGCTACTTCTAGCAGGACAACGCTTTCACAAAAGGTTTCTTGAACATGATCACTTTCTTGAACATGAGTTCACTACTCAAATGGTCTCTAAACTGAGTCACCAGATCTTAATCCACAAGCCCCTTTATGATGTGGTGGAGTTGGAGATTCACATGATGGATGTGCGGCCAACAAATCTGCAGCAACTGCACAATGTTATCATGTCAATATGAACCAAAATATTTGAGGACAGTTTACAGCAGTGTGTGGGTGCATTGTACTGCTGCAAAAGGCCACCGCTATCAGGGAGCACCACAACCAAGTAGGGGTGTACATTTTGCAACAGTCTTAGGTAGTATGTGTCAAAGTATCATCCAAATGAATTCCAGGACACAGGGTTTTCAAGGCCAGAGCACTTCCTCTGCCCGCCAGCCTGCCTTCTTCCCTTAGTGCGTCTGGTAGCCAACTCTTCCCTAGGTAACTGTTGTGGCAAAATGCAAATCTTGGTATAGCCATACGTTTACCTTCCGATGGTGTGAGATATGCAGTACATGACATACGTGTACCATGAGCTATACATGGGCTACGTGGCATCCTGACTTAAACAACGGCCTGTATGGAAATGTACTGAGGGGGGAGGATGCTGCCAACAGTATAAGAGATTGTGACTTCTGTTATGACTTCAGTGTACGCTTGATGTGGCCTTGTGGTTGCATCAACCGTGCCTCTTTCTTGCAAGAATTTTTTTTATGAAAATTATATATAATTATAATTGGCTAATGTTTGTCTCTTATTCAGTGAAGCGACGGAGTTAATTATTTTTCCATTACAATTTGGTGTCAGATGGTGGGATTCCTTGGATGTGCCGTCTGGACCCCGTGAGCAGACGGGACTGATCATCCTGGACGTTAGAGTCACAGCCTTACCACGACATGATTGAGGGAGAAGGGCCGACTGCTCAGGGGGGTCCGGAGGGTCCGACCACTGGAATCAGAAAAGAGAAAATGAACCCGAGGTGGTAACGGGACGCTTCTGGTAAGAGACAAACTTAAAATTCAGGGGAATTTTAATATGTTTATATGAGTTTAATTTGAGAATTTGGGTTAAAAGATTTGAGAAAACCTTTATGGTAAAAGAGATGACCATAGTGGGAGTCTGACTCTGTGATCGTCGTGACTAAGATATTCTGGGAAAACTGAGATCCTGGAACATGATCAAGAAGTTTGGGATAATGGAGGTTATGTGGGTGATTAAAATATTCTGGGAGAATTGAGACCACGGAAGTGGTTAAGAAATACGGGAGATTTAAATCATGCCAGTGGTTAAGATATTTCTGGGAGTATTGAGACTACATTAGTTGGGGAGGATTGATATTTGAGGATTTAAACTTGGAACGAGTTTTGGAGAATTCATATCCGAGGAAGAAACTAAGGGGTTTAGACATCCGGGAGAAATTGAGATCACACAGAGGGCGCTTGGAAATGTGTCCAACCCGTCTGTCCTGGGTGACGGATCAGATCTGTGAGAGACGTTCTACAGACTGCCAATATGGGAAATCTCAAAGCAAGCTACACTGTAAAAAAAAGGCAAATTTTGAACTTTTGCGGTACAATTGACTTGGATGTTTAAGTTATTTAAACTTAAATTATGTTATACTGACTTTAAAAAAATGAGTTACATCTAGTATAACTGATGAAAACAAGTTTAACTTATGTTTTTACATTGTTTTAACTCATCAATATATGTTGTCACAACTTATTGAACATATGATTTTTTACAGTGTAGCAGAATATACAGCGGTATTTTGACGAATGAGAAATTATATGGCCAAAAATGTATGCAAGGTATAGGAAAGTAAATTAATTTGATTATGATTCCCAGAAGAGGGAATGCTGTGTGTCACCAGACTGAGACTCTGTTGAAGAGGGGAGATAAATCGAAGAGCTGTTGTGGGAAATGTGTGTGAGAAACATGAAATGTGCTATGTGAAGCAGATAACAGGGAAAGTGAAAGCGTTGTCTCGGCCACAGCTATTTAAAGATCGCTGGTGAGTATGAACTTTGATTAAGCTATAGATAACAATTTGTGTTAACTAAATTAGAGCTAACCATTTGAATGACATGATCAGTAATGTGATCAGTCCGGTAAAAGATTGAGACTAGAGAGCGCAAATGCTGGAAGCAGCTCTGCTCTGAAGCCCACAATTTAAAGAAATAAGCAGAACGTATTAAGGAAATGAGCAGCAATGTTTTAATTCTGTTTAAGAAAAGTAAACAGCAATGTAACAGGCTATAAATAAATTGAGAACAAGAGAAATTTAAATTTCTAGATGTTAGAGCTTACTCATGGATTTTAAAATGTCTGGGGTGTCATTTAACCCCGGAGGGAAAATCCCAGTAAATGAGGGATTGTATAATTGGATCACCAAATGTGATGTTGGTTCTGAAAAAGCAGATGCAAGATACAATTAATTGCAAGGCATTGTATGTTTTATTGGACCAGAACTCTCTTCTCTGACTGTTCGAGCAATCGCCACTTTAGGCACCGCCTTAAAGACCAGAAACCAGACTGAAAAATGCAAGGTTCCTGAAGTACAGAGAGTGTTTTATTGTGGTCAGCAGGACCATTTTACACGTAACTGTGTACATGCACCCATAAGGTGTTAAAAATGTGGAAAAAATGAAGCCACCAGACTAAATTCTGTAAACGAAACCCAGCAAAGAGAAAGAAACAGAGATGAGAATTATGGAATTATATGAGATAGCAATATGGTTCTCTTTCATCATCTCGTTTCGAGATCCACCTATGGGAAGGGCATCCGTACCTGACCTCTGCAGAAGCATCCAATTGCACCAAGTCTGACAAGACAGGCAGGAGCGCGCAGCCAATGCCCAGTAAGGCCCCACCCCTTACCAGCGGGCATATATGGGCTGCATACGCTACTGTACATCAGTTGACATTCGCTTCTCGCGATCTCTGCACTGACACAGTTCGGTTAGATTTGCGCTGCTCACTTATTGTCTGCAGGAGGAAATATCGCCAGATCAGCCTCCACCGGGCGTGACAGTTCTATTCTGCCACATTCTGTGTCTGCATTCGGAGCCGCTCGCGCTCTCGTCCGTCTTCCTGTTCCACGGCTGCCGCCACGGACCTTTCTGAGTTTTTCGCGGGTATGTCGCTCTCTCAGTCTTCTCCTTCTGTGTCTAGCCTATTACGGGCCTGCCCGGCCGCGTGTGGGTCTCTTATCGCCGCTAAGGATTTTTACCCTTTCTGTGTGGTCTGCTTGGGCCTCAAGCACGCAGAGGAGGCAATAGAGAACCCGGAGAACTGCAGTTACTGCCTGGTACTGCCTAAGAAACTCCTGCGACACCGCCTTAAAGTTGCCGCTACTCAGTGTGGCGAGCTCGACTTGTCGTACTCGGATATGGAACACGGTGACGATAGCGCGCTACCGGGGACCTCCCGGGGCGCGACGGCTCTTGTTTTGGCTGACCAGCCCAATCCTGAGTTCCCCGAAGAGGACATCTTCACGGGTAACCTCCCGCTCGCCGACGATCTTGCCGGGTCCGGTGATTACGACGACGCGGGCCTTCTTGGAATTTCGGAGGACGAGGAGGCCATCCCGCCCTCTGTTATTCCCCAGGCTAGCGCCCCGCGGCCTTGCCTGAATCCATCCTCCTGGATGTGTGTGAACGAGCGGCCGCTCGTCTCAACATTAAATGGCCGGCTCCACAGAGCGCCACCGACCAGGAGAGGGATATTTATGACGGTAAAGTGTTGGGAGCCCCCCCCCCGGCCCGAGGAAAGAACTCTTTCCCGTTCTTCCAGCGTGCGCTAAGCACATGAGGCACTACTGGAACGACCCGCTCGATCTTAAACACGGTCTCGCGGGGCTGGAGGTTAAAGATATGGCGGCTCGCGGCATGGGTGAACCGCCTGCCATTGAGCCCTCCATTGCCAGACACCTCAACCCAGTCCAGGGAGGGCTGCCCGCCCCCCCGAAGCCGGTCCTTCCTAACAGGATGGACCGTTTTTCTGCCTCGGTGCACCAGGCCGTTTATAAATCCTCGGCCTTGGCTGTTAGGACTCTGAATGTCTCCTCCCTCCTTTCCGCTTACCAAGCGGAGATCCTGGACGATCTGGGCCAGCAGTTAGATAAGGGATCTTCTCCCTCTCCTGCACTGTGGAAGGAGATCATCACGGTTAACGACCTCGTTCTCCGTAATGCTCGTCAGGTCGTCCAAACCTGCGGGCGCTCTATGGCGCTTTCCGTGGTAGGAGAGCGCTCGCTCTGGCTCAACCTGTCTGGTCTCCCGGATAGTGAAAAGAAACGTATCGCAGGCGCCCCGGTAGAGCCCGGCCGGGCTCTCTTTGGCCCCGCAGTTGCTATGATGCAACAACGATGCGACGACAAGAAGGAGCACGAGGCCTTCATATTGTATCTTCCCAGGAAGACGGTCCCACGCCAGGCGCCCCCTGTGCGTTTGCCTAACCCCCCGGTCCCGGGACGTAATTTTAATCAGGTCAAGGAAAAGCCTCGAAAGAAGTTTTCTGGGCTTTCTCCCTGCCCCAGAACCCCTGTCCAAAGGACGGAAGGTTCCTGCTGTAGGGTGTCCCCCTCCCGTGGCTGCCCAGCCCATATGTTTAGTGGACGATGTGTGTTCCCCCCTGTTCAAGGGGATTGTCGTGAGGAAAAGTTCAAAAGCAGTGTAACCACACCGCACATACTGTGTTCCCCTCACCCAAATAATAAAGGCTTCGGCCCCAGTGTTTCCCAGAAAACACAACACACACAGAAACACAAAAAAAACACAATAAATCTAACGAATCAAATGAATTCGTCACAGCGAGATACCCTCTCAATGTAGGGAAATACCCTTTCTCTCGTAATGGTGAACCTGCACGTGTCGTCCCTAGTTTCTCCACTAGAGGGCGCCATTGCATCACAAATAAGCCAGCTAGGCATGCTCGAAGCCAGCACGGCCTGGACGAGCATTCACACGAGCTGTGTGTCAGCCTGGCTTACTGTATTACGCATGATATTACAGGGCTATCGTCTGCAGATTGCTATGAAACATCCACGTTTCAGCAGCGTTCTCTTTTCTCACACAGAGGAAAGCACGGCCCACGTCCTGAAGGAGGAAATCTCCTCTCTTCTAAACAAAGGTGCGATTCAGGTGGTTCCCCACAATCTGATAAACCAGGGTTTCTTTCCCGTTATTTCCTGGTCACAAAGAAGGACGGTTCCCTCCGTCCTATTCTGGACCCCAGGGTGTTGAACAAACATTTGAGGAAATACAGATTCATAATGTTAACCCTTGGTTCGCTCGCCCGTGTCATGAAACGGAACGACTGGTTCACATCGGTCGATCTGAGAGATGCTTTTCTCCACATAAGCATTTATCCACCACACCGGAAGTTTCTTCGTTTCGCCTATCAAGGCATTTGTTACGAACTCACGGTGCTTCCGTTCGGGCAAAAATTAAGCCCCCGAACTTTCTGTTTGCGTGTGGAAGCGGGCTTCACTCCCCTAAGAATGTCTGGTCTACGGATCCTGACATACATATGCGATTGGCTCATCATAGCCGATTCGAGGGAAAAGGTGTTGCAGGACACCTCCCGTGTGCTCGCGCACACCCGATCTCTGGACTTCAGGGTGAATGTGAACAAGAGCAGCTTTACACCCAGTCAGAGGGTGATCTTCCAGGGCATGGAGCTGAACTCAGTCTCCATGCGAGCGCGTCTCTCTCAGGAGCGCGTTCTCTCTCTGACGAACTGTCTGTCACAGTTCAGAGAGGGGGCGAGGGTGCGATATCGCACATGTCTCAGGCTACAGGGTCTTATGGCTTTAGCTATCCAGTTTTTGCCACTAGGACCCCTGAGGATGAGGGCGTTCATGAAATGGGTTTTGTCACTACATTTCAGCCCGTTACACGATCTTTGCCGCTCTGTAACAGTGACGCGCACCTGCGCTGCAGCTCTGCGCCACTGGAAGAGCGCAGACTTTTACGCACAGGGTACCCCTCTGGGGACTGTCATGTTGCGGAAAGTCGTGACGACGGACGCGTCCCTAACAGGCTGGGGTGCCACCCAGGAGGGCAGAACTGTGAACGGTTTGCGGCCGAGCAAACTACGTTCAGAGCACATAGATTATTTAGAGCTTCTAACCAATTAGAAGGCTCTGAATCATTTTCTGCCTCGTCTGCAGGGACATCATGTGCTCGTACGCTGCGACGATACCACGACAGTGGCTATCAATCGTCAAGGCGGCGCGCGCTCGCCGAAGCTTCATGCCCTAGCTTACAAGCGTTTGGTATGGAGCGGGCGAGTTTTCCTGTCGTTACGCGCGACTCATGTTCCGGGAATTCTGAACAGAGGCGCGGATCTTCTATCGAGGGGGAACCCGCTCTTCGGAGATTGGCACCTCCACCCTCAGATAGTAGACATGATATGGATGAGACTACGGGCGCCCGTAGATCTGTTCGCCTCGCGCGAAAACAGCCATTGTCCTATGTTCTTCTCGCTAAAGGACTTGGACGCGCCCCTCGAGGTGGACACACTGGCCCACCCGTGGCCCAGAGTGCTGCTGCTGTATGCCTTTCCTCCCCTGTGCCTGATAATTCTCACACTGGCCAGGGCGAGAGAGGGGGGGTTTTCTCTCATCCTGATAGCACCCAGGTGGCCCAAAGCGCCGTGGCTGGCAGAGATAATCCCTCTGTTGTATGCCCAGCCGTGGTGCCTCCCCCTCCGCACAGACCTATTGTCTTAAGTGAACGGGGAGATTTATCACCCACACCCGGACAGGGTAGCTCTCTGGGCTTGGCCCGTGAGAGGACGAACCTAAGCGCGTTAGGGCTTCCCCCGCGCGTGGTGGCTACTATACAGAATGCCAGGGCCGTTTCTACACGGTCCTTGTATGGCTGTAAGTGGCAGGTGTTCGATGAGTGGTGTGATGGGCGGGGTCTCACGTCATATCAGTGCTCAGTCGCTGATATCTTGTGTTTCCTCCAAGACCTTATGGATAAGGGCAGGTCTTTTTCCACTATTAAGGTCTATCTGGCAGCTATCTCTGCTTGTCATGTGGGTTTTGAGGGCTCAACGGTTGGGCAGCATTCTCTAATCCGCAGATTTATGAAGGGCGCCCGTCGCTCCTTGCCAGTCATTAGGAGAACGATCCCTGAATGGGACCTCTCCATGGTGCTGGAAGCTCTGTCTCAATTCCCTTTTGAGCCTCTGGGGAATATTCCCCTTAAGTTGCTGTCCTTCAAAACAGCCTTGCTCTTGGCCTTGGCGTCAGCCAAACGTGTCAGTGAGTTACATGCACTCTCGGTCCACCCCTCGTGCATCAATTTCTCTCTGGGTGGAGATAAGGTTTTCCTCAAGCCTAATCCAGCATTCATGCCGAAATGTTTCCCTGCGTTCACATCGGAGGTGTTGGAGCTATCCGCTTTTCACCCTCCGCCCTTTTCCTCCGCGGAGGATCAGAGGCTAAATGCCCTGTGTCCAGTCCGTGCGTTACAAACGTATGTGTCTAGGACCAGCGCGTTCCGGAAGAGTGACCAACTCTTCGTTTCATGGGCTCCTCCTCGCAAAGGGGATCCCCTGTCTAAACAACGCCTCTCACATTGGCTTGTGGACGCTATAATCTTGGCATATGAATCAAAGGGAGTGCAACCCCCAGGGAACATCAGAGCTCATTCCACGAGGGGCTTGGCCGCCTCTTGGGCTCTGTTCAGGGGAGTATCACTGCAGGATATCTGTTCTGCGGCCAGTTGGGCTTCTCCCCATACGTTTGTGCGTTACTACAGGCTGGATGTCACCAGAACCTCAGTAGCACATTCGGTCTTGGGGGTGGGGTCTTCCTAACCCTGCCTTCCTTATGTGTGACACACATAGCCTATGTTTCATGTCCTGCTTCACACCGCAGTTACGCGGTTGCGTCGGTGTGGCGAGTTCATGATTATGAGACGCGTCGTGCACCGCCCCTCGGGGTGACCGTCTTTTTCTGGCTAACAGGACCTCACTGTGAGTGTATTGGGCAATCGGGGAGCTGTCCATGTCTCTCCCATAGGTGGATCTCGAAACGAGATGATGAAAGAGAACAATAGGTTACTATCGTAACCCCGGTTCTCTGAAACATCGAGTGGAGAGATCCACCAGCGTTGCCCCGCTTACCGCACGAGAAGCGAATATACTTACTGATGTACAGTAGCGTATGCAGCCCATATATGCCCGCTGGTAAGGGGTGGGGCCTTACTGGGCATTGGCTGCGCGCTCCTGCCTGTCTTGTCAGACTTGGTGCAATTGGATGCTTCTGCAGAGGTCAGGTACGGATGCCCTTCCCATAGGTGGATCTCTCCACTCGATGTTTCAGAGAACCGGGGTTACGATAGTAACCTATTGTTAATAAATGTACTTATTTTGGGGAAGGGAGGAGCTGTGATCATTTTAATTTTAATCATGAGGTAAAATTAAAGATGATAAAACATGTTGTAAGGATATGATTTTGTAGAGAGTTTACTTTTTTTATTTATTTAAAATTATAATAAATTATGTTCTTGCTCTTCTCACTTTTGCCAAACTCTAATAATGCTTATTGGAATACTGGTTGTTTTTGAAATAACTATAGGTAGGTTAATATGTTGGAAACCAGAGAAGCTGAAGTTTTGGTTTCAAAAGATAAGCTTGTGCTGGGGTAATAAAACAATTCACTTATCTGAATCTGCCCCCACCATTTCATTTCTGACTGGTGCTGTGGCCTAACTTGAGTAACAGAGACTCAATCTCGAGTGGAAATTGATAGATTCATACAAATATAAAATTATGATTATTTGAAAATGAGATTTTAGTCTAAGGATAGAATTAAAAGGAAAAGGATGTTTTAATTTGCCTCTTCTTGAAGGATCGCTTTCTGTACTCCTGAGTTGTAAGTCGCTTTGGATAAAAGCATCTGCTAAATGCATAAATGTATGTAAATGTGAATTAGCTTGATTTTAGTTAAATAACATTTAATCTTTAACTTTTAAGTTTAATACTAGTTTGTTTTTTAATAATATTTAATTTTTAACTTTTAAGTTTAGTTTGATTTTAAATACCATTTAATCTTTAACTTTTTAAGTTTAATTCATTTAATCAGTATTAATTTAATAATATAAGAGCATTTGCTCAAGTCTGATTTTAGTTTTACATTTATAACATTTAGCATTAATCTTTAAGTTTGGATTTAGTTTGATTTTTAACATTTAACTTTTAAATTGTTTACCATGATTTACATTTTTAATTTTTGTTTATCAACATGTGATAAAAAGGGGGGAGTGTTGTGGCAAAATGCAAATCTTGGTATAGCCATATGTTTACCTTCCGATGGTGTGAGATATGCAGTACATGACATACGTGTACCATGAGCTATACATGGGCTACGTGGCATCCTGACTTAAACAACGGCCTGTATGGAAATGTACTGAGGGGGGAGGATGCTGCCAACAGTATAAGAGATTGTGACTTCTGTTATGACTTCAGTGTACGCTTGATGTGGCCTTGTGGTTGCATCAACCGTGCCTCTTTCTTGCAAGGAACTTTTTTATGAACCTTTATAATTATAATTGGCTAATGTTTGTCTCTTATTCAGTGAGGCGACGGAGTTAATTATTTTGCCATTACATAACCAACACACCCAAACATCCATCTGATCTAAAAGAAACTGATTCATCATACCAAGCAATTTTCTTCCATTTCTCCACAGTCCAGTTTGGATGACCACGTGCCCATTGTAGTTAGTTTTGGCCTTGGACAGAGGACATCATGAGAACTTTGGCCGTGGCTACGCACAAACTGAAATGCGCTGTGTGTTCTGACACCTTTCTATTATGGGCAAAATCAAGCTTTTCAGCAATCTCAGCTCAACCAGCAATCTCAGCTCAACCGTTGTCCTGTGTCTTACTTTTGGTAGGTACTACTAACCACTGCATACCTACGCTCACTACGCAAGCTGCGTAGGGCCCCGCAATTTACTCAAGGCCCCGCCTCCCCCTCGTGTCAAAGCGTGTCAATCAATGTTGTAAACAAACACTGATGATAAAATTAAGCGGAATTATCCTTCTGGCCATGAAAAGAGGGAAAAAACACCACGAGAGTGAATTGCAGGAACAGCAATCAGGTAAACTCGTGTTCTCTCCTCTCCAAGTTTGATGTCAGCAAATAACAGTAACGTTAAGATGATGTGCATCTCTCTTCTGTTGTCTTGCTAAGCTGGACTGGCAGGCTATGCGTCTCTTGGTCTGTCTAGCTAGCTAATGCCATCCGCTTTCATGGCTGTGTTCTGTGTCTTTGTGCCTCAGAAAAAAAATTAAGGTTGTTTTTGTGTTTTTTTTTTTTTTTTGATAAACGGCAACGGTGTTTGTTTACTGCAGCTCGGAAAAGATCCGCGTCGCGCATGAACATGCGTTCATATGCACCTGCACGAAACAAAACGTGTATTTTCCAGCAGAAATATCTGTGTGGATACCAGACCGACAGTATATGGGCATGATGGTCCTCCTCCTCATCATAAGTGCACATAGGCTACATAACAAGACAATGATTATAGTCTTAGTCAATGTTTAGTTACAACTCTAAGTACTGCACAAATTATGCAAGATGGAAAGCAATGTATTGACAATTTGACATTGATTGAATATTGATTTATAGACTATATTGACTGTAAAATGGAAATAAAAATATTAATTAGCTGGACATACTGGTCAATATGGATGCACATCCCTCAGTAAATAATAACAATAAATCAAATATTGCTTTAACATGCATAATATAAAACACAGTTGCATCCTATGGCAAGCCATTTTAGATTTTATTTATTCACAATTTATGCATTTTTAATGTCAATAAATAAATGTTCACTATTTACGATATGAATTCTTGATATTAGGTATGGAATTTTTACTAGTAACAATATCTTTTTGATATCGGGGATTACATGTTCACTTGTAAAAAAGTGAATTCTTGATATCAACAATGATGTCATCACTCACAGAGATTCTTGATATCTGAATCACTAGTTCACTAGTTAAACATTACAAGAGCCAAGCCATAGTATAAATAGTATTTTATTTAAAAATGTACAAATGGAAATCTGGCGGAGTTTGAATGGGTCTGATGCTGCTTATAAAATGTATCTATAATTTGCAAATGCTATGCTTAAGTTTGTACGTAGGAGATGCTGGATCATCTGCCAGTACAAGCACAGACCCAGATGATCCACATCCAGTACAAGCACAGACCCAGATGATCCTCAGCCAGTACTAGCATAGACCCAGATGATCCTCAACCAGTACTAGCACAGACCCAGATGATCCCGAGCCAGTACTAGCACAGACCCAGATGATCCTGAGCCAGTACTAGCACAGACCCAGATGATCCCGAGCCAGTACTAGCACAGACCCAGATGATCCTGAGCCAGTACTAGCACAGACCCAGATGATCCCGAGCCAGTTACTAGCACAGACCCAGATGATCCTGAGCCAGTACTAGCACAGACCCAGATGATCCCGAGCCAGTGCTAGCACAGACCCAGATGATCCTGAGCCATTACTAGCACAGACCCAGATGATCCACACCCAGCCTCAGCCAGTACTAGCACAGACCCAGATGATCCTCAACCAGTACTAGCACAGACCCAGATGATCCTGAGCCAGTACTAGACAGACCCAGATGATCCACACCCAGCCTCAGCCAGTACTAGCACAGACCCAGATGATCCCGAGCCAGTACTAGCACAGACCCAGATGATCCTCAACCAGTACTAGCACAGACCCAGATGATCCTCAACCAGTACTAGCACAGACCCAGATGATCCTGAGCCAGTACTAGCACTGACCCAGATGATCCTCAACCAGTACTAGCACAGACCCAGATGATCCCGAGCCAGTACTAGCACAGACCCAGATGATCCTGAGCCAGTACTAGCACAGACCCAGATGATCCACACCCAGCCTCAGCCAGTACTAGCACAGACCCAGATGATCCTGAGCCAGTACTAGCACAGACCCAGATGATCCTCAACCAGTACTAGCACAGACCCAGATGATCCCGAGCCAGTTACTAGCACAGACCCATATGATCCCGAGCCAGTACTAGCACAGACCCAGATGATCCCGAGCCAGTACTAGCACAGACCCAGATGATCCTGAGCCAGTACTAGCACAGACCCAGATGATCCCAAGCCAGTACTAGCACAGACCCATACAGCCAGATTCACCAACAGTAAAGCCGTCTTCAGCAAGTATTATTAAGATTCTATAGAAAATACTCTTCAATAGTGTTTGTTTGAACCTCATTCTTGACTGTTTTGTTCAAAGGAGGTAGGATTGTATTGGGAGCACTACATACCTACATGCATGCATGCATACATACATACATACATACATACATACATACATACATACATACATACATACATACATACATACATACAGTGCACAAAATATATTGCCGAAAGTTTTGGGACATCTGTCTTTACATGCACATGAACTTTAATGACATTCCATTCTTAATCCGTAGGGTTTAATATAGTGTTGTTGGCCCACCCTTTGCAGCTGTAACAGCTTCAACTCGGTTGGGAAGGCTTTCCACAAGGTTTAGGAGTGTGTTAATGGGAATTTTTGACCATTCTTTATAATTTATATAATATCTTCTATTATATATAATAGCTTCTTTAATAGCTCATTTATAATAATATATTCAGTATTACATAGAAATCTAGTATCAAATATAATTCCTTTGAAGTTTTGGTGCTTTATGTAATGTTATATAGTGAAATTGATAAAACCCATTTGACATTTGTGTTGGCTACAGGCCACCCAGGCACAATACAGACTTTATCAGATAATTTGCTCATTTTCTATCAGAATTAGTACTGGCTGCAAATAAAGCACTAATTGTTGGTGATTTTAATATCCATGTAGACAATGAAAAAGACGCATTGGGATTGGCATTTAGAGACAATCTAAACTATTGGAGTCAGACAACACGTATAAGGACCCACTCATCGTCGTAATTATACTTTAGATCTAATACTGTCCCATGGAAAAAAATATTGGTACTGTTGAAATTCTGCAGCAGAGCGATGATATCTCAGATCATTACCATAGCATCATGTATTAATTTAGCTAAATCTGCCAAGCCATCTCCCTCGCTTCAATTATGGCAGGACTATCACTGCTTCGACTAAAGATTGCTTTGTAAATAATCTTCCTCATCAGTTCCATCTCCTCAGCATTACAGATAGCCTAGAGGAACTTGATGTTGCAACAGAAACTACTGACTCTCTCTTTTCCAGCACTTTAGACACAGTTACTCCCCAGCGCTTAAAGAAGGTTAAAGAAAATAGTCCAATGCTGTGGTACAACGAGCTCACCCGGGCCCTTAAAAAAGCAGCCAGAGAAATGGAGCACACAGCTGGAAGAAAACAAAACTGGAGGTTTTTCGTAATTTGTGGAAAGAGCATTATTGCATACAGAAAGGCTGTAAAAACTGCTAGATCTGCTTATTTCTCAACTCTCTTAGAAGAAAACAAACACAACCCTAGGTATTTATTTGCTACAGTGGCTAAATTAACCAAAAATAAAGCTTCAGCTTCTGATATTTGTAATCTGCACAGCAGTTATGACTTTCAAGAGGCGTGTTGTGAGTCTTCAGTGAAAATCTTAACAGTATGAAAATATTTATATATAAACAGTCTTCATAATTCTGCATGGAATGTAGTGTGTGTAAAAGTAACATACTTTTATAGATGAGATGGTGCCCTCTGCTGTTTATTCATGCACTTTGAATGTGTCCACAAGAGAAGAGATAGAGAGTTTAGGCAGTTTGGCCATTTTTGTTTTGTGGCAGGGACCAACGTAGGTGATACGTGTCCACATGGATGGCAGGACTCAAGGTTTCCCAGCAGAACATATTCCAAAGCATCACACTGCCTCCCCCTGCTTGCTGTCTTCCCATAGTGCATCCTGGTGTCATGTGTTCCCCAGATAAGTGACATACACACATACCCGGCCATTCACGTGATGTAAAAGAAAATGTGATTCATTATACCAGGCTACCTTCTTCCATTGCTCTGTGGTCCAGTTCTGATGCTCATGGCATGTTGGCGCTTTTGGCGGTGGACAGGGGTCATCATGGGCACCCTAATTGGTCTGCGGCTATGCAGCCCCATACGCAACAAACTTTGATGCACTGTGTATTCTGACATCTTTCTATCAGAACCAGCATTAACTTCTTGAGCTACAGTGGCTTGTCTGTTTGATTGGACCACACGAGCCAGCATTTTCTCCCCACGTGCATTACTGAGCCATGACCGCCCATGACCCTGTCGCCAGTTCTGAGATATACTGACCACTGTGGACCAGAACAAGAGCTTCACCCCACAAGAGCTGAAGTTTTGGTGATTTTCTGACCCAGTCGCCTAGCCATCACAATTTGACCCTTGTCAAACTCGCTCAAATCTTTACGTTTGTCCATTTTTCCTGCTTCTAACACATCAACTTTAAAGGTACCATGGTATGACATTTTTATTTTATGAGGTTTTTCAACATTAATATGAGTTCCCCTAGCCTGAATATTGTCCCCAAGTGGCTAGTTCTGGCTGTCTTTCTCAGCCTTTGAGAAAATGAGAGCCCAGATGAGCTGATCTTGAATTCTCCTGTTATGGCGTCATACCAGGAAAGGTTTCCTCCCCTTCCTCTGCTTTGCCCGCCCAGAGAATTAGTAGAGAATGGATTCAGTTTATCAGTCACGATGTCAGCAGCACAGGCTTTACCATATGGCTTTACCCCCACAAACAATGAGTAACAATGTTCATTAATGCCTGACCTGGGATCAGTGAGTTCTGATGTGTAGCTAATCATTAAAGTTCACACAGAACCACCGCTGGCCGTCTTGATGTATCAGTGAATCAAGCCAGTGACTAAAACAATCAACTTCACGTCATTTCTGTTAGTAGCATAAAACAAATCTGTTACTTAAATTAATAAACTACAGAGAGCGATCAAAGAACACTCTTTATAATGTTCGGATCGGTCAATCACACGTATATCTCAGTGCACACTTGCCCAAACTGCTGTTTGAATGACGCTTCTCTAGTAATTATGCTCAACAGAAGTTCTTACTGTATTCATGTCGATGTTGTGTTTGCTGTTAGCTGTGGTGAAAGCATTTTGTGAGAGAAATAACGTTGCAAAGTTCACTCGTGTTTATTCGGAGCTCTCAGATACAAACAAAATAAACTCACGCTCTCAACAACTCGGTACAATAACACTTCCTCAGCAATCTGTCCCCAGCTCTGTCTCTCTCTGTCCCTCTCTCAACTGGCAGTGAGTGCTGCAGCAGCTGCTTGTGCCTGACTAAACCACGCCCCATCCACAAACGTAATCTCATTTCGCCTCTTGAAACCGAGCATTCCAGCCAGAGGGCTAATATCAGTATAGAAAAAATGCCTTTTATTTCTAAATTGACATTTTTGATGTAAAAACCATAACAATATAAGTACACCTCAGAAAACATTATAAAATAATAAAAGAATCCATGCCATGGGACCTTTAAGGACAAAATGTTTACTTGCTGCCTAATAAATTCCACATAATGAAGAGATAATCAGTGTTATTCACTTCAACTGTCAGTGGTCATTATGCTATACCTTATCAAAGAATTCAAATGGGTCGATATGTTTGTTGTCTGCGCGGACTCGCGCATATGATCCATGCTGCGCTCTCGTGTCTGTAGTCTAAATTTAGACCAGAGCCGTTGGTGGGTGTGCGCTGCTGCGGTGTGTGAAACTAATGTGAAAACAGACTTTATTCGCATATTTACACTGAATCATTTCCTATCACATATATATTGTGTTATGTGCCTTTCACCATGTAGAAATTAGTAAATGTGTGTTAACAACTGACCGATTTTAGCCACAGCTTCAGCAATGTAGGGGGCAGGCTTTAGATTCTAGAGCACATTTTGATTGGACAGAAGATTTGACGAGAAAGTGAAGTCTGCGATGATATCACAGATGAGATTTGTTTTAACGGAAGTGGGAGACTGTACATTTTGAATGCTTATATCTTCTAAATGCAAATTTTGCCATAGTTTTGGAACATACCAGCTTATTCATAACTTTAAGGCTAACACAGTCATATTAAAAGATAAAAAACTTCAATTTTGATTTCAGTGGACATTTAAGATGGATAATATTAGGAATACATTTATAACCATGCAGCTGTCTACTACAGTTTCACATCAGATCATTGTCACTGAGGAAAAATTACACTCATTCACTGCTATAGGAGGTGAAGATTTGTCTAAACTTGGTAAATCATCAAAATCAACAACATGTATGCTTGATGCCGACTAAGCTATTAAAAGAGCTTCCAGAGTTCATAGATCCTCTTCTTAACATCATTAATTCATCCTTGACATTAGGATATGTACCAAAAACTTTTAAATTGGCTATAATTAAACCACTTATTAAAAAACCACAACCTGATCCTACAGATTTAGTCAATTACAGGCCAATCTCAAATCTACCATTTCTGTCAAAAATACTAGAAAAGGCAGTGTCTTCACAATTATGTTCCTTTTTAGAAATAAATGGTATCTGTGAGGATTTCCAGTCAGAATTTAGACCGTATCATAGTACTAAGACTACTCTCATCTGAGTTACAATTGATTTTCTCTAATCATCTGATCGTGGTTGTATCTCTTTATTAGTGTTACTCGATCTTAGCACTGCATTCGACACATCGACCACAACATCCTTTTGAATAGAGAATTCGAAAATTATGTTGGCATTAGTGGAATTGCATTGGCATGGTTTAAATCATACTTATCTGACAGTTATCAGTTTGCTGCAGTAAATGAAGAGATGTCACACCGATCACAAGTTCAGTATGGAGTACCACAAGGCTCAGTGTTAGGGCCGTTTCTTTTCACCCTGTATATGCTACCACTGGGAGATATCATTAGGAAGCATGGGGTTAGTTTTTCATTGTTATGCTGACGATACTCAGCTCTATATTTCTTCACGCACTGACAAAACTTACCAAATCAAGATTAATGGAATGCATAGCTGATATAAAAAATTGGATGAGTAATTTCCTGCAACTTAATTCAGAAAACAGTTTATTTTTAATTATTGGACAAAAAAAAAAAAAAAAAAACACAAGTAGTAACCTAGACCTCGTTGTCAGTGAGGAACCTAGGTTTGCTCTTTGATACCAATCTTTCATTTGAAAGCCATGTTTCTAGCATCTGTAAAACTGCATTCTACCATCTTAAACATATATCTAAATTACGGCACATGCTTTCAATGCAAAATGCTGAACAGTTAGTACATGCCTTCCTGAGCTAAAGGCTAGATTATTGTAATGCTCTACAGGGTGGTTGCCCTGCTCATTTTATTAAAAAAACCCGCAGATGGTCCAAAAACGCAGCAGCTGGAGTTCTTACTAGAACCAGGAAGTACGATCATATTAGTCCAGTTCTACTGTCAACACTGTGTAGTCAACACTGCACTGGTCACTATTAAACATTGCATACATTTTAAAATTTTACTTTTATTTACAAAGCACTAAATGGTTTAGCTCCCGAGTACTTGAGCGAGCTCTTAACACATTATACTAAACCACGTCGATTGCGGTCTCAAAACTCTGGCCAGTTGATAATAACTAGAATATCCAAATCAACTGCATCAAGGTCGATGATCCTTTTCCTATTTAGCACCTAAACTCAGAAGCAGTCTTCCTTGCATTGTTCGGGAGGCAGACACACTTAGTTTGTCAGTTTAAATCTAGACTAAAAACGCACCTCTTTACTATGGCATACACATAGAACATTTTTAACTTTCATTATTCAAATCAATTGACTGATTGACTACGTTTACATGGACAACAATACTCCGATATTAATCTGATTAAGACAATACTCTGATTAAGAGGCTACCATGTAGACAGCGATTTCTAATTACCTTAATCTGATTAAAGTCATAATCTAACTAAACATAAATCGGATTAAGACATGTGGAGTATGCCTATTTTAGTCGCATTATCAGAGACATGTACACACCTTAATCTAACTATTAATGTCATGTCGGAGATTTCACCGCATTTTTTGACAGGACACATACCGTTACGCACAACAGGGAAGTGCAGAGGGGAGGCTTTGTGGGTTCGAGCCTCTGCCCTTTTTGAAAATTAATCAAAAGTGCCCCTTTCAACAATCATCGATAATATTGTGGCCAATAAAACATAATTGGGATTATACTTAATATAACAACGTGTACAAAACAGTAACAAATAGTGGAAAAGTCGCGTTTATCTTTTACGGATCTGTCAGTCTGAAAAGTCGTTGCCATAAACGTCGTTGCTATGGGCGGTGTGTGTTTTACTTGACTGTTCATTGTGAACACTGCGTCCTCTCTCTCTATTTTTATTTTTGTTGTTCAATGCTCATTGTAAAAGTAAAATACAATAAGTTTGTATCTGTAATCGCTAACCAGATGGGTCATTCAGTGAACGCCTGTGGCTCGATGGCAGGAAAAACAATCCAAAGAGTCATGATTTTTAAACCTTTTTCATAATTAATCAAAGCTATTATTTTAAATGTAGGCTGTCAATAAGGAGGAAAGAGGGGCAGTGTCTCTTCAAAAAAAAAAAAAAAAGAGGCAATACATATTACAAAAATAAATCAACGTAAATGTAGATATAAAACATTATAAAAACGCATGTTTTGTTATACTTCTTAATGTAAAGTAACACTGTCCAACAGCGACACCCGCAGGTGAAGTTAGCGGGTTTACTGAGCCCATAAAATTAACACACCTGCCAAAGTCACGCTATGATTGGATGTTGGAGAACATAGCGTGGCATGGGGACGTAATGACGTGCCATAATCGATCTATGTTCTAGCACATGTAAAACGGGAACATGAACGGAGTACTCTAAAAGCAACTCATGTAAACACCTTAATCAGAATATTGTCTTATTTAGAATAAGGTCAATAATTAGATTACTGCTGTCCATGTAAACGTAGTCATTGTTAGGCTGCATTAACTAGGTCAGCCGGAACAGGGAACACTTCCTATAACACCTGATGTACTCGTTACATCATAAGAAGAATGGCATCTACGCTAATATTAGTCTCTCTTTTTATCCTGAGGTTTACTGCAGTCAGCCGGATCCGGGCCGTATCCAGATCAGATGGTGGACCTGCGCCCAGACATGACCAGCGCATCAATGGAGTGTCAGCAGAGACCGTGTCAGTTAGTGTCTCCTCTGAATTTGCCTCACGGACACGTCATCCTCAATAAACCCGTCTCCAACGTGACGACTCCGATCTTTCGAATATTCCTATTCAATAATAGTTTACTCAACACTTCATCCTAAATAAACCTGTCTCTTGCACGATACCTCAAACTTTCGAATATTCCAAACTAATATGATTTCTGACCTGTAAGGTTGCCAGAATAATAATCATAAACTGTTTGTAAATAGGCCAGAGGAGAACTGGCACCCTGACCTGAGTCTGGTTTCACCTACGGTTTATTTTTCTCCATCATGCCCTGATGGAGTTTTGATTCCTTACCACTGTCGCCTTTAGCTTGGCTTGCTCAGTTGGGGACACTAAAATTTCGATATAAGTTTTCAACTAAATATCCAAATAAATCGAATTACTAAATTAACTATATTACTGATATGCCCACATTGTCACTATATGATAATTTAAAAGATCTCATAACATCACCGCTTTCTCCAGAACGACTGCTGAATCAGATTTTGTTACAAAATTGTCCTGTTTAACACTGTGAAACTGCTTTGAAACAATCGTCATTGTAAAAGCGCTATATAAATAAAGTTGACTTGACTTGACATTAAATCTATAATCCTGTGACATTTCCCCCCTTTCAAAAATACTAATTTGATCTTTCTGATGAGATTTTTTGGCAAGTGACTTGTTGACAGTGACTTGTGACAGTGTTGTTTGTCCACATTGTTTAACCTGAGGCAAGTTTCTCTCAGACTTTTCAGTATGTTTTATGTTTATACTTATGTTTATACCAAATATTATGGTTTGGGAAAAAAACCCATAATTTTTTTTACATTTTGTTTCTTGGTACAAACAAAAAATTTCTGTGAATGATGTGTTGCGGTGCAATGGTGCAATTCAAGTCAAGATTATTATTTGCACTGATCTTCAACCTCATATACAGATCCTTCTCAAAAAATTAGCATACTGGGATAAAGTTCATTATTTTCCATAATGTAATTATAAAAATTAAACTTTCTTATATTTTACATTCATTGCACACCAACTGAAATATTTCAGGTCTTTTATTATTTTAATACTGATGATTTTGGCATAGAGCTCATGAAAACACAAAATTCCTATCTTAAAAAATTAGCATATCATGAAAAGGTTCTCTAAACGAGCTATTAACCTAATCATCTGAATCAACTAATTAACTCTAAACACCTGCAAAAGATTCCTGAGGCTTTTAAAAACTCCCAGCCTGGTTCATTACTCAAAACCGCAATCATGGGTAAGACTGCCGACCTGACTGCTGTCCAGAAGGCCATCAATGACACCCTCAAGCAAGATGGTAAGACACAGAAAGAAATTTCTGAACGAATAGGCTGTTCCCAGAGTGCTGAATCAAGGCACCTCAGTGGGAAGTCTGTGGGAAGGAAAATGTGTGGAAAAAAATGCTGCACAACGAGAAGAGGTGACTGGACCCTGAGGAAGATTGTGGAGAAGGACCGATTCCAGACCTTGGGGGACCTGCGGAAGCAGTGGACTGAGTCTGGAGTAGAAACATCCAGAGCCACCGTGCACAGGCGTGTGCAGGAAATGGGCTACAGGTGCCGCATTCCCCAGGTCAAGCCACTTTGGGCTACAGAGAAGCAGCACTGGACTGTTGCTCAGTGCTCCAAAGTACTTTTTTCAGATGAAAGCTCATTTTCTCATGTCATTCGGAAATCAAGGTGCCAGAGTCTGGAGGAAGACTGGGGAGAAGGAAATGCCAAAATGCCTGAAGTCCAGTGTCAAGTACCCACAGTCAGTGATGGTCTGGGGTGCCATGTCAGCTGCTGGTGTTGGTCCACTGTGTTTTATCAAGGGCAGGGTCAATGCAGCTAGCTATCAGGAGATTTTGGAGCACTTCATGCTTCCATCTGCTGAAAAGCTTTATGGAGATGAAGATTTCGTATTTCAGCACAACCTGGCACCTGCTCACAGTGCCAAAACCACTGGTAAATGGTTTACTGACCATGGTATTACTGTGCTCAATTGGCCTGCCAACTCTCTTGACCTGAACTCCATTGAGAATCTGTGGGATATTGTGAAGAGAAAGTTGAGAGACGCAAGACCCAACACTCTGGATGAGCTCAAGGCCGCTATCGAAGCATCCTGGGCCTCCATAACACCTCAGCAGTGCCACAGGCTGATCGCCTCCATGCCACGCCGCATTGAAGCAGTCATTTCTGCAAAAGGATTCCCGACCAATATTGAGTGCATAACTGAACATAATTATTTGAAGTTTGACTTTTTTTGTATTAAAAACACTTTTCTTTTATTGGTCGGATGAAATATGCCAATTTTTTGAGAATTTGGGGTTTTCATGAGCTGTATGCCAAAATCATCAGTATTAAAACAATAAAAGACCTGAAATGTTTCAGTTGTTTTGCAATGAATCTAAAATATATGAAAGTTTAATTTTCATCATTACATTATGGAAAATAATGAACTTTATCACAATATGCTAATTTTTTTAGAAGGACCTGTATATGATTTAACTGAATAAACATGGCACAAGACAGTTTAGACAAGAAAGATCTTTTCATTAAAAGTAGGAAATAGTTTAGTTTTGACAACCCTGAGACAACTAGTTCGGTCACCCCTACAGCAAAGGTCATACAACCAACTACTATGTCAAAGTTGAAATAGACTAATGTACTTGAAAAGATCTGTTGGGGCCTGAGGTGAGAACATTTGACTTCTTTAAATTTTGGCAGGGACCCTTTTCCTTAGAATGACCTTATTATTTAAAATAAGTCTGTTTCAGTGAATCACCCAATGATTAGTTGAAGTGAAAACACTGAAATAAAGGGGGAAGTGCTGCTAAGGTGGAGCGAGGAGGGGCCTTGAGCTGCACACCTTCTTGACGTGCCATATATGGACTTTGCTCTTACTTCACCTGTGTTTTCAATCATTCTTTCTGCATCTTCGGGATCTCACACACACATACAGGCTCCAGCACGATATTGCTGCAGTATGGTGAGTTTATGCATATAAACATCAGAACAAAATTCTCTGTACAGTTAGGTAGCCTATAACCTATTTGTCTAACATTCCGGTAAACAGTATAACTTTTTAAAAGGTTACTATGTCATGCTATACTTTATCTTAATCTTTAATCATTGGCTGTGTTTTCCCTTTTGTTCATATATAGGCCAAACAGTAGCTTATCAGAGACTGTAATGCAGTAAAGTCACGCAATTATCAGCTGACAGGTTACTGTATGCAAGACAGCAAAATATAAGCACCATTTATGGAAATACAGTGGCCCTAATATTACACTGTAAAAAAAATATTGTTGGTTTAACCTAAAAAAGTAAGTAACCTGGTTGCCTCAAAATTTTGAGTTTATTGAAATTAAAAATTTGAGTTGATACAATGAAGGAATAAATAAATAGATACTCAAAATATTATTGTATTTGAACCACATAAAAAAACGTGATAAATGTTTCACTGCGTCTTCACAAATAAAACACAATTACCCAATATGCTTACAAAATCTTTTAATAATATTTGAATAACGGTTGTCAATTCTCAAAAATGTTCATCGTATTAACTCAAATTTTTTAATTTCAATGAACTCTAAATTTTAAGGCAACCAGGTAACGTATTTTTTAAATATTTTTTTACAGCCAGACTTAAAACATATGAATATCATTGCAGTAGATACAGGACAAAAAGAGTTTTTTATGTATTTAAAGCACCTGAGAAGCAGAGTACTTTCATGCAGAATGTACTATTAGGTAGCGAAACATGTCATCCTAAATGTTGTCAATACTTGCATCTGTTCTAGGAAAAAATTGAGACTGCTAAAAGTGAGACAGAAGAGGTGAAAGTCACTATGCTGAAAAATGCAAATGGAGCAGGAGAACTCAAGGATGTCAGGCAAAAAGCTGAAAAGCCTCAGTGCACCGTGAGTCTCCTTAGTGTATACCAAATCAAATTAAAGGTGCTGTATGTAAGTTTTTGACTGTGCTAAAGATTTCCAGATATTTAGCAAACATGCTAAGTTTCTCGTTTCTCTGACAGACAATGCTACAGACAGTTATTGTACTTCTGGCTGTTGGAGTTCCATGTCAGAATGTCTGTTTTTGTTTTGGTCTGTGCGATAACGCAATGCTATCTCATAACCAATTTGTATGAGTTGGCTAATTCGTACAAATTTGTATGACCTCACTCGTATGAATTAGTATGATACAGTGATGGGTAGGTTTTAGGGGCAGGGTTAGGCGTAGGTAATTCATACAAAATCATTTGTTCTGTCTGGACCACTTCTGTCAAAGTGACAGACAATTAGCATATAGTTTAGATTGGCGGTATGGTTCTGTTCTGGGCAAGAACTCCCTGTGCATCCATGCAGCCTATCATGGATCAGATTAGGGAAAGCAGTGATAAACCCCCCTAGGGTAAACAGAACAGAACCAACAATATATCGCAGATAGCATTATTGTCAATATTAAAATGTACAACCTAATTTGGGAATTTAGTCTGATTCAGAGGGCATCAGGATACCAAATCCTGACTGACGAGAGGAGGAGCTGGGGACAGAGGAGAGGAGAAATGTGATATCAGCTGATAATACTGAAGGAGCTTATGCATGCTGTGATAGACGTCATATTCCTATAGGTAGACGTGATCAGCTGACAGTCAGCTGATGCGAGCTTGACTAATGTGACCTGCCAGCAGAGGTGGACAGTAACTAAGTAATTTAACTTAAGTACACTTTTCTGTACTTTACTTGAGTATTTTTTTTCTTCTGGAAACGTATTAATTTAACTTCACTACATCTGAAAGACAAATATAGTACTTTTTACTCCACTACATTTCTATCAAGGTCCTCAAAGTCCAAAATCATTTCTGTTTTCTGTTTTCTGTTTTTTTAAGTCAGCCGATGATATTATTAATCTTTAAAATGTTTTCTTTTAGCCATACCAGCAATCACTCTTATAGGATTATGTAGTTACTCCATTTTTTTTGGTCGGTTCCTTGGCACAGTGTGGCCATGGCCATAATTAGAAAGTATGTTTATTTTTTCTGAAAATATTAAAGATTAGTTTAGTTGGCATACACTTGATGCATGTCTCATAAAATAAAATAAAAAATGTAAATGCCTGGGAGATAGAGAAGAGCAAACAGTTGGGAGAATAGCGGATGTGTATCAGAGTATTGGATCCGTACTTTCTGCCTTAAAGTGACAGCCGCTTTGTAAAGGTCTTTGTAACTTTTATAGTATTGGAATGAGTTTAAGTTGTATATGCTAGCATGTCATGGAGCATCATGAAATGGCTTAAAACATCATGATGGCATAATGTGCATTTATACAATGCAGCAATAATAAAATAATGCGTTGACATAAAAAAATAATTTACGTTTGATACTTAAGTACTTTAAAAGGTTTTACTCTTTACCTTGTAATGGAGTCATATTTAACCAGTAGTACTGTAACTTTTATTCCAGTAATAGACTTCTGCCTGCCAAAACTAATGCTATATGCTGGATAATTGACCAACTCGTCAAATACGTAAGATTTTGCAAAAATTGTACGAGTGCGGTTGTACAAATTAATACGAATTAGCCACCTCGTAAAATATGTGCAAATTGCTGTGAGATCAGGTTAGATAGTCTGGCTATCAGCAGACCATGTTCAATTTAAAAATGAACATTGATCTGCAGAGTCTACTCTGTATTTTTACTGCACAAGAGGCGTGATCAACTGGCATTATTCGAATAACTCTGTATGCAATTGGATAGTCCTTCAACCAATCAGACTACAAGAGGCGTGATCAACGGGCAATGACCCATTGCTTCTCTCTCCAGCATCATGTTAAACCCGCCAATAGCGGGCCAGGTGGATAAGCCAGTCTGTGATTGGTTCCTGCAAAAGTGTAACAGAAGCAGTAGAAATTAATCTTTAGGTTTCCAGACTGAGTTGTCGGGCAAAATCAAATCCCTGGCAGATCAGGCTGGGTTTACCCAGTCTAGTTAGATACCACATGTTGCCAGTTTACCCAATTGTATTTGGACACCACAGGTTGACATCTGGCAGAAAATAGCGTATTGCTGCTGCCATAGAAGCCAGCAAACACACTGGCTCAGAGATTGCAGATTCTACCTGACCTAAAAAGCCTCGGCATCCATCAAAAAATCTCTATCAACAGAGTCACATTAAAACGCGGAAAAATCAACTCATCAACTTAAGTGTGTAAGTCTCATCGCCTTCCATTGTTAATTGCGCACGTCCTCAAACTGACAACCTGCTTGAGCATGGAGTCTGTGGATGGGGGGGGGGAGGGGGAGCAGGACTGCAGTATCCATCTCAACCACTAACTGTTAATCTTACATACAGCCCCCTTAATATGTAATCTTATATTTATTAAAATATTACAATTAGATATGGATGTATTTTTATTTAAGCCTATTGAAAGAGCTCAAGGTTTGTCTCAAATGTTCTCTAAACAGGCATACTGGAATAAACTGAACATATACACAATATTTATCACAGTTTTCTGTGAAACGTAAAGGATAACTTTACACACTTTTAAATTACATGTTAAAGAATCATAATCTTCATATCCAGTTCTGTTTTTATTTTAATTTCAGAAAAGAAATGTTAAGGAACCTGCAGCAAAGCTGAAAGAAAATCAGAAGATGGGGTATCTGCGGGCCAATAAAGGACTCGTAGCGACTGTGCTGATTTCAGCTGTTATTATATTCACGGTTGTGGTTGCCATGCTTGTCTCTAAAGAAACAGAAAGGCACAGTCACTCAGAAGTGTACAATGCCACAGAAATCCCATAGCAACAACTGCAGTGTGACACATCTGTTTGTTTTAGTAAATTATTATGTTTTATGTTGTAAAGTTACATCTGATCTAACATGACATTATATTTTCTGTTTTAAACATACTTAAAGGGGAAATTCACCAAAAAATGGAAATTTTGTCATTTTTGTCAATACAATACAAGTCAGAGGATCCTATTTACAACAACGATAGACCCTATTTAAAAATCCCTAGTCTAAAAATATCCCACAGAAGAAAGAAAATTATGCAGGTTAGTACGGAACCCCTAAAGTGACATGATGATAGGGAGAAAAAACATGAGAGGAAAAATAATTTTCTCATCATGTGTTTTCTCCCCATCACCATGTCCCTTTATGGTCTCCATAGTTTTACGAATGGTTGTATTAAGACAATGATTTAAACACTCCATTGGGAAAAAAGCTTTTTTTTTTTTTTTGGTCTTCTTTCCCCCCCCTCTAAGCTCATTAGTCTCACTTTGTCATATAAACAATACTTGGCAGGAAAGGCTATAAAAAACACATTCCCCATGAAAATTGTGCTGATAGTTTGGTATGTAAACACTAAAAAGGAGATGTGACTGGAAGCAAGGGCGTTTTCTGAGGTCAAGTGTACTTTTTATTCTGTACACATTTTTTTTGTTGTTGCTGTGATTACAAAGGAGTCATCTCAAAGACATGCTTTATTTGAGGCTAAAGATCGTATATAAAAAGCACTTATCAGCATTACCAATGTTTCTTGTGCACAACCAACTTTTTTATATTGGAAACCACAAGCTGTCACAGTCATGTTTGGTTCAAATGTAATTTCTGATGAATGTGAAAATAAATGCAGAAATCTATTATTTGTTATTATTGAGTCAGCTTCAGTGTTTTGACAAATCAGTTCACTCAATTTACTTCACATGGAGCCAGGAAGCCCTGTCTCTCCCTAACAGAAATTTTATTTCAGCAACAGTTTTTCCAGTATTATCATGCAAAACTATATATATATATATATATATATATATATATATATATATATATATAAAATTTATTTTTGCTTTTGTGACAGTATATTCTTCAGATAAAGGCTAAATTTAACTATTACAATGTTTTACAGTATTATTTGTTATGTGGCCTATTATGTAAATACACTTTGATATTGGTCAAAATATAAATACAAAACCACACAATATGAAATTTACATAGAATCGCTCTGCTCTGAAATGATTTTAACTTTGTTTAGGAATACACTCAATACAAACATTCAACTCTATTTTAATCCCCTTTCTGAGAAAGCAAAACAGAGAAGGAGACTAATAAGGGGTTGTTCACACAGAATGTTATTTTATTCCACTGTTCTGATTTTTAATTGTTGTGTAAACATGCTTTATATATATATGGGCAAAAGTGGGCACGTAAGCATCAGAACTGGACCACAGAGCAATGGAAGAATGTGGCCTAGTCTGATGAATCACGTTTTCTTTTACATCAAGTGGATGGTGTGTGTGTGTGTGTGTGTGTGTGTGTGTGTGTGTGCGTGTGTGTGTGTGTGTGTGTATCGCTTACCTGGGGAACACATGGCACCAGGATGCACTATGGGAAGAAGGCAGTGTGATGCTTTGGGCAATGTTCTGCTGGGAAAACTTGGGTCCTGCTTCCACGTGAATTGACACCTACCACCTAGCTAAGCATTGTTTTGTTGCAGACCATGTACACCCTTTCATGGAAACGGTATTACCTGGTGGCTTTGGCCTTTTCAGCAAGATCATGCACCCTGCCACAAAGAAAAAATGGTTCAGGAAGGGTTTGAGGAGCACAACAATGAGTTTGAGGTGTTGACTTGGCCCTCAAATTCCCCAGATCTCAATCCAATCGAGCATCTATGGTATATGCTGACCAAACAAGTCCGATATGGAGGCCCCACCTCGCAATTTACAAGACTTAAAGGATCTGCTGCTAACATCTTGATGCCAGATACCACAGCACCACTTCAGGGAGTGGAGTCCATGGCTTGATGGGTCAGGGCTGTTTTTGCAGCAAAAGGACACAATATTAGGAATAATGTTATGTAATTATAATGTAACATTTTTACTTTTGGGGGTTGAATAATGTTGAACATTAATGTTTAGAGTCAATTTTATAAACTTTACGTTCCCAGAATCCCTAAATGTGTATTAATAAACTTTCTATAGGCTATTACTGATGCCTTTGTTGATTTGTTTTCATACAATCTTGTTCTTGGCAGCAAAAGGTCTTGCAGGTCAAGGAGGTTGAATAATTTCGATTGCAACTGTTTATTGCATATGGATAAAGAGACTCCTGGGATATTTGGTTCCAGTCAGTAGCGAAAATATACATATTCATGAGCTTCCTCTTAATTGTTGTGGGCGTGTTCTTGAGGCAACGCGTAAAACATATAGTAAGTTTTTATAAAATAGTGTAGATGTACATCTTTAACCTAACAAAATCTGCGTCTTGTGGCTTATTGTTTTATTTAACAACAGCGATAGATTTATATATGAAAATGACGTACGCAAATGACGGACGCTAGTTGGCGCAAGTGTCACGCACACTAGCAGTGACAGATTGAGACCAATTCACCTGCAAAATTACCGCTTCAAAAAGTTTGTGTTGCTCTGAAACACATACACAATGTCAACAAACGGCAGGACCTCGAGAATATTGCAATTTATGGCCCCAGATGAGCGCCGTCAGTTTGGAATTGAGGTAACTGCACATCAGTAAATAAAGCCGGGAGGTTTTCCAATGATGCATACATTTACATCTAAACACGCTAGCAACTCACTTCTCTTTATGTGTGCTCAAAATAAGATTTATATTAACTTGCGTTCTCTACAACGCTAAAATTGCACGTTGAATGCATACCGATGTTAAACATGGTTAAGAGCTTGTCGTTCCATGGTGCTTTGATAATACACCATACTGAACAATTAGCACATTTACGTGCCATATTTATGTGCTACTACAAGATACTTGAAATAATGCCAAGGTTTTTTAACCACATGTTTCAAAAAACATAGTGCCATGCATGTCCAAGACCCTTATTAGGTTCCTGTTGTACCACTTGGTGTTTAATTGGTAGTGGGAGTTCATGTGAAATTAAATACTGTTACATTTTTGTTAGCAGGGTTTCATGTTGTCTCATTTTGCAAAATATGGCAGCTTATCTAATATGAATGAAAATGGTTGGTCACTGCTCAGCACACATTATCTTTAACATGAACTAAATGATTGTAATACATTTTGTATTAATGTTAATGATTTGTTTTTGTTTTAATAGACTCCTTTCCAGCGTCTGGCATGGCAAATGCAAGACATATTAGGGGATGGAGGAATTCTCAAAGAAGTCGTCCATGCAGGAGAAGGTCCACCTGTACCCATGCATGCCTCTGTATCAAGTAAATGGCATAGTTCTAGTTTGCAATGTGCACTTATGATAGTTTAATAGTGCAGCTCAAATTATATTTAACACACTAATGTTCATAACGTTGGGGTTTGTAAGATTGTTTAATGTTTAGTCTCTTATGCTCACCAAGGGTACATTTATTAATACTTAATATTTTAGGTAGTTTTGATATTATTTTGATATTATTTATGTCATGTATAGTATATTATGTTTTAACTATAATTTTTAATCAATTTAAAGGGTTAGTTCACCCAAAAATGAAAATTAATTCATTAATTACTCACCCTCATGTCGTTGGACACCCGCAACACCTTCGTTCATCTTCGGAACACAAATGAAGATATTTTTGTTGAAAGCTGATGGCTGAGAAAGGCTTCAGAAAGGCCTCCATGGCATTCAGTACATTTCCACTGACCCACTCACAAGACCCATATACAGGTCCTTCTCAAAAAATTAGCATATTGTGATAAAAGTTCATTATTTTCCATAATGTAATGATAAAAATTAAATATATTTCATTATATTTCTTTCATATATTTTAGATTCATTGCACACCAACTGAAATATTTCAGGTCTTTTATTGTTTTAATACTGATGATTTTGGCATACAGCTCATAAAACTGCAAAATTCCTATCTAAATTTTTTTGCATATTTCATCCGACCAATAAAAGTCAACCTTCAAATAATTATGTTCAGTTCAAGCCATAGACAGTAAAAGAAATGGACAGAGCGATCCCATTGACGTCAACGGCGAAAAAATGAAGTCAACCTAGGGGCACTCACTTCCTGATGGCTGAGCGAACTGCGCAGCCTCAGACTGAGCTTGACGATGTAGATGTGACGTGAGCCTCCTGTCTGACAGTTGTAGGTCTACTAGTAGTTGTGGAAAGTGAAAGCTAAATAACGTTGTTTAAATATTTTCTCCCGTTGCTTTTGGCTCACAATGGGCTTCTCCCCATTCTTCCCCCTTGACTTTATCAGACTTTATGTCTCCACGTCCCCCCGACTGTCTCATAGACAGTAAAAGATTCCCTGCGAGCGTCTCCTCAGGTCTATACGGTAATTTCTCAACTGTGCGACAGAGTCGCGTTGGTTATGACGCAATCGTTGGCCTATTTTTACAAAAACAGCTTCTGCGGGGCGATAGTGTAAGATACAAGGTAATGAAGCCTTTTAATGCATTGTCGTGTTTCTTTATAAATAAACAATGGACAAATGGAGTCTTTAAACGTCTCAGATGTAAAGTTATTCACTGTCAAAGTGACTCAAAAATGAATGGGAGTCAATGGGATGCTAACAGCAGGTGATGGCTTGGTTAGCAATGGCAGCCCCTAGGGGTGGAACGCTTTCCGAGCGCTAGATTACCCCCTTGGTTCAAGCCTGCAGTCTCCCTCTCATTTACTGAAGCTTTCGCGCCTCGATCGCCCCCCGGTGACCGGTCCCAGTATTGCCACCCTCTGTGTTTTCTAATGGACGCGAGGCAAACTAAATAATAAAATTACACTTCAAATATTTTTTCCTCAAAGTTAGTTTATGTCACTGAAGGCAGTTATCATCACGATGATTTCATTTCAAGTGTTCGTTTTTAAAATAAGTTTAGTTTTAGTTAGTTATTTGATGTTATGAAAACGGGGGGTGTGACATCATGATTGACAGCTGAGACTGACGGCTTCTCTGAGTGAAGTTGTCACTGAGGCACTAACTGACTTTTTGGGAGCAGATTGGAGCTTTAGCTTTAATTTCTACATTTCCATAACTGTTTATTTCACACCAACATAATTAATTGTTTTGCATCTGCGAGAGTGTGGGCGGGCTTTTGATATCGCAGCTGTACTTCCTGCTCTACTTCCTGCTCTCTACTACGCAACTCCGGTCCCGAAATCGCTACTGTGCAGACTCGGTCCCAAGATGTCCGCGCCGTGCAGGCCGCCTAAAAGCTTCAAATCTGCCAAGCGGAAACGGATGATGTCGAGTCGTGCATATTTTTTTACGGTCTATGGTTCAGTAATGCAATCAATACTTGGTCAGGAATCCTTTTGCAGAAATGACTGCTTCAATGCGGCGTGGCATGGAGTCAATCAGTCTGTGGCACTGCTGTTATGGAGGCCCAGGATGCTTCGATAGCGGCCTTAAGCTCATCCAGAGTGTTGGGTCTTGCATCTCTCAACTTTCTCTTCACAATATCCCACAGATTCTCTATGGGGTTCAGGTCAGAAGAATTGGCTGGCCAATTGAGCACAGTAATGCCATGGTCAGTAAACCATTTACCAGTGGTTTTGGCACTGTGAGCAGGTGCCAGGTGGTGCTAAAAACCTAATTTTTCATCTCCATGAAGCTTTTCAGCAGATGGAAGCATGAAGTGCTCCAAAATCTCCTGATAGCTAGCTGCATTGACCCTGTCCTTGATAAAACACAGTGGACCAACACCAGCAGCTGACATGGCACCCCAGACCATCACTGACTGTTGGTACTTGACACTGGACTTCAGGCATTTTGGCATTTCCTTCTCCCCAGTCTTCCTCCAGACTCTGGCACCTTGATTTCCGAATGACATGCAAAATTTGATTTCATCCGAAAAAAGTACTTTGGACCACTGAGCAACAGTCCAGTGCTGCTTCTCTGTAGCCCAAAAGTGGCTTGACCTGGGGAATGCGGCACCTGTAGCCCATTTCCTGCACACGCCTGTGCACGGTGGCTCTGGATGTTTCTACTCCAGACTCAGTCCACTGCTTCCGCAGGTCCCCCAAGGTCTGGAATTGGTCCTTCTCCACAATCTTCCTCAGGGTCCTAGGGGTATGCCATATCATATCATCCGCGATAATACGGTATACATTTTTACATGATGATAAAGTGTCATATCGCGATATCAGAGAGAGAGAGAGAGATTATTACTTTAAAATAGCGAGTAACCCCATCATTGCTGAGAAATATAATGTAGTGATCCTATGCTATAAGTCACAGGGTGGTGTTTATAACTAGCTTCCATGCTCCTGAATCAGCAGCGCGATCTCTGTATGTGAGTGACGTGTGCGTGAATGTGCGCGCACACGCTTCATAATGAAAACAGCTCATTAACACAGAACGGTATTTTAACTTGGAATTACCTCTGCTACTGTACACCTTCCCAATCTGATTTTAATATTCAGACAGACCATGACAAATTACTTTAGGTATTGCTAAACTAGATGCATATATATATGTATGTGAGAATTTGAGCCTTTATCCACCATTCAAATACATGATCCGGAAGAGGAGGAGCGCCGCTATCGCATGTGTTCACGTCCGAGACCTACACGGAAGACAATAACTTGGCGGATAAAGTCATTATTTTGATTTTTTTTGCGCAAAAACTGAATTCTCGTCGCTTTGTAAAATTATTGTACAGCCACTGTAGTGAGATGGACTTTGTAACGCCGTCTTTAGTGCCTTTTATGGGTCTTGTGAGCGGGTCAGTGGGAATGTACTGAATGCCAATGGAGGCCTTTCTGAAGCCTTTCTCAGCCATCAGCTTTCAACAAAAATATCTTCATTTGTGTTCCGAAGATAAACGAAGGTGTTACGGGTGTCCAACGACATGAGGGTGAGTAATTAATGAAATAATTTTAATTTTTGGGTGAACTAACACTTTAATGTGTCCTTGCTGAATAAAGTATTAATTTCTTTCTAACAAACAACACCTCAAAAAACTTAATTTGTATTGTTTGTACTTTTACGTCATACATTCTTTTTTTTTTTGCTACCTTCTCATTAGCTTTTCGACATGAACTCATTTAATCCACAGTTAATTTCTCTGGTTTCATTGAGTACTCTGACGCACCATTTGAGACCACCAACCACCTCAAATATCCACGAATGATGAAGCTTGGTAGAGGTAGGATGGAAATTGAATTCTTACAGTTAAATGATAATCCTTATGATTTTTCTTTATATTGTCTTGTATGTCCAGTGCAAGACACCCAAACCTCTTTCTCTGTAGATGTTACTTTGTATGGCCTAGAGCTCGGCCTTCTTACTATGAAGAAAGGCGAATTCTCCCGTTTTCTCTTCAAGCCCAAATATGCCTATGGAGACCTTGGGTGCCCCCCACACATACCTCCATTAGCCACAGTCCTCTATGAGGTGCATGTCCTTGATTTTCTGGACTCAGCACAAGTGGATGATTTCATGGATTTGACTATGGTAAGATTTAATGCATTTACGGTTGTGGTCAGAATTATTGGAATAATTGTAAAAATAAATCTGCATTGTTTATCCTTTTGATCTTTTATTTTAAAAATACACAAAAATCTACCCTTTCATAGAAGTAAAAGAATTGAAAGTGGGGGTAAATCACATTATGAAATGAATGCTTTTCTATGAAATGCATCCTTTTCTCCAAAATATGCTGAACATTATTGCCACCCTTTATTAAATATAAATATGCCACCCTTTATAAAAAAATTTGCAACCTCCTTTTCCAAAGATAACAGCTTTGAGTCTTGTTCTATAATGCCTGGTGAGTTTGGAGAACACCTGATTAGAGACCATTCCTCTATACAGAATCTCTCCAGATCCATGTTGGTGCTTCTTCTCTTTAGTTCACCCCACTCATTGGCCCTCATTTATCAATAGTGCATACACCAAATTTCCAGCGTACACCTTGCGTACACCCAAACCCACGGTGACTTTGAGATTTATCAATATGGACGTTGGCGTACGGCACGCTCAAATCCTACGCCAGCTCAGGAGGTGGTGTACGCACGTTTGAGTTAGTGCGAAAATGTGCAGAAAAACAATTCCTAACACCACAAAACGCACTGACAAAGATATGCTATGTTATGACCCACTGTAAAAACAACAACAACAACAACAACAACATAGTAATTATAAACTTCAGTGTTTATTTTTGTGCAACGTAGACTTCAATGTTTAATTTGTGTGACTATAGGATACCAAAGCATTTGAGACATATTCCTCCAGTTGCGAGCCTGTGCGGCAGCTGCGCACGGACTGCGACTGAATAATTCAGACTGACAAAATAATAAAAATTACATTCTTCTTTTAAATATTAATAAAATAAATAGTAACGACATTCTTCTTCTAAATAACAATAAGCGTCATTAATAATAAAAATCATAATAATATAATAAAAAGAATCTTATAAATTGTCATGCAATTATTAATGTGAATGAATGGTAGGCTACTCCACATCACATCATCATATCGTACACCCCAATACATGTGCCGTGATACGAAATTAAATGCTAATTGTTTCAAAACGTGCTGTAAAATAATGCACTGTGATGGGTAATTTATCATCCAAACAGCTTTAAACTGTTGGAGTTCGCTTCTCAACCTCCACACTATTAACAGTACTCGCAATTTGGGTCCATATTTGTTTGTTTTATGATGCCTTTAATCCCACTCTTTAAACTCCCAAATAAAATAATTTCGTTTTTTTCCACTTCCCTGGTAATTGTCTCGATGGGCCTCAATCATCTCACTAGTTCAGTAGTCAGGGCACTGATCAGGGAGTCAGCCCATTGACTTATGTCCTAATCAGTGCCCTGACTAGTGGACTACTAAAATGATTGAGGCGCCCCTGATCTCCACGTCGGAGAAGTTTCACTTCTTTGCCGTCTTCCGTGTGTCCATGGCGTAAAATGAGGGCGTGGGGGAGGCGGAGACTTGAATATATAGGGGCGTGTTATTCTAATGACGATTGTTTTCAGCTGCGGCATTTATCAAGGGCAGGTATTGCGTACACCTGGATTGCAGAGGTGCGCACAGCTTCATAAATCAGACAGTGAGAGGAGTGTAAGCATAAACTTACGCCAACATATACGCCCATTTCTACGCAAGATTGATAAATGAGGGCCATTGTCTATTGGGATCAGGTTAGGAAACTGGGACGGTCATGGTAGAAGCTTCATTTTGTGCTCCGTGACATATCTTTGTGTTGGTTTTGATATTTGTTTTGGATCATTGTCCTGATGGAAGATCCAACCAAGGCCCATTATATGATTTCTAGCGGTCATCAGGTTTTGATTTTTTTTATCTGTTGGTATTTGCTAGAATCCATGATACCATGAATCTGAACTAGATCAGAACAAGGGCTACTTTTTATCCCTGTTTGCACCAAGCCCATCTGGTGGGTTTGCTGACAAAAAGCTATTTTTATAGTTTAATCTGAATATATAACTAGCTCCCTTTATAATTTCCAGTTGTGTCTGACAACTGAATATACTGTAGTTTGTTTTTGGATGAGTGAGGAAGATTTTTCTTGAATCACTCCGAAACAACATGTGGTGATTGCAGGGGTTGTTTGATAATTACATTTTTATGGGCTTTTGACTATAATACTCAAAGGACAAATTTTTAAGTTTATCTTGATCGTTATATCTTTATGAGTACAGTCTATAGAAAAAAAAAACGAACCGGATTGGTGCTTGCAACACGGAGCTATTACAGTTAATGCCCAGAGCCCCCCCACTCAGCTAGTACAGCAGCTTTGGGGGCATAAACGTAAAGGGTGTCTTTGCGCCTCTGAACAGACATAAAATGCAACTAAAATGTCTGTCCAACATGAACAGGTCCCTTACATGCCAACGGGATGTGTTTAGCCCCTTAGACATTGTTTAAATTCACCTGTTTTAGACGACTAGCTGTAGTCTCGCGCTGAAGTTGGTTCACCCGTTTCACTAAAAATAACCGGTTAAAAAGAATGATTCGTTCTTGAACCGGACATCACTAGAGTGATGATCCGATCGGACTCACAAGTGAAGAAGAAGAAATGATTCGCGTTTGTGCATTTCCGAATTGTGGCAACATAATGCGAAAATTTGCAGCGAACGCTTTGACAAGGATGACTGACTTACACAGACACAACACAGCGGGGCCAGTTGAAGAAAAATGCCATTTTGTGGTCTAAGATGGGTGCAACCACTGTGGAGGTAAAGTAAAATGTATTTATCCTTCCATTTGGGCGCACACGGCTTGAGGAAAGATGTGCAGTAATAAAATAATCATGCTTTACACATACAACGCTCTTCCCAACTGGACTATTTGCCTTTTTTCCGGCTACAACTGCGTTCCCACGGGACTTCAGCGCGAGATACAGCTAGCCGTCTAAAACACTTATTTAGTTGAATTTAAACAATGGCTAAGTGGCTAAACGCATCTTGTTGTCGTGTAAGGGACCTGTTTATGTTGGACAGACATTTTAATTGCATTTAGTGTCTGTTAAGAGGCACAAAGACACCCTTACGTTTAATTCTCCCCATAGCTGCCGTTTTAGCTGAGTGGGGGCTCTGGGCATTAACTGTAACAGCTCCGTGTTGCAAGCACCAATCCGGTTCATTTTTCTTTCCTATAGACTGTACTCACAAAGGTATAACGATCAAGATAAACTTAAAAATTCCCCGGAGTTGTCCTTTAAATAATCTCTGCAATTCTCCATCTGTACTCCTTGGAGAGTCTTTGGCCTCTCAAACTTTCCTCCTTATCATGCATTAGGATGATATACAGTCCCTGACAAAAGTCTTGTCGCTTATCTATTTTCTAGAAATACCTGATATTAACCTGACTTTTAATTAATTAATTGGTGTTAGAAATAGCTCATATGAAAAGCTAAAACCCTCCCAAATGATGTTTAATGCACTGAAATAAATAATGTTCACAGAAAAAATATTTATCATTTAATCAAGACGGAAAGGTCAAATTTTGGCAAGACAAAAGTTTTGTCGCCTATACAGAAATTGAACAAATTTACAGCAAATACAAAAATATGTCAGCAAATTAAGTTGTGGTGCTGTGAGATCTAAATTTAATATCTTGTATGACTTCCATGAGCTTGAAGGACTGCATCCATGCGGTTTGGCAAGGATTAATACAATTTATTGATGAAGTCATCAGGAATAGCTATGGAAGCAGTCTTTGCATGCCTCCCAGAGTTCATCAATATTCTTTGGTTTCGTCTTCCATGCGTCCTCTTTCATCCTACCCCACATATGCTCAATGATGTTTGTCGAGTTATCTGGGAATTTTACATCAGTATTTGCTTCTAACTCGACAAAAGCATCAGCCATTCACAGGGGACACAGGGAACAACTCCAAATCACTTTTCAGCTCTTGTATTTGGTAATTTTGTCAAGTCAGACAGTAATTTTACAATTTGGCTCAATGATTCAATAAGGTTGATAACCTTAAAGAAAAACAAACAAACAAAGAAAAGAATACATAATTACTTAAGATTATATTCTTAAATGTGAACTAATGCAATGCAAATACAGACTTTTCCACATACAACTGTCTCTAAATTTGTTAATTTACATGTTTGAGCTTACTTTCATATTTATTAAACCATAACATTATCATTCTGCATGAACTATTTAAGTAAACCAGTGGTATAGGTCACTATTTCAGATTTTCTGAATACACAAGGTTGCATTTTTTATAAACACATAATAAACTGCATCACGCACTTAAATAATAACCACAGCATCAAATAACTAGCTAATCTTCTCTATTTTGTGCATTATAATAGTCAAATAGTACAGATTTAAGTGACAATCAGTCCTTCATATAATCAAAGATAGATATTTTCATAACATCAGTGTCCCTGAGATGACCGATCTCTGATGCGTTTCCCGTCTTGTTTTACTCACGGCAGTCTTTTAAATGTTCTGCATTCATCAATGCACATGCAGAAGTTGCATATGCCTTTAATCCGCGTCGTAAGCTCACTGCGGCGATCGCATTTTCTGCTTTCTCTGCACTCTAATTCCGCGTGCGCACGTGCATGCATCTGCCATGTGAGTTTCACTTTCTTCCGCCTTCACTCGTCATTATCCGCCGCTTGTCGTCACTTTCCGCTACTCCGTCAGTAGATTTGAATTTAGCTCCTCCGTTTTGCTGATTTTCTTTGACAGTGCAGAAATCTCAGACACAAATTTGCTTTTTAGCTTCACACCTCCCACTTGACCTACTGGTTCTTGAACCCAAGTAGGTCACACTATCATTTCCTCTAGCGTTTTATCTGGCTGTTCTTCCGCAGGAATCAAAACGACCAACCGTCTAACATCTCTATGGAGGATGGTCGCAGGAATTCTGTTGGTTAAACATTTGGTAACTCTTTTCCTTCCGTCTGTAGTGTTCACTTTGTTAGGCTTTATACTTGAGATTGGATAGTGTGTAAAGACTCTAACATGCACATCTCTGACAACACCTTTGTGATCAGGATTGACTTTGACCACTCTGGCCAACTTGTACTGGCTTCTTAATGCATTTTGGTCAGCTAACCAGACAACGTCCCCCACAGCAACATTCCGTTCTTTCGTGTGCCACTTGCTCCTCACGAACAAATTTGGACCTGCTAACTGACTCCATTTCTTCCAAAATTTGTTAACTTCCCCCTGAATGATTTTCAATCTTTTATAGGGATAGCCTACAAAATCAAAGTCACCTGGGTCTCCCCTTGGTCCTGACCTTCCTAACAAGAGAGAGTTGGGAGTGATGTACTCTATGCAATCCTCTCTGCTCTGGGTTCTCGCATCTATAGGTCTCTCATTCGCCAGATTGGCTGCCATGTAGAGAAAGGTTTGGAACTCGCCCCATGTGAAAGTACCATTGCCTCCCAAGTTGTGAAGGGCTCGCTTTACAATGCGGACAGCGGCTTCTGCTGCCCCATTCCTATGAGGAGAGCTTGCGGGATGGATTTTCCAGGACCATTCAGTACCATGTCTAGCAGCCTCTCCCTCCAGCTCCGACTTCTGCAACTTATCCAGGAACTTGTAGAGTTCTGTGAGAGCAGGTTTAGCTCCAATGAAATTTGAGCCAGGGTCGGACCACAATCTTCTCGGGTGACCCCTCAGGGCTGTGAACCTCTGGTATGCCAGTAGGAAGCCTTCAGCAGACTGGTCACTCGCAACATCAGTGTGAATAGCTCTGGAAGCCATACAGCAGAAAACGATTCCCCAGACTTTGAGTCGTACTCGTTTCTTCACTTCATCCCTTACTTCGTAGGGACCAAACAAGTCCAAGGTTGTGAATTCGAAAGGCACAGCTGGTTCTGCCCTTTCAGGAGGAAGGTCGCCCATGATTTGCTGACACCTTTTTTCTCTTGCTTTCCTACAAATTACACAGCTGTCGACTACCTTCTTGGCTAGCCTCCGACCTTTAATCACCCATGCCTTCTTTCTCATCCTGAGAAGTGTTCCTGCTACTTCTTCATGATTTGCATTGTGAGCTTCTTTGGCCAATAGCATAGACACCCATGCAATGTCAGGTAATATTGGAACCGCAACGTTTTCCTCATTGAAGATTTGAATCCTGCCGCCACAGACCAAGAGCCCTGAGCTTTCTCGGTACACAGCCAGTCTGTTAAGCGTAGTGTCAGGAAAAACCTTATCCTTCTGGGCTGCCAGAAAGAGCCCTCTTAGTGCATCCTCCTGTTCTATTACAGTAAGCACAGTCTTTCTGGTTTCAATCTTCACTGCCGCTTTCCGTTTTTCATCCTTTGGGTTCTGATTTCGACTTCCTAACCACTTCTGTATGGCACGCCATACCCAGGAGATGACTCTGACTAGTCTGGTTAAGCTACTAAATTTTTCCACATTCACTAGTTTTTTGACAACTAAGTCACCTGGTGTTCTTCTCTGTAAGTTATCCTCAAGTTTTAATTCTCCTGTATTCTCATGGATGCTTGGGTCAGAAGTTATGTTGGTTGAATTACTCTCATTCCCAGGGCTTGACACTTTGAGACTTTCTTCTTCTGTTTCTCTCAGGTCTTTCCTTGTTTGAGCTCTCGTCAGAACTGCTGAAAATGTTTTCCTTTGAAGTTTATTAACCCTTTCCCTGGCATCAGCAGCAACCTCAGCAGCGGATTTCTTTGGCCACTCTCCTACAGGATGCCTAAGGAATTGTGGTCCCTTTTGCCAAACAGAATCATCATCAAGATCCTTAGGAGTACCCCCCCCTTGTGATGAGGTCTGCGATATTGAAGTCCCCTGGGATCCACCACCAATCACTGACTGATCCAGCCTTTTGGATTTCTCTGACTCTATTTGCGAAGAACGTCTGGTACCCATAACTATCACGTTGAATGGCGCCCAGCACGGTTTGACTGTCTACTAGGTGGAACCAACGTTCAACTTCCATCCGCCCATGCTTCTCAAAATACTTCCTAAGACGTACTGCGAAAACTGCACCACAGATCTCAGCCTTTACAGCATCCCCCTTCTGGTCCAACGGTGTTAACTTGGCCTTAGACTCGACTAGTCTGACATCTATCTCTTGATCCGTGTCCCACCTTAGGTACAACACAGCTCCATAGCTTTTGTCACTACCATCTGAGAACGTGATCCCCCATGGTTTTCCTTTCCAGCCAACTGGAGTGAGACTTCTGTGAAACTTAACTTGACCAAGCTGTACATACTCCTCAAAGAGTTTTATGGCTTCACTCCTGAGATTTTCAGAAAGGGGTTTGTCCCATGTTTGTCGGGTTAAGTTCCCTTTTCCTGTCTCTTCAGGGTATCCGCGGGGTCTTGAAAAGTCTTAAAAGGTGATAAATCAATTTTGGGAAAATTAAGACCCTTATAAAGTATTAAAAAGTCTTATCACGGCTTTATAAAGTCTTAAATTTTGAAAGTATTTTGTTCAAGCTTTGTCAAAAGAGTTTGACTCCAAAAAGTATTTATGAATATATTTATTTTCATCCCCGTAAGTATTAAAAAACAACCGGGTACTCAGTCTGAGATCTGCTCGGAGCGCGCGCGCCAGGGATGGAAATTAGCGCCGCCACGCACGCCACCAGCCAAATGCGGCTGATTTTGAGTTGTGGCGGGTAAACTCGCTTCACCTACCGAGCTGTTTCACCTCTCTGTAAACTTTGTTCAGTGCATGCGAGTGCTGCCGTATGTGCGCATATGACCAGTCGTTTTCTCCGTCATCACTCGCGTGCGCTGTGTGACTCGCGCGCGCTGAGAGAAGATCTGATGCTGTGCATTATCCGAGAGCGCGCGCTCGTCTCACAGCGCGCAAATATTGAGTTCTCTTTCAAGTCTTGCGCTTAAATGGACAAACTCACACAAGAAGTATGTCAACATGTCCATCTTGATGAGTATCCTAGCAGACATCGTCTGAATATGCCTTAAGTGAACTGCACAGTCGAGAAAGACGAGCATATCCCTGCCTCAGGTCTTAAAGGCGCAGTAGCCTTTACTGCTGCCTGAGGGATGTCCTTATATTTAGTTTGACATTAAACAATGCTCTTGATTGAATAGTTTTTGTAAGTTTAATAAGGATTAATCTTTCATTTAAACAGTTAAATATGCAGTTATTTTACATTTGATTACTTTATTCAATTGCTGTACCTTTCTGCAGGCCAGTAGACCTGCACATTATTATTTAATGAACACATGAGTGAGGTCGAGTTAAACATTCTAGTTTGAATTTTATTTTTCGGTTTTCGGCTTTGGTTTCTTCTTTTTTTGTTTCGGTCAAGAATTGTGATTTCGGTGCATCCCTACTGACAATGTTCTGCTCAATGTTGTCAACACGCTTCAAAGATGCCAGAACGAATAGTTTCATTCTTGGGACTAAAAACCATAAAACTGGAAGCCATAAAAGACCACAAATCATCGTGAAAATATCAGGAATTCATTGAGACTTGAGATTAAATAAACTGCCCAAGTATTGTAGAGCTTGTAGTATTAATTTGTTAAAAACAAAAAAGTGGCTGGTAAAAACAGTGGTAGACTTTGAAAAAAGTTAATTTCCATCCCTGGCGCGCGCCGTCTACGGGTGACGTCATGTATTTTGCGGAATGCGCAGTTAGGTAATGTGTTGCCCTCCATACGTTGTAAAACAGATATGCAATATAAACAATACAAAATTAGCCTACGATAGAGATTTTAAGTCTACATTCGACTACAACTGTTTATTAAAGGTTTGTTGCCGATTAGAACTTGAAGTGCGATGAGGTCTTAAAATATTTTGAGAAGGTCTTAAAAAAGTCTTAAAAAGGTATTGAAATTAACTTCAGGATTCCTGCATATACCCTGCTCTTGGAATGGCTTCCTGACAAGAATTGCACCCTTCTGCTTGGCAGGTGTAACAAGACCTATTGGGTCATAGAGCCCAGCAACTTGGCTTAGCAGGTGTCTTCTGGTCAAAGGGTTAGGGGTTTTCAGTTTCACTTCGTTTCTAAGGAGGTTTTGGCCCATCCTCATCTTCTTCTTCCTTTTTGAGAAGTTAATTGAAGTCATTATGTAGAGTTTGTCCTCCTCTACCAAGTAGCCTATGCCCAAAGCCTTGCTATCTTCATCCTTCATCTGGTTTGGGAGTATGATTACTTGACCTTGAGTTTGCACACCAGTCACTTGCCTCCCACTTTGACCTGACCGTACCCATGGCTTGAGTGCAAATCCACCAGCTGTCAGAATCTCTTCCAGTCCATTTATTATCTCATTCAGCTTCTCCTGGTCATTGTGGGATGTAAGGATGTCATCCACATAACTATCCTCCTCAAGGACTCTGCACTCCTCTCTCAAATGAGAAAACTTTGTTAGTCTTGCTGTCTCACGCATGGCTAACTGTGCAATGCATCCAGCAGGCCGATCTCCGATGTTAACCCTTGTGTCAGCGTACTCTTTTATTTCTTCTTCTTGAGTATCTCTCCAAAGGAACCTGTGAAGATGTACTTCACGCTCCTCCAGCCACACGGAGTTATACATCTTCTTAATGTCCCCAAGAGCAGCAAATACTCCTTTTCTGAATCTAAGCAAGACAGCTCTTATGGGGTTTAGTACATCGGGTCCCTTTAACAGAAGGTCATTCATGCTTAATCCCTTGAATTTCTGGCTACTGTTCCAGACAAGCCGCACAGGAGTAGTAGTTGAGTGGGGATTTGGTGCCACCAAGTGGCTGACATACCAAATTGGACCCTTCCAATTATCAATTACTTCCTTGGTGAGTTTTGTCGCTGCCTTTCTATCCACCATGTCATGGACTTGAGCTGCATAAATGCCTTGCCACTCAGGCACCCTCATGAGTTGTTTCTCTGTTCTAAGGAAAACACTTTCCACTCCACTTCTGTTGTATGGAAGGGTAGATGGATCCTGAATCCATGGATACTTTGTATCCGAGTGTGGAGACTTACTGTGGGAATCCCCTTCAACATAAGTAAGACCTTCTCTTATGATTTCAAGTTCTTTTTCTTCCACAAGGGTCATTTCCTTCCCCCCAGGTTGACAATTACCACAATGACACCCACCACACTTTGGCTCACAGGCTGCTCCAACACTGTCCCATCTCCACCACTCAAGAAACTCCTGATTACTGGTCAGTGAGCTTTTTGTTTCAGCGACATGATTTTTTCCCTTTGGAACTCCAGCCTTCTCAGGGATTTCCTCATACCTGACTGCAGCTGTCCTCATGGATCGGGCAAAATGCGTCTTAGACTCATATGCTGCCATGTTGACCATCTCCAACAGCTCTGGGTGTGCTCCAGCCACTGTTTTCCCCAACGGGCTGTCCCACAGGACAAGATCCCCCACAATCTTCAATCTTTGTGGCGCAAGTCTCCCCTCTCGATGGCTGATAAGGAGCTCAATTTTCTCCGGCCTTTTCAATTCTTCAAGATCCGCCTCAGGGAAAAATTTCTTAAGTTGCTCTGGTGTTACACTCTTGTGAACTTTGGCGATTTCCTCCAACCCATAGCAGATTAACTGGTGAGCCTTCTCTGTCCCTTTGGAACTTTTAACTCTAATCCTGAGTAGGTATCTTTTTGTGCTCACTCTAATGGCCATCTTTCCAACTCCATGAACAACCAAGGTAATTTTCTCACCTCTCAGCTTGAGTCTATCAGCAGCTTCATGGGTAATATAATTAGTGTCTGAGGCCAGGTCTATCAGAGTGCCGATTTTCTGTCCCGCATTTGTGGTCACCTCCATCAGCATCATGATAACAGGAAGCTCTTGCAGCCCACTTTCTTCCAACAATCCCATCTGATCGTTCTCAGAGCAGTTTACCCTTTTAACTTTGTTGGTGAATGCCTTTTTGCACCTTTCCGCGAGTTCTGGTGAGAGCTCAGCCAAGAATTCCTCCTGTTCATCTGTCAATCTGCTTCCTTTCTTACTATCCTTGATGACAGCCTTTCCTTCACTCACGTTCTTGAGTTCCCCTTTTGGACAAAGGAAGTAATGGTGGTCTGACGAAAGTCCTCTCTTGCAGTCTTTGTTCTTGCAAAGGTAGCTATCAATGCACTTGTCATCTTCCTCATGACATCCCAAACACTTTTTACATGCTCCCAGTTTTTTAATGATAGACTTCTTCTCTGCTAGTTTTAGTTCTTTAAACTTTCTGCAGAAGAAAATCTTGTCTCTATGTTTCTCGGCTCCACACACGATGCAACTGCTTTCAGTAGAAATTGTCTTTGTCGTTCTGGTAAAAGGATAGCTTCTCTCAGATTTCCTTTCTGTTTTTTTCTGGTCTCTCTGAGATTTTGAGCTGTTCAAGTTTCTCCAGAATTTCTTCTTCTTTCTTTAGGAACTTTAACAGTGCATCAAAATGGTTCTCTGGTGTGATGCCATTTGCAGGATCTGTCATGTAGACTAGCCTCTTTTCACAAACTCAGGCAACTTGCTCTCAATGGACTTTACGACAAGTGGATTCTTTATCGCGCCTATATTTCCCAGATCAGTGAGGTCTGCCAGGGCTTTTTCCACCATTTGGATTAATTCTATAATCCTTCTTGTCTGATTTCCTCTCACAGCAGGGATCCTCTCCAACTCTTCAACAATTTCCATGGCGATTGTGATTTTATTTCCATACCGGTTTTCCAACACCCTGAAGACGTCATCCGCAGTGTTATGAGAGGACAATCTGAGCTCTTTGGCAATCTTCTCATCAACGCTGTCCACAAGCTGGATCTTTTTAACCTCAGCTGACCCGGTGGGCTCCCCTTGTCTCTGGAGATTTTCCCAGTCCCTTTTCCAGCAGTAGAAATCCCTCTTATTACCATTAAACTTGGGTAAGCTTGTTGGTTTGATTCTCACTACTGGTATCATCTGAGCTGCAGATGCCGTCACATCCAGCTTTTCCCTCATATTGGTTTCTGAAACTCGAGCATCCTCAGCAGCCCTTCAAGCCCACACAAACTCAGTTTTTCTTGCTTCAAGCTCATTACTAAACTCTTTCAGCTTCTGAACACGAATCTCTAGATGCTCTCTTTCAGTTGTTGGGGTCCATCTCTCCCAACTTAATAACGCTCCAGTTGCCTCTTTCACCAGTCTCATCAAGAGCTCCAGTTGCATTTCATAGCTTTCGTAGCCGACGCCGTCGACAGGTATGGTGACTGCACGTTCACAGGCTTTCTCTGCTTCAGATACAGCGGCCGACACCTGATTCTCTCCATATCTTTTCCAGAGGTTGTCTTGCACTAACGCATTAACTTCCTCAAACCTTGCGTCACAGTCCTCCATAGTTTTCCTATAGTCAGCTTCCTGCTGTGCGGAAAGTAATACCTCTGCACCATCTTCTTGGTTAGCTTCAATCTCTGCCAGTAACCCAGCCTTATAATCATCATTTGTTTCAAACACATTTCTTGCTTCAAAAGAGAACTTTTTAAATTCTTCTTTGAGCTCTGATTCTAACAGTCTATGTGCTTCTCTACAGATGAGGTTTGCTTGCTTGGTGAAGCTGCTTTTTTCAGAGGTTCTATCCCTTTTCAGTTGATCGACTGTTTTCCCTAGTGCTTCCTCCGCCATTTTGGTCACTTAATTCTTTGTGTCAGCAGCACTTATTCTGGACTTTACTGAGCCATTGATCTCTTCATCCACACTGCTACACGTGGTTATCAACTGTCGAGTTATCTGGGAATTTTACATCAGTATTTGCTTCTAACTCGACAAAAGCATCAGCCATTCACAGGGGACACAGGGAACAACTCCAAATCACTTTTCAGCTCTTGTATTTGGTAATTTTGTCAAGTCAGACAGTAATTTTACAATTTGGCTCAATGATTCGATAAGGTTGATAACCTTAAAGAAAAACAAACAAACAAAGAAAAGAATACATAATTACTTAAGATTATATTCTTAAATGTGAACTAATGCAATGCAAATACAGACTTTTCCACATACAACTGTCTCTATATTTGTTAATTTACATGTTTGAGCTTACTTTCATATTTATTAAACCATAACATTATCATTCTGCATGAACTATTTAAGTAAACCAGTGGTATAGGTCACTATTTCAGATTTTCTGAATACACAAGGTTGCATTTTTTATAAACACATAATAAACTGCATCACGCACTTAAATAATAACCACAGCATCAAATAACTAGCTAATCTTCTCTATTTTGTGCATTTTAATAGTCAAATAGTACAGATTTAAGTGACAATCAGTCCTTCATATAATCAAAGATAGATATTTTCATACCATCAGTGTCCCTGAGATGACCGATCTCTGATGCGTTTCCCGTCTTGTTTTACTCACGGCAGTCTTTTAAATGTTCTGCATTCATCAATGCACATGCAGAAGTTGCATATGCCTTTAATCCGCGTCGTAAACTCACTGCGGCGATCGCATTTTCTGCTTTCTCTGCACTCTAATTCCGCGTGCGCGCGTGCATGCATCTGCCATGTGAGTTTCACTTTCTTCCGCCTTCACTCGTCATTATCCGCCGCTTGTCGTCACTTTCCGCTACTCCGTCAGTAGATTTGAATTTAGCTCCTCCGTTTTGCTGATTTTCTTTGACAGTGCAGAAATCTCAGACACAAATTTGCTTTTTAGCTTCACAATGTTCATGTCTGGTGACTGGGCTGGCCAATCCTGGAGCATATTGATCTTCTTCGCCTTGAGGAACTTTGATGTGGAGATGGAAGTATGCGATGGAGCACCGTCCTGCTGCAGAATTTGGCCTCTTTTATGGTTGGGAATAAGAGGTAGCTAAGATTTCTTGTTATTTTAGACAATTGATGTTGACTTCCACCCTGCAGATCTCTCGCACACCCCCATACTGGATGTAACCCCAGACCATGATTTTTCCGCCACCAAACTTCACTGTTTTCTGGGTGAATCTCTGATCCATTCTGGCTCCAGTAGGTCTCCTGCAATATTTGTGGTGACTGTGGTGTAATTCAACAGAAGATTCATCAGAAAAATCCACCTTCTGCCACTTTTCCAGCATCCATCCTTTTAGCAGGCTGTGGGCCTTGGCAAATGCCACACGGTTTTTCAATTGTCTTTTGTTTAGTGCTGGCTTCTGGGCACTGATTCGACCATGGAGGCCATTTCGAGACAGAATCCGACAAACTGTTCTGGTTGACACAGGGACTTCAGGTGACCAGGTCTCGTGGAGCTCTGCTGCAGTGGAAAATGGGCTGGCCTTGGATTTTCGAGCCAACAAACGGTCCTCTCGAGCAGTTGTCTTGCGGGGTCTGCCTGACCTGGGCTTGTCAAAAACGTCTCCAGTCTCTTCAAATCTTTTTTTTATCCTCTGTACTTGACGCTGAGACACATTGAAGGTGTCTGCCACATCAGCAGTGGATCTGGTCTTCAGCCTCTTGATAATCAAAACTTTAGTCTCTGGGTGAAACTTAGGCATGTTTGCAGAGGTCTAGTTGCAGTTGATGTGAAGGTCGTGTACTGGGGTTCTTTTTATACACACTTGAGACCTAATTGATCCATTATTAGTCACAGGTGAAGCTCATATGACAAGGTGACAACACTTATGTCTTTGCAAAAATTGACTCAATGGGCTTTACCAAGCTGTGAATATTAGAATACTTTTTGAAAGTTTAGTTTTTCACTGAAACATTATCACAAAAGCTAGTGGGATTAAAATGAGCCATTTCTTGTAAAAAAAATCTTGATTAGAAATATATTTCAGCGGCACTTTAGGTCAATTTGTACACAAGCGACAAGACTTTTGTCAGGGACTGTAGACACACATCCTCTTCCAGGCAGATTTGTCTTTTCTTTAGTTGATTGGAACTTCTTACTGGAACTTCTTCTGCCCTGATGGTGGAAATGGGGATTTTCAATACTTTAAAGGGGGGTGAAACGCTCAGTTTCAGTCAATCTCATGTCAATCTTGAGTACCTAAAGAGTAGTATTGCATCCTTCATATCTCTGAAAAGTCTTTAGTTTTATTATATTTATAAAAGAAATATAGGCTGTACCGAGTCTTTCCGGAAAAAAACGAGCGCCTGGAGGCGTATCGTGTGGGTGGAGCTAATGAATGATGAGTGCGCACAAAGCAGTGACGTCCTCAAGTGTGTAGAAGAAAATGCTACCCAGATTCAACTAATACAGATATGATCCAGAATCAGATCCGGAGGATGAAATAAATTGAACAGGAGAAACAGCAACAGCAGGACGTCCGTCTCTGTGGTATTTACTGTATTTAGTGGCCTGTCAACATTTGTGTGTGTTTACTCGCAGTTTATGAGGACATGATTCGGTTTATGGACTATTGTATGCAACTAAACCTTAGCAGTAGCAAGCAAAACGGTTTTGCACGTCAGACTAGTGTAACGTTATACATAGAACAACACTGGAGTAACCGTTAGCGCATTTGAATGACAAAGCATGCTTTGTGAGAACGCTAGGTTTATGTTTGGGTGGTTTTACAATAAGCAAACTGACACCTATATTGGTCAGCTAAACAAATGTATTTAAAAACACACCATAGATCGCATGCTCCATTGATAAATTATCTATACACGATTGTGTTGTTTACTGATGTTTACTCACTGCCTGCTTCCAAAGCAGGACCGAACCTTTATCGCTGGGACCGCTCCGTCAAAAACACACTTCTTTGGTATGATTTGGTGAAGTCCTGTGACAGCAGTGACGATGGAGATCCACTTTGCGACGCGACTGAAGTGATGTTGTAAAGCTTCCTGTCATTTCTGCATTCAAATCGGTCCAAATGCAGCGCTGCCTTCCCGGAATGCTGTGCTGAAGCGCTGAAGTCGCTTGATGTCACCCATAGAAATAAATTGGAGCACGGTGCAGACTATAACGACATAAGTGTTCACGGACGAGTGGATCTGCAGCTGAGAGAGTGTTTATAGGCGTGCATTTCCTCTCTCGCTCTAGTCATGCGCGTGCGCACCCTACGGGGAGAAGAGCCCGTACGGCCCATACAAGGACCTTCCGCTCTATCGACGTCAAGCCGAGCCATACTCGAAAAAAACTCTCCGAAACTTGTGAGAAACCAGAAGGAGTATTTTTGACACAGAAATACTCCATCAAACGTCCAACATTAGTTTTTGAAACTTTTTCTATGTTTAGGATGGGAATCCAAGTCTTTAACAGTGTAAAAAGCTCAGTATGCATGAAACAGTACCCCCCCCCCCCCCCAACTATTTTCCTACAGCCACTTTCTATTTTGTGAAGTTCAACAATCTTTTGCTGCACATCAAAATTATATTCTTTGGTTTTACTCATTATGATAAATGTTTCAGGGAATTTGGCCTTTGTGTTTTCCAAGCAGCAACCTCTTGAAGGTTGCTGCTTGAAGCCAAAATGGAAGTGACTTTAACTGCAATTCATTGACTGGCTCCAGAAGTGGAGCAGAATCTCATTGAGCCCCATGTTAAAATGCTCAACATTACAGCAGAAATAAAACATATATACAGCCTAGTACAAATTGTGGTTTTAATCTATACGACTAAAACTGCGAGGGGGTGATTTTTAATTTTTTATAACTTATTTGTTTACATTATACAAAGCCTTAAAGTTCTGCATAATTAAGGGCGTTGCCACTTTAAGTAACAGGTTGATAGCCGTTTGTCTGCTGTCTGTTAGTAATCACGTCACTTCAGCTCCGCCCACATCCCGCCTCTTTGCCCATTTTCTATTATCCGGGGGTGAAGCGCGATGATACGCTGCCAAGATGGCAATGGCCAGCTCTTCAGAATCGTATGGGTGGCGTCACGGACCAATTTTTTTTTTTTACAGTCTATGGTTTTTCCTCATATTTATACTCCTGTGGAAAAAAAATGTCATAGCTAGATAATTTCATGTTCCTAGTCACCCTGGTGTGCTAAAAATTTTTAATTTCATAATGTGATTTCCCCTCGACTTTCTATTCTTTTACTTCAATAAAAGGTTATTGTTTTGTGAATTGTTTTAATGAGAGATCAAAAGGATAAAAAATGCAGATTTATTTTTATAGTCATCATTGATAATATTTACCAGCGATGATAATAATTTGACCACAAATTTCTCATTTAGTTTGTTTGTGGTATTTTAAGATTGCGATTTCAACATTCCCCAGGAAGAGCAGAACACTGTTCCTCTGTCCACCTTGCTGAATGTGCTGGAAACACAGCGGAGCTTTGGCAACCTCTGCTTCAACAAGAAGCGCTATGAAGATGCTCGAGAGAGATACAAGCAGGTATTCTGCTTATGAATGTCTTATTTGTTTCGAAAGTATGAGCGTTTAGTAATTGATAGAGGGAAAATGTGCTCTGATGGAGTTTTGTTTCCTTGCCACTGTCGCCTTTGACTCGGCTTGCTCAGTTGGGGGTACTAAAATTTCAGTCTAAGTTATTCTACTAAATATTATAATTTTATAAAAATAACTATAAAAATAAAAATATATAATTTATATATAAAAATAAAATTAATTACTAAATTCCCTGTATTAACTATATCACTGATCTGCCCACATTTTCGCTATATGATAAATTGAAATGAGCTAATGACATCACTGTTTTCTCCAGAGCGAATGTACAGCCGAATCAAATTTTGTTGCAATATTGTCCTGTTTAACACTGTGAAGCTGCTTTGAAACAATCGTCATTGTAAAAGTACTATATAAATAAAGTTGACTTGACTCGAATTTGTTGTTTATTCTAGCTGTGAAAGACAGTTTTTTTCAGTCTAACATACTTTTGTTCTATGGTACAGGCCATGACACTTCTGCAGAATCGGGAGCCGGTGAATGATGAAGAGAAGCAGCGTCTTGAGGAAATAAAGCTGCTTTTCCTGCTCAACCTCTCACTCACGTACCTCAAACTGGAGAAACCCCAGAAGGCCCTTTGCTTTGGTCAGAAAGCACTGGACATCAACCCCCAGAACACTAAAGCTCTCTTCCGCTGTGGCCAGGTTGGAAAATATTTTGACATTTTTATACCCTTTGTTGAAATCGGGTCTGTTCTTCGTACCTCGCTTAAAGGACAACTCCGGTGAGAAATGAACCTAGGGGTAATTAACAGATGGTTACAGAGTAGATCGTTCTCTGGGATGCGTTTTCATGGAAATCGAATGTAAAGAGTTTTATCTATAAAAACAGATTAGCTTATAACACTAGTCTATGGGGCACAAAGTAGTGAAATTAAACCGCTAGTTAATACCACTAACAAGGCTCAAAATAGCCTCACACTAACACAGTAGCATAATGAGGGTCCCTACATGCAAACCGAAGCATTGAGAACTTTGTAAGAGTACAAACAGTTTAATAAGAAGATACGTTATAAACATAGTGCATTACGCGTTCACGGACAGGCGCCATCTTGGAAAACAATCTTGACTCATCGAGCCATGAACGCTGTGCTAAGTGATGAACTGTGACTTGGAATCTCATATGGTCCGTTGTTTCCGGAAGAAAACACTGTGGATCGATTCGTCGAGACGGTTTCCAAGATGGTGCCTGTCCGTGAACGCGTAATGCACTATGTTTATAAAGTATCTTCTTATTAAACTGTTTGTACACTTACAAAGTTCTCAATGCTTCGGTTTGCATGTAGGGACCCTCATTATGCTACTGTGTTAGTGTGAGGCTATTTTGAGCCTTGTTAGTGGTATTAACTAGCGGTTTAATTTTACCCCCCTGTGTCTACCTTGTGCCTATAGACTAGCATTATAAGTTAATCTGTTTTTAAAGATAAAACTCTTTACATTCGATTTTCATGAAAACGCATCCCAGAGAACGATCTACTCGGTAACCATCTGTTAATTACCCCTAGGATCATTTCTCACCGGAGTTGTATCTTTAATACATCTGAGATGATTTGACAGATAACAGATTTTTTTAATCGGCTAATTTGGTTCTTCAAACAAATTTGTGGATTGGATTAAAATATCTGGATTTAATTATCTAGGATAACAGCGTGTTCTTGAGTTCGCTGAAGAGGGCAGATTGGCTGGCGTCAAGACCATGTAATGACATCATATAATTAAAAAAGCCACCTGGCCAAAACTTGACAAATTACACAAAAAACCCAACAAATATCTGGACCTTTATAAGGAAACAGCCAAACGACCAAACCAACATAAAAGTTAAAATAGGCAAGTGATAAATGTTTTTTTAAATGTGATTCTCAATTGATTTATATTCACATTTATTTATATTATATTCAGTATTTGTACATCCTTTACATTTTTATTTCAATGGTGTAATTAGCAGTTAATTAAATTTTTAAGTCAATTTGAAGCAGATTTGTGACGTGACAGCATTAGGTAAAAAATTTTAAGTGTCTATATCAAGTTATCTGCTTCTCCTGCACTGCATCAAGCCAATCCCATAATATCTGTCATTACTCAAATTAATGCACGGCTCAGAGAAACTGTACAGCATGTGTGTAAGACTGCAATAACATTAAAACGAATTATTCCATCACAAATAAATCTCTCAATCAAGTGGCTGTGGCTATAGTATTATACACCTTTTACACAACATTATAATATTTTCAAATTTATTATTATTTATAATAATAAATAATAATTATTCAAATTTATTCAAATGTATTTATTATAAATTTGTCCATCCATCCATCCATCCATCCATCCATCCATCCATCCATCCATCCATCCATCCATTTAGTAATGAACTCTTGTCTAGGTTAATCCTGTTTACATGAAATGAGCAGGTTTAAGCTGACTGAGTGTACGAAGAACGGACCCCTGATCATAATTTTTTTTTGTAAAAAGCATTGCTCTGTAAAATCTAGGACTGTCAACCGAATCAAAATGTTAATCTTAAAAGTTTAATAAAATCATGTGATATGCTGATAAATTAATTAATCACAAATATGAATATTTGCACCCATATTAAGGGCATTTTCAGACCTGTAGATCCTATGTTTTTGTTCTGAAACAGGGACACAAAGGGTTAGTTCACCCAAAAATAAAAATTCTTTCAACAATTACTTACCCTAATATTCGTCTTACAGGTGTCGTTACAGGTAAGTAATTAATGACAGAATTTTCATTTTTGGGTGAACTAACCCTTTAAATTGTTACAATATTGGATTTTCTTCATCCACGGTTCAGTTCACTTTCACAAGGCAACATTTCAAAGCATACCAAAATGTTTATGTATCAATATCTCAATTAGATCATGTAAATGAGAGTGGAAATCAATGCTTTGTCGGAACAGCGTTCTTGAAATGATTCTGTTTTTTGTAATGCATTTCCCTAGCCTGACGTGGTCATACTCAATTCTAGTCAGAATATGAGTCTGAAACTGTGTATCAGACTCCATTGGGCTGTGATTATGGGGTGTTAAAAACCGAACCAGGAAAGACATCAATTGGATAGACCTACAACCAATCAGAGCAGCGAAGCGACGCATAGTGCAGTTGAACTCTGTTGACATTTGACAACTAACATTGTTTTGCCAAGTCCACATTTTTTTCCGCGGGTTGTTTTCCGTGACCGCAGGCTGAAGCGACTATTATGTGATATATAGACCCATGAGTGCAAATTTTAGCAGGCAACCTTGCCAAAATAACACACATTTTACCCCCCAAGCGGCATTTTTTTCCACAGGACCCCCCCGAGAAGGTATTGTTTTGGCCTAGTAGTTGGCGGGGTTTTTTTTGTAAAAACTTGCCAACTCTGTCTGCACGCACACTGAAATAAACAATCTTTGCCAGTGTTGTAAAAAAAAAAAAAAAAAAGCATTTAAGGATACACAGTTACTTACCAACATGATCATCATTTCTGAGAGAAATTGTGAAGGTGACTGCATATACAAACAATCTCTCCGTTTAAGATTTGAACAAATATAATCCAAGCCCCTTTGATGACGTGCATGATTACGTTACTGTTGATCATCTGTCCGTCATCGTCTAAAGCCGGCCCTGATGATTTCATTGGTCTGCACTGTTTCTGTTCGGGGATAATTACTCCTCTATGGATCAAGGCCAGACCGAACTGTCCGAGCTCAAATGTTGGGGGCGGGGCTGGAGTTCGGCTGGCATCCAGGCTAGCATTTCCCATTATGAATTATGCTACAGCTTGGATCGTTGGTCCGTTGGATCAGATCACTTTTTTTTCTCATTAGAACTCATCAGAATTTGCCTGAAAGTCAAATTGGTTTCATTTTCACTCATACCGAGACTACCTCACTCAGGTGATCTTAGATCAGTTCTTTTGGTACAGTTTTAATCAACAATTACAAAAAAAGCTGATATTGTATGTCCTGAGACTCGGCTTCGCAGCGAGGGCAGGGCCAAGCAGTGTCCTTAAGAGGACACATCTGATGTGGCCATCTGGGAGCTCAACGGATCCGGAACAGGCAGTGCAGGGTTTGATAGCTTTTTCCATGTCTTCACTGGAATGCAACGTGGATTGGCATGCAATCATCATCCACTGAAGACTTCCCATGAAGAAGAAATATTTGGAGGCAATGTCGCTCAGCGCCGCTTTATATAGGACCACCCGTTTCGGGCACTTGAACAGTATTAGCTTTTGCAAGTGCGGCAGCATTCAAATATTTAGTCTTCAGTATGGCTCTGTGAAAGGAGATTCCCCGTAGTGTCAGCTTTTGACACAATGTCAAGTGAACCAAAATCAAAGGGATTAAGTGCTCCAAACAAGCCATGTCTGAAAATGCCCTAAGATCAATCATTGAAGCAAGTGAGTAAATCCTTCCACACACACATCGTCACCAAGGCTGCATTTATTATAATAAAATTATATTATAATTTAAAAGAGCTATTTTCTATTTGAATATCACTTTAAATGTAATTTATTACTGTGATGAAAAGGCTGGCTTTTCAGCAGTCATTTCTCTAGTATGTCATATGATCCTTCAGAAATCATTGTAATATGCTGATTAGTTATATGATGATTTGAACTTTTGACTGGTAGTGAATACTTTAGCTTCTGGAAGAACCTTTCAGTAAGGCTTTCATAGTTTTTTTTGTTGTGTTCAGGCCATATGATATCTGATATTTAGAACTGTTTTCTTTTTTTATGAGGCCTGTTTGGAGATGAAAGATTATGAGAGAGCCCAAGATTACCTTACACTTGCTCAAATGAAAAAGCCATTTGACCCTGACATCAACACCTTGCTGAAAAAGCTTGCTCTGTAAGTTTTAATTATTATCTGATATTTTTGTCAAGTCTTCTTAAATTTGTGAATGTGAAAGCTAAACAAATCTACTGATATTTTACAGCTGCTACAAGGACTATTTAGACAAAGAGAGAGATATGTGCACCAAGATGTTCTCAGGTTTGAAGCGAACAGATAAGTGAAGCTGTGTGCGAAACTTGCAGTGTCCATAGTAGTGGTCTTTGCCATTTTTCAAACCCTCCAGATTGACCACAAGTGGGCAGTATAAACCCAACAAATTGTCATTTTGGTTTGAGTGGCCAACATTGCATCAAATGTTGTCATATTTTTAATTGATTTATCGTTTGATTTTATTTAGCTTTTTTAATATACTCTCTGTTACTTGAATGTTACTTTAAGATAAGCTTCATTATAACAAACAGCCAGGCTTTTGCAGAATTATGTTCAGTATTATGTTCAAAACTCTATATGGAGCATCAGGATGTTTTCCAGGTGCAAGTTTCAGAAATCATATAGAGTCTCTAATCTGTTTAACCTATTTGTCATACTCTTAATTTTCTTATTTGTTTTATGTAGGCCATGCAAACTCTGTGCCGGAATATTTTTTTTACTTATGTACACATTAATTCCACTGTCATCACCACTCTGACGGACTATTTTGTGTGTTAAGTTTTTAATACAAAAAGATATTCCACCTTCCTCAGTGTTTAGATTTTTTTTTTAGATTTAAATGGAAATTAATAATATTGTATAATATTGAAAATACAAATACCTTTTGTGTATTAAATCTATTCTCATACAAGTCATTTGAGTTTTGTCATCATGCTGTGCTTACTCCCTGTGCTAACACAAATTCCTGCAACAGCCATAAAAATTTACTTGGACCATAATCATTACCATTTTTGACCTTAGTCATGAAAGTACTTTCTTTAAAGGGATAGTTCACCCAAAAATGAAAATTTGATGTTTATCTGTTTACCCCAGGGGCATTCAAGATGTTGGTGTGTTTGTTTCTTTATTAGAACAGAAATTAAGATTTTTAACTCCAACCGTTGATGCATGTTAATGGGGTGTATTTCTATGTCAGTTACTATGAGAGTAAAAAGTACTTCCGTCGACAAAAGGTCAAAAGACAGGCGCTATCATTCATATATATATATATATATATATATATATATATATATATATATATATATATATATATATAGGGATGCCACAATACTCAATTTAATATTGGACTGTTTTGGCATTCATGGTTCAATACGCGCTTGTGAAAGGTTTTGCATTTAATTAATTATATTTCTCTCCGTTTGAAATATTACTCTGTTTATTTCAGCTCTGTTTGAATTTGCCTGTGAGTCTACGTGCTGATATGAGCAAATATCCAATCATATGCACTAAAGTTACCATGTGTTCACACCGCCGCCGGCGAAAGCGTCAAATTTCGCTCTTGCCGCCCTGACAACGACGCTGTAGAAAGCTCCGTGGACGTGCTGCCGCTCTGACGTAGATCGAATGTTTTTTCTTTTTTTAAACTGTATTTAAAGAGGTCGCAAATCAAACAAGCATGTTGATGGATATACTAACCACAAGTAGGGTATAAATTAACTTCATGAAATCGTTTAAATGTGAAAGTAAGAATTAATTGCATACCCGCTGAACAACGAGCGTTCTAGCGCCTGTAAAATAGTGTTGCGCGACTTCTTAACAAATTACCATCACTATGAATAATCTCGTCATAAATGATAGGGAACCCCGCACAGCAATGATCAACCTCTCCTACAATTTGCTTGGGAACTAATGTGGTCGGAACCAAAGTTTACAGGGCTGCGTTATTTGGATTTCTCTCAAGCGGAGCACTTCTACATTCTGACTGGTTGCCGCCTGTTGCCGCCGAACCGCGTCATAGCTCATTACCATAAAGTTGAGCTGATTTCAACTCTCCTCGACGCCCAAATCGTCCAAGACGCGCCGCACAGCTCTCGCCGGAGCTCGCCGCCGGCTCCCATTGAAAATGAATGACTTCCGGCCAGCTTGCCGATCTCGCCGCCGGCGGTGTGAACGCACAGTTAGGGGTTGTTTAGCTGTGTTTTAAAGCCTTTGCCGGTTAAACATTTAATAATAATAATAATAATAATAATAATAATAATAATAATAATAATAATAATACGTTTTATTTATATAGCACCTTTCCAGAACTCAAGGACACATTTCATTCGTGTTTTACATGTGCGCGTACTAAAAGCCTGTCAAACACACGTGATTACTGGAGTAAGTAGTCTTACTGCTAATACTATCAAATAAACACAAGGTTAACATATATATAAACACAGTCAGGGAAAGTAAAATCGTGTGTGTCTGTATGAGATGCGAGCAGATCTTAACAGCGCAGCATAGTGATTGTGAACACTTGGCCTTAAAGGGACAGTTCACCTCTAAAATTATGTTAATAAAATTACTTACTGCTCTTGAATAAAGTAATAATATAATAGCTTTTAAACAATGTATATTGAAGACTGTCGTTTTAACTTTAGCCTACATGTATTCATTCAATTTCATTCAACCTAAATGCTACTGTACATCTCTGAGCTGCCACTGTAAATCTTTATATATTAATTTTATATTATACAATACACTAGGAAAGTGTACAAGGTTTTTTAAAAGTAAAGTTTAGTTAGGTTTTTTAAACCTAAAGTTTAGTTAGGTTTAGTTAGGTTACTTAAAGTCTTTTAAGTAAAATAAAGAAAGACTATTAAAATTAAAACATGTTCTCCTTAACCTCTTTCTGTTCCTGTCGCCTAAAAATAGAATACCAAAACACTGAACCGTAAACTGTGGTTAAAAACCGAGGTATGTATTGAACCATGGACTAACTGTATTGTTGTTACGTACGAATGAAATAAAATAGGAGTGAGGACTCATGTGCAGATGAGGTGAATATTTATTATATCAAAAAGAAACAAAACGCAAAACAAAACCCACAAGGGGGCAAAACACAAACCTAACTAAAAACCTAACTAAACTTAACTTTACTTTTAAAAAACCCTGTACACTTTCCACCACCACCAGCCTGCACAGTGGTAACAAGGCATGATGGATCCATGCTCTCATTCTGTTTACTCTAAATTCTGACTCTACCATCTGAATGTCTCAACAGAAATCGAGACTCATCAGACCAGGCAACATTTTTTCAGTCTTCAACTGTCCAATTTTGGTGACCTTGTGCAGATTGTAGCCTCTTTTTCCTATTTGTAGTGGAGATGAGTGGTACCCGGTGGGGTCATCTGCTTTTGTAGCCCATCCGCCTCAAGGTTGTGCGTGTTGTGGCTTCACAAATGCTTTGCACAACCTTGGACACATCATCAGTGTTGTTTCCAGGAGAGAAGCATCTTCTGATGCACAACCTTGGACACATCATCAGTGTTGTTTCCAGGAGAGAAGCATCTTCTGATGCACAACCTTGGACACATCATCAGTGTTGTTTCCAGGAGTCACTGGGTGTTTTGGGTCTTGCAATAGACACCCTTGTCCTGGTGACCCAACCGAGGCTGATCAGACCCCGGCCTGTGTCCAAGTGGCATTCTACTGCCCCCACTGGTCACCCCTCTTCAACCAGAGCCATCTGGATGCTTTTTCTGCTGCCTCAACGTTGTTGCCTATGGCTCTTCTTCGGTTGGCACCTGTTATGCCAGGCGTTCCATAGGCCTTGCTCAGCGAGTGACTGGCAAATCCCCTGCTGCCCACCTCAACTGGCATACATCTGGTCCTTCATCCATTCCTCCGACAATCCTCCACCAGCTTTTGATATTTCTCCCTCTTTCTCTCTTGAGCCTCCTCCATCCTCTCCTCCCAGGGCACTGTCAGCTCCAACAATATCAGTTGTTTTGTGGCCTCGGAGACCAAGATGCTGTCAGGTCTCAATTTAGACTGGGTGATGTGTGCTGGAATTTTCAGCTGCCTCTCTAAGTCGACTGTCATTGCCCAGTCCCGGGCCGTGGAGAGCAAACCTAAAGAGCAGTTTTTCGGTACTTTCCCTGGCTTTTGTCTTTCCTTGATTTAGTGAATGGCTTTGGCTGTAGCTTGGGTGTATCGGCAGTCCTTGATTCCCTTGCTGATAGCCTCAGCAATGGATTTGAGGACCTGGTTGTGCCTCCATCGATATCGACCCTCCCCCAATGCCTTGGAGCAGCTGCTCAGGATATGTTCCAAAGTCCCCACTTTAAAGCAAAGGGGGCATGCAGGTGTTTCTATTTTGCCCCATGTGCACAGATTGGATGGACTTGGAAGGACATCGTAAACCCCCTGAATCAAGAACTTGATCCTCTGAGGGTTCCACTTCCAGATGTCCTTCCAGGTGACACTCCGCTCCATCGCCTGGCCCCACTTCATCCAGGCACCCTGTTGCCTCATGGCCACTGCTCTGCTGGTTCGCTGTTCCTCGACTGAAGCTCGCACCTCCTCCTGTACCAGCCTCTGTCTCTTGGAGGATTTGGGCCACTTAATCCTTGGTGGGACCAAAGGGGCACAGCCAGTCGTAATGGCTGCAGCTTGCTGGCTTTGGAGGCCCTGTGGATTGTCGGGAGATGGTGTCTCTTGGGTTATGTTGAATCTTTGAAAAACATTAACAAAGAATGAGTCATACTGAATATCCTGTTACATTTGTGCAACTGAGTTCATCTTTTTCATTTTCAATGTGTTTTTCTTCTTTTGTAATGGCATATTTTTGATTGTTCCTGAAAAAGTTTCGTTAGGTTTTATAACGTTTCGTTCAGTTTTATTGAGACAAAGGTAATTCCAAAATACACCCCATTGACATGCATTATATGAGCAACGGATGGAGTTAAAATCTTTGTGTTCTACTGAAGAAACAAACACACCTACATCTTGGATGCCCTGGGGTAAGCAGATAAATATCAAATTTTAATTTTTGGATGAACTATCCCTTTAAGGCTCAATTAAAATTGTAATTTCATTATCACAAAATATAAGCTTCCAAGTTTGCTTAGAACAAATGTCATCTTTCTGAGACGTTTGATTAATTAGCTACTTTTATTGTTGTGGTTGTTTTAGTGGATGCATGAAGTCAGTTCTCCAAGTTCCCAGTATCCATCAACAAATCTAAAAAAACTAATAAACAAATCTTTATACTAAACTAGTAGTCACTTTGAATAAAACTGTCTGCTAAATGTTGATAACCACAAAGTTTCACAAATTTATTTTTGTGGCCAGTTACCTGCAACATTAGTTTTTGTCAAGGTTTGTGCTGGAACAACCCATATGGAATAACTGAGTGTACCTCACTGTGGAGATGTAAGGATACCATCTTTTATGAGAGCCAGGCTTTTGACCACAATGACCTATTTGAGAACACACACACACACACACACACACACACACACACACACACACACACACACACACACACACACACACACACACACACACACACACACACACACACACACACACACACACACACACACACACACACACACACACACATTGATTTATAGAGTGAAGTTCCACTGTTATTATATGTAACTGTTATGAATAACCTTTTCTGTGCCTGGATGTGCAATGCAAACATAGTTAACCTTAAAACAAGCAACAGGTCTGTAAAACCTTGGACTACAGATAAAGACATTGCTTAGTTTGCTTTCTCCTCCCTTGCTAACATTAGTCCAGTTCAGCCCATCCTTTGCTGTTTGTGTTGCTTCTTTGCTGACATTTACCAGATGTGAAAATGTAATTATGTGTGTACAAAGTGAAGTTTATTATTCTTGACCCACACCTCCATATCTAGGTTTTAGGGGTTTTCTCCTGTACTGAGCTCTCGGGGCTAGGCAGTAAGTTTTTCAAAAGGTTTTTTCATACTGTATGTTCCCTAGATGTCTATTTTAGATGTCTAGTACACCCTGTCTATTTTATATACAGTATTGTTCAAAATAATAGCAGTACAATGTGACTAACCAGAATAATCAAGGTTTTTAGTATATTTTTTATTGCTACGTGGCAAACAAGTTACCAGTAGGTTCAGTAGATTGTCAGAAAACAAATGAGACCCAGCATTCATGATATGCACGCTCTTAAGGCTGTGCAATTGGGCAATTAGTTGAAAGGGGTGTGTTCAAAAAAATAGCAGTGTCTACCTTTGACTGTACAAACTCAAAACTATTTTGTACAAACATTTTTTTTTTCTGGGATTTAGCAATCCTGTGAATCACTAAACTAATATTTAGTTGTATGACCACAGTTTTTTAAAACTGCTTGACATCTGTGTGGCATGGAGTCAACCAACTTGTGGCACCTCTCAGCTGTTATTCCACTCCATGATTCTTTAACAACATTCCACAATTCATTCACATTTCTTGGTTTTGCTTCAGAAACAGCATTTTTGATATCACCCCACAAGTTCTCAATTGGATTAAGGTCTGGAGATTGGGCTGGCCACTCCATAACATTAATTTTGTTGGTTTGGAACCAAGACTTTGCCCGTTTACTAGTGTGTTTTGGGTCATTGTCTTGTTGAAACAACCATTTCAAGGGCATGTCCTCTTCAGCATAGGGCAACATGACCTCTTCAAGTATTTTAACATATGCAAACTGATCCATGATCCCTGGTATGCGATAAATAGGCCCAACACCATAGTAGGAGAAACATGCCAATATCATGATGCTTGCACCTCCATGCTTCACTGTCTTCACTGTGTACTGTGGCTTGAATTCAGAGTTTGGGGGTCGTCTCACAAACTGCCTGTGGCCCTTGGACCCAAAAAGAACAATTTTACTCTCATCAGTCCACAAAATGTTCCTCCATTTCTCTTTAGGCCAGTTGATGTGTTCTTTGGCAAATTGTAACCTCTTCTGCACATGCCTTTTTTTTAACAGAGGGACTTTGCGGGGGATTCTTGAAAATAGATTAGCTTCACACAGACGTCTTCTAACTGTCACAGTACTTACAGGTAACTCCAGACTGTCTTTGATCATCCTGGAGGTGATCATTGGCTGAGCCTTTGCCATTCTGGTTATTCTTCTATCCATTTTGATGGTTGTCTTCCGTTTTCTTCCACGTCTCTCTGGTTTTGCTCTCCATTTTAAGGCATTGGAGATCATTTTAGCTGAACAGCCTATCATTTTTTGCACCTCTTTATAGGTTTTCCCCTCTCTAATCAACTTTTTAATCAAAGTACGCTGTTCTTCTGAACAATGTCTTGAACGACCCATTTTCCTCAGCTTTCAAATGCAGGTTCAACAAGTGTTGGCTTCATCCTTAAATAGGGGCCACCTGATTCACACCTGTTTCTTCACAAAATTGATGACCTCAGTGATTGAATGCCACACTGCTATTTTTTTTTAACACACCCCTTTCAACTAATTCAACTAATTGCCCAATTGCACAGCCTTAAGAGCGTGCATATCATGAATGCTGGATCTCATTTGTTTTCTGAGAATCTACTGAACCTACTGGTAACTTGTTTGCCACGTAGCAATAAAAAAATATACGAAAAACCTTGATTATTCTGGTTAGTCACATTGTACTGCTATTATTTTGAACAATACTGTAATTAAAGAGATGATAATGATAATAAAATGATAATAAAGATGATAATAGTAAAAAACTGGATAATCATTATTTACTCATCTTCATGACATTCCAAACTTGGGGTGTCTCAATCATTTCCTTAGCCCCAGAGCCCGTGAATCAGAATATTGTGTACACAATTTCGGGCACTGTAAGGACAGTAAAGGATGGTGGCTCACTACACACTAAGACACTGATGACCATTTCCGGCGACGTGACAATGTCCTCATTACATAACATCATTACTGGTATCATTACTGAACAACAGTAGAACTGAGATCTTTTTCACATTACTTGAAAGTTTCAGTCACTTTTTTGTTTCTATCATGCCGATGTAAGTTCAAGTATTCATATTCATATTTAATTTTTAATTAATGGTGTTATGAAAACAGGAGTATGACGTCATGATTGACAGCTTCTCTGAGTGAAGTAGTCTCTGAGGCACCAACAGATTTTTTCAGGAGGAGACTGGAGCTTCAAAATTATTTTCTACATTTCTATGACCGTTTGTTTCACACAGATATGAGTTGTTCTGCAGTAAACTGTACCAACCGATTCCGCGGGAGTGTGGGCGGGACCTTGATACCGAGGCTCCACTTCAGGTTCACTACTGCACAGACTCTGTAGGAGGTTGATATGAGCGTATGACAGTGGTTTTATTCTGTGCTGTCATCTCCGTAGGTCTCAAAAGATGCCTCCGTTATAGCCTATATTGTTATTTTGCTCATCTGGAATAGATCTGCTACGCTGCTTCTGAATTGGTGCTGCTGTTAATTTTTGCTGCTGCTGCAGAGCAAACTTGTACTTGTACAGGAACTGCCGATACGCTGCTCCGAGTAATGTTTTTTCAGACTATGAGTTCTGCTATGTCTGAAATGCCTTTAGCGATCCTTGCTGTAGTTAAAATATTTAAACACAGCATGCTACAGGAAAAGTGTTCAAAAGTAGTGCATCCACTACAAATATTTCGATTTATTAGAATATAAAAAAATGTTGTAACTTCTGGATAATGATTTATTGTAGTTTAAGTGCTTAACTCCATTAATGAGTGGTGTATTTAATCGAAATGTGTATATCAGAGGTGTTGTTTCCTTAATCGGCTGTCAGTCCCTGCTGTGTATACAAAATATCCGTTTGCATGGCTCAGTGTTTGCGTACAGGTGTGCAGGGGAGCATTCCAGAAAGCAGGTTATGCGACATACCCAGGTATGTTTAAGAGTAACCGGATAACTTCAACTTTCGGTTCCAAAAACGGAGGTAACTTTCAGGGTATGTAACCATATAGCAACTCACTCTCTGAACATAACCTGCTCCGGAGCAAGTTATGTTCCAGGGTTAGTTTGCTTAAGAAGTATCCAGATGTTATTAATATAACCAAATTAGTTTCATTTATATAATATACAATATTATATATTAATTCTAAAGAATTAGAATAACAAATAATTCAAAATAAGTTCAAATGTTAATGCAATTCAAATACAGTATATTGATTATTTATTTTACTGTCATCTCACTCATGGAGCTACATTAAAGGTGCCCTAGAATGAAAAATTGAATTTAACCTTGCCATGGTGAAATAATAAGAGTTCAGTTCATGGACATCACATACTTTGAGTCTCAAACATCATTGCCTCCTCCTTCATATGTAAATCTCGTGAATTCAAAACACCACGGAAAAAAAAAGTGCTTCTCAACATAAACCCAACCGTGAAGCAAGTGTTGGGGATCATTAATATGCACGCCCCCAACATTTGCATCGGTCCAAACATGTTCATTGTCAGACGGAAATGGAGTGAATCATCAGGTACAAGCTGCTCGCATGGACACACTTCATGTTCCAGGCTGTTCAGGAGACCTGAGGACTTTTCTACCCTTCCCACAGATAAAAAATGTCAACAGTAATGGTTGATGTTTATAATCCGATACCACAACAATTTAATTCAAGATCGTTTGTTTGTTCGGCCCATTTCAACAAAGCTTCGCTCAGCGTCTTAAACTGAAGAAAGGGACAATTACAACTGTATTCCTGCAAGCAGTAAGTAGCGATTTATCCACTTATTGACTGTTAAACAATTTCTGATTAAATTGAAAGTTTCTTAGAGAGACAGCATTGTAACGCAAGATGCTAGTACAGTAACAATAGGAAACACCAAGTACCATACAAAACTAAATAGTGTGTCTAATGACAAAGATTAATATTATTTTGTACTACAAAATACAACCGTAGATACTTTGCTTAGATCGTTCACTCGATCCTTCTAGTAAACGTCACCTTTTTCACCATATAAGTTAAAACGATAGTCATTTGACAAGGCTATTCATTTTGTAAAAATATAAGTTATATATTTATATTTTTGAGAACTGAAGTATGGTGTTTCCTATGATGTTTTTGCCTATTTGTATTTCAGATTAGGCTACATCACAGTCACTGCATAACATTAGCCTATTGTGACTAACGTTATATAAACATGCAATATCGTTGACGAAAAAAGACAAGTCTAAAATGTAGGCTGAATTACACACTTTAAGCAGAACATCTCAAATGGAGATTGATAAAATGCAGCTTACTTGTTTATTGGTGTTTTCAGATCATCCGCGTGCGCGAGAGAGCTCGCATATAGTTGCCAGATTGGACATGTTTAGGTAAAACACTGGATGGCATACAGGTTTTTTTTCACAGAAAAGCTCTGTTTGGGGGATTTAATTACTGAAATCTGGCAACAGCACGAACGCGAGCTCTTTCTCGTGCGCAGCAGCGTGGATGATCTGAAAACACCAATAAACAATTAAGCTGTTATTTATCCATCTCCATTTGAGATGTTTTGCTTAAAGTGTCATTTAGTCAGTCTGTGTTCTGTCAGGGCGGTCAGAACTCCCAAGCTGAACAGCTGAACTCTGTTGTGAGCTGTGAGCTGCTGAAATAAGCCAATCAGAGCAGAGCTCAACATTAATATATTCATGACTCTTCCAAATAAGGCAAAAATAGAGCATTACATCCTAGGGACAATTTATAGGGTTGTAAATGGACCTGTAAAACTGTATATATAGACAATTTTTGCCCTTAAATAAGCCACATACCCTGTATGTAGATATCAGAGAACAATTTAACATTGTTTCAAATCATTCTAGGGCACCTTTAAATTAATTAGCTTCAATCAAGCAATATTATCCTTATTCTCATTGAATAAAGATTACTTATTTAAAGAAAACATTGAAAAAATAATTTTTACAACCACCCAATAGGCAATGTGTATTAAGTAGGTTAAATTGTTTAATGTAAATTGCCATTAATACTAATTAACCATCAGGTCTGTTTCTGTTCTGTTTTCTGTGTTGGTTGATTGTTTGTAGTATTCTATATTTTTACTTGTTATTCATTTTTTTTTCTTTTTTTTTTTTCCTTTGTTGCACTTTGAGATTCTTCGGAATGAAAAGTGCATTATAAATAAAATCTATTATTATTAAACAAAAGAAGAGGAAGTAGACTGGTGTGCTTTTACTTAGCGTCTGTTTTCATGGTGACTCATCGATTCGTCGCCCTATTGAGAATGTGTTGTGTGTTGTTAGTTAATACTCTGTTGTCTGAACTTATGTCGCCTTCACGTGCTATCGAAATTATCTTAAATACTGAGCTAAAAATAGCACATGAACTATAGCCCTCTGATGTCGTGATAACCACTGGGAAGTTCAGAAATAATTTTGATACCCAAGTTCCCGAGATGGGCATGGCATAACCGTTAAAAATGGCAGATGGAAGACGCATTTCTGCTGTGGCAGGTGTTTTATTTGTTTTTTACCACAACAATTTAATTTTCTTGTCTTGTCATTAAAGTATTACATAAATTAATAATCATTTGAAGCATATTGTGTATTTTAAACACATTGAAAATCGCTTGTAGTAGACCATCATTTCAGAATAGTGAGCAAGCTGACGATCTAGATAGTGTGTAGATAGATATCTAGATGATGCATGGCTGAAAACTATTAAAGGGTTACTATATTGTGTGTTATACCCTTGGGTTATAAAGCATATGGCTTTGTATCAGTAGAAACCCTGGAGTATATTCGAATGATTGTGCTCCTCCCCCTCATAACCGTCTGAGACAAGAGATTTAAGCATTTCATTTCTGGAAAAATTCCTCAGATGACGCAAATTTGACGCAATTTGCGTCATCGAAGGAATTTTTGGCCAGAGGCTAAAGACTACAGCCAGCAGAGGGAGCCATTTCCACATGTTTTCAACTCGCACATGGGTGATGGAGATCACACTCACAGCTCAGCTCGCAGCTGCAGCCTCATGCTGCTTTCACACCAAACGCGAATTGAGCGTCAAAATTGCGTCTACCGCGTCTAGTTTGACGTGTGAAAATTTTGAATCCATTCGCAGCAAATTAGACGCGCGTTAAAGGCGCTCCAGGTGAAATATGTCCTAAAACACCACTCTGCCTCTTTTCATTTTCAAAAAATATATATTAAGCATTTACAGCCACACGTGGTTCAGCCAACGTACTACCTGGATTATCTTCACTGCATGTATATTTAAATAAAATATAAAGTTATGAAACTTCACTTTGCACTCAGTCAAATTGATTTGGTAGGCAACAATAGATTAACTGGACCAAAGATCGCCCATTAGATGTGTACAAGACTAATTATTTGTCATGTTTCACCTCTACAGAGACATCCGAGCCAGCGGCAAACGCCAGAAGGACTGCTCTCGTCGGGGTTGAAAAGCGCTGAGCGCCCGGAGAACGCTGGATCTCACAACTCCAAAAACGCAAGAGTATTCTTTTTAAATAGGCACTGTCTTTATAAAGCCCCTTTCACACTGCACGTCGGACCCGCAATATTCCCGGAACATTGCCGGGTCGCCTTCTGTGTGAAAGCAACCACGTCCCGGGATTGATTACCGAATTCGACCCGGGTCGGGGACCTAGTAATATTGTGGTATTCGACCCGGGACGAGCGCTGTGTGAACAAAAGCCGAAACTAATGCCGCAACATGTACGTAGTTAACGTGCAACTCATAGAGCTTGTTTTTTTAATAATACAACCCTGCAGTGCCAGAAGAGCTAGACGGTGTTTTAAACGCAGAGAGTGTTTGTATACAAAAGAAACTAAAATTAAACAAGCAGAAATGTGTGCAAACTGGACACAAGTCGAGACCACGGAGCTCCTTACTATCCACGCTGAAGCTGAGATCGCTCGCCATTATACATCACATCAGGATGTCACGTGTCAACTCGACCCGGGACCGTTACGGGTTGTGTGTGAAAGCGCAAATATTACGGCATTTCGCTGGCAGTGTGAATGGACCAAATCTAGCGGCCCGGGAACAAATGCCGGGTCGCATTATCCGTGTATTTGCCGGAATCGCAGTGTGAAAGGGGCTTAAGTAAACCACCTATTTTAGCTTTAAACAACTACATTATCAACTGCACTGAAAAGCATTAAAACTACATTTAGTGACAAAATAACAGTATTTTTTTATTATATGCAGGGTTTCGCATCATGTCACTTTACCACGTGACAGCAGCAAGCAGGCTCCTCATTGGTTAATGCGGCGCGAATTGATGACAAAGTTCAAATTTTTCAACTCGGGCGTAGACGCGAATTCGCTTGAAATGCGTGAATGCACAAAATGCACCACTCGCGCAAGACTCTCAATTCGCTTCAAATTCACGTTATTCACGAGCAAATGAAGCGGAATCGCATCCATCGCGCGTCAGGACCTCCAGACGCATGTCAACGCGCCTTTCCATTGACTTAACATGGAAATCATTCGCTCCAGACGCTCTATTCGTGTTCGGTGTGAACGTACCTTCAGGCATTCATGGAAACGGTGCGGCCGGTGAAGCAAAGTAAGTGTTTCTCAAATTAACTTTGTAACTTCTCAAATTAATTCCTATGAAAGTGAATCTTCCAAAGGCATGAACTGAAGACGCGCTGTGAATCTATGCAGCGGTCGCGATTACCTCAGCTCTCATCACGAGCTCATCCAGCTCATCACGAATGCATGCAATTTGACTCCTGCAGCGTTTATGCTGTCTGACACTCCCTCAGCGGCTAAATCACATATTGAACAGACACTTGTAGTACATTGTAGTATCTGTTCTCTAACTGGACTGATTTTATGAAAATGAACGCGGTCGCGGTGGGAAAGTGATCCAGTAGGGTTGGCTTTGGGAATGGCCTCACAGTGCATCGAAGCATTCTGTGAATTGTTGTCTTTCATCTCCATGAGACAAAAATACATTTTCTGTCTTTTCTCAGTCTAGAAAGCACCAAATAAAATAAAAATTCACATTTCTATGACATTAATGACCTAGTTTAAATACAGATTCATCTTCCCAGCGCTGAAGTACCCCTTTAACATTTTAGGGTGCGTTCACACTTGTCATGTTTGGTTCGATTAAAACGAACCCTGGTGCGATTGCTCGGTTAGTGCGGTTCATTTGAACATATGTGAACGCTGCCACCCGAACTCAGGTGCGCACCAAACAAGCGGACCGAGACCGCTAAAAAGATGGGTCTCGGTCCGCTTCCAAACGAACTCTGGTGCGGTTCGATTGATATATGAACGCAACACGGACCAAAGACATGTAAACGGACCAAAAACCGGACGTATAATGTCACAAGATGCCACGCATAATGCAGCTGATTTGACGACGCGGAAAGATCGGTGTACGTTATCCAAAATGAGTAACTTTAACGTTAGAGGGCAAACGTAGAGCAACGAGGAAGAGCCTCATCAATATTTGGTCTGACGAGCATGTTTCGAAAATGCTAGAAAAAACACACAAAAAGCATACCTGGCTCTTCTCATCAAAGTTCCTGTGTTGCCCATTATTAGCAGGTACAGACGACAGCGGCCGTCTCTGTTCTGCACAACGGAGGAAATCCTGCTGCTGTTTTGAATGTTTTGAACATTTTATGAGCTCTTCATGAGTTCTCAGCGGGTAAAAATAATGCCACATGTACACGCATAAAATGATCGCGTTTAATCCAGCACACAGCGTTGTTTGGAACATTTCATGAGCTCTTCATGAGTTCTCTGGCAAAAAATAATGCCATATGTTACACACGCATAAAATGATCGCGTTTAATCCAGCACACAGTGTTGTTTTGAATGTTGTGAACATTTCATGAGCTCTTCATGAGTTCTCTGGTAAAAAATAATGCCATATGTACACGCATAAAATGCCCGCGCGGGTAATCCGCACACAGCATTGTTTTGCATGTTCGGTAAACGAGCTCCTACGTCATATAAACCGACCAATCAGGTTGTGAGCGTCTTCCTGTGCCTTTGGTTCGGTAACTTTAGGTGCGCTGTTAAAAATGCCCGTGTGAACGCTAAGCGGACCAGGACTATTATGTTTGTTTTTGTTTTTTGGTCCGGACCAAACGAACCGAACTACAAGTGTGAACGCACCCTTAGTCTTTAAGCAGCCTCACCTTGTGTACACATTATGCCTTTCTTGTGAATGTGATTATACATATGTTTTCTTGTTTTGCTGCTAGTGTTTGCCAGTGATTCTAGGATTTTCTGGTACCGGGAAATGACTGAAATGGTTATAGTGTTAAAATAATATTTTCCCAAGATGCATAAAAGTATGAACGGGCGTCCTCCATTCTTTCCGACAACAAAGCACTTTAACACAACAAGCTCATAATCACGACTTCTGATGTGGGAAGTAGGAAACTTCCGATAGCACGTGAAGGCAGCCTTACTCCCAGACGCATTTTTGGAACCAGCATACCTCTAGTAAGCAAGGTTTGGGTTAACCAGCTGAGAGTTCAGGGTATATGTGACGGTAAATTAACCTTGCTTTCTGGAATGCACCCCACATTTTCACGTCAAGTTTATTTTTTATTAATCCCAACTTTTGCGTAGGGAGTGGTGTACGCCTCATTCAGGACATGTTTTTTTTTTATTTTTTATAAACGGTTATAAATGGGGCCCCTGTCCCTTAAGAAATTTAAATGTTGACATTGAAGGTAAAGTGTGCTATTTCAGCTCTAAACAGAATTGCAAGAATAATGCCTGTTTTCAACGCATTCTTACTGCTTCTGCCCCATCCATTGTTTAGCAAAGCAGGTTGTCCAGAATCACAGCCACCATGCTGCAAATGTGAACTTGTGATTTTCAAGTAGGACATGTTCCCGCAGATTAGCATCTTTGATAGGGTAAGGGTGATGACTGGGTTATTAATGAACAAGGGATGAGGATCCAGGAACATGACCTTCCTTGGTTTGTATACAGACTTCTGCGTGCAAACATGAAGCAGATTCAGATCTCTAAAAGGAACTGATAGCAGTCAACACAAAGACACCATTTATCTGTTCCAGTCCATACATGTTTGGTGAGTTTGTGTGTGTGTGTGTATTCGTTCTGATTAGGATCCAAAGTATGGGCTGCCCTGATAAGATGTTCGGTTGGCCACCCATTACTGCAGATACAATCACAGTAAGAATTCCGTTGACAAAGTCTAGATGTAACCGAACGCTTTTTCCAGACAGGTTGATGTAGGAAGCAGCAATGTATCTCTAAATTCAATAATAACAGTGCCATGCATGTTTAGCATCATGGCAATTGGTCTTTCTCAGTCATTCAAGTGATGATGGCACTCGATGTCATGTCCAACAGATACTCAGATTAGCACTCGTGGAGTTCTTCCCAGTTGAGAAGCACTTGAGCAGCTGTTGCATAGAGTCCAATCTGGCAGTCGTGCAGACATGGCTGGCCTCTGTCTGAAAGGCCACAGTGTTCCACAGTGAAAGGCATCCAGGTGCTCATGTCAGTGGTCAAGTGTCAGTCGAGTCAGTATATGTCAGTGTACATACACTCCCTACACTGTAAAAAATGTTTGTAATTACAGAAAAAGACTTTTAAAAAATGCTACAGTAAAAGCCTGGTAACTGGTAAGTTATTTTACCACATACAGTGAAAAAACACGAATTTGTCAATTTTAGTGCAGATGAGTCTCGATTTAGCTAGCTACATAACACTTTCATTTTTTCACCCCTACACTGTAAAAGAAAAAGACTGTAATACTCCAATAAAAACCTTCAACATAATAAGTTACTTCAACATATATGGTGAGAATTTGCGAACATTACATGCTTCAATATTGCATTATGTGACATATTACTGTACAATACTGTTAAGATGGTTTCTGGGAAATAAAAAAATTACCATATAATTTCCGGTAAATATATATAAGTAAAAATAAGTAAAAAGACATTTCCCAAAGTCCCTGTGTGACATTATATATGATTATATTTTATGTAAATGTATTTTGTTAAACTTTATGTTATGTAGTTCATATTTATTGCATTATTCTAATGTCACGCGTGTTTCCCTGATGTTGTTTTGTCTTTCTGTGTATTTTACTGTACACCATCTATACAAGCACGTTTTACAGGCCACTTACAATGAGCTCTAATTCATGCATATAAACATTATATCACTTGAAATAGACAGTTATGCATTGTAAAATGTACAGGCACCAACATGCAGTTCTATAATACTAAAACATGTCACTGTATTTTTTTGTTTACAGTGAATTTCTTAATTTAAGAGGATAAACCTTTCATATCACCTTGAATAAAGACTCGATCTTAGCACTGTGTTAATCATTTAACAGTATCAATTTATGATCAACTATATAGTCAAGTCAAGACACCTTTATTTATACAGGTCCTTCTCCAAAAATTTGCATATTGTGATAAAGTTAATTATTTTCCATAATGTAATGATACCAATTTAACTTTCATATATTTTAGATTCATTGCACACCAACTGAAATATTTCAGGTCTTTTATTGTTTTAATACTGATGATTTTGGCATAGAGCTCATGAAAACCCCAAATTCCTGTCTCAAAAAATTAGCATATCATGAAAGGGTTCTCTAAACGAGCTATTAACCTAATCATCTGAATCAACTAATTAACTCTAAACACCTGCAAAAGATTCCTGAGGCTTTTAAAAACTCCCAGCCTGGTTCATTACTCAAAACCGCAATCATAGGTAAGACTGCCAACCTGACTGCTGTCCAGAAGGCCATCATTGACAACCTCAAGCGAGAGGGTAAGACACAGAAAGAATTTATGAACGAATAGGCTGTTCCCAGAGTGCTGTATCAAGGCACCTCTGTGGGAAGTCTGTGGGAAGGAAAAAGTGTGGCAAAAAACGCTGCACAGCGAGAAGAGGTGACCGGACCCTGAGGAAGACTGTGGAGAAGGACCGATTCCAGACCTTGGGGGACCTGCGGAAGCAGTGGACTGAGTCTGGAGTAGAAACATCCAGAGCCAGCGTTCACAGGCGTGTGCTGGAAATGGGCTACAGGTGCCGCATTCCCCAGGTCAAGCCACTTTTGGGCTACAGAGAAGCTATTTATTGTTTGAATTTCGCATTAAAACTTAATAATAATAATAAAAAAGCCATAGGCCTAGCTTGTTAAATATAAAAGCAGGTTTGGCAATTTGGCGTGAGATTAAGTTGGGCAGCATGAGAGTATGACACAGAGCCTGAAAGCGTGTGTGTCACGCCAAATGCCCGAGAGTTGGCAACCCTGTGGCTATCTGAAATGTGAGCTGAGGCGATACTAAAAGGTGACGTGAAAACGCGGCAGACAGCTGATTGGCCAGAGCGAATCGTCACTATTTGCTGCTTCATTTTTCACGCGTCGGTTTTAACCAACCAGATTCGTCTCTTGGTCTGAACTCTGCAGTAATTCCCAAACTCTCGTTTTTTTTTTAGCAATGTTTAGTTTTGCTGCCTTTCAGCCTCTCCTGAAACAATGTTTGTCTTATTGCTGTGAGAAACAGCCACATCCCGAGGATCAAAAACATCATCCACTCGATTGTGTGTCGCGTAGAAGGTTACTTCACGGCAGTTCCCTTTCGAGAGGTTCACTTTGTATTGCGTATTGGAAAAGCTCCTTTTCTCGAGAATATGAAGCAAAACTTTATTCAATAAAGTATCTATTCAAAACGCAGTGCGGCTGCACAGCAGATGCGACGGCGCGAGCTACGTGCTGATTGGCTGTGCTGCGGCAACTGCATGAACCTATGGCGAGGTGGCTGAGAGGAGCGAGCAATGAGGGTCGCTGAAAACTCCCGCTGGCAGGGGTCACCTGAATTTGCATACAGAGGCTATAAAGACCGTGTTCAGCCATAGGTGTTCAGATTTAATCTCCTTCAGCGATACCCTCGTTGATCTTCGGAATTGAAGCACCGCCATCGAAAAGCACCCAGTGGAACTTCACTGCAGCCATGAGGATGCCGGATTCCCGCCTGGTCTCTGCCTTCAGCCGCCTTCTGTTCCAGCTACGCCATCCGGCGGACTATATCCTTTATTCATTCCATGTGTTGACGCTGCAACCACTTCTAAAAGAGCATGAGCGTTGTTGCAAATGTCTCGTAAAATTTCCTGCGCCTTGTGCAGAGGCCCTCTCCTCGGCGGCGACCGCCACATCAACTGTGTGGCGTGTCTTGGACGGGACCACGCCCAGGTCACACTCTCCCATGGCGGCTGCCCTGAGTGCGACGAGATGACTCTTCAGACCCTGAGGGCTCGCCTTGCCAGCTTTGACGTTCTCGCCCCGCCGGCACCTCTGGAACTGCGCAAAAAGAAGCGCCGTGATTACAGTCTCCTTTGGCGGACCAACAACGGAGCAAGATGAGGAGGAGAACGGCAGCCTTTCTACTGCTGCATCTGGCAGTGAGTGGTCAGACACTGTCTCGTAGCCCTCCGCTTCAACGCAGACCGCAACGAATGCCAAAGCCAGCATCGACACAGAGCTGGCCTGTCTGCTCACCAGGGCCGTGGGAGACCTCAGGCTAGAGTGGTCCCAGCCCTAAGGAGCCAACACGAAGTAGGCTGGATGAGTGGTTTCTTCAGAGTCATCGCCTATCCTCCCCTCAGAAACTCCTTTCTTCCCGGAGGTTCACGACGAGCTGGCTAAGTCAAATCATCCTTTTCCCCAGCGCTCCCCTCTGTCGATGGCGCAAAGGATAAGGGATACGAAGATTTTCTTCCACTCGAAGAGGCTGTCGCTGCGCACCTCTGCCCGCCCTCCGCCAGATGATGGCAGGCCAAGGTGCAACACCCCTCAAAGCCGTGCTGCACCACTTCAGCTCTCGGCGGTCGAGCATATGCCTCCGCCGGCCAAGCTGCTTCGGCGCTCCACACCATGGCCATCCTTCAAGTTTTCCAGGCCAAACTCCTCCATTCCCTGGACGATTCTGTCCCCGATTCTGAGACAATGAAGGACCTACGCAGCGCCACCGACCTAGCCCTGCACCCGACCAAATCCACCGCACAGGCGATCGGCAGGACCATGGCCATCCTGACTGTTCAAGAACGTCATCTGTGGCTGAACCTCACAGACATGAAGGACTCGAGCCTCCTTTCTACACGCTCCCATTTCCACCAATGGTCTGTTCGTCCCGGCAATAGTCGGTTTCACCGAGCGTTTCACAGAGGCACATAAAAGCGTCACAAGCTATGAAGCACTTTCTGCCTAAACGCTCCGGCTCTTCCTCTGGCCGTCGCATTAAAGCGCCGCCCCCTCAGCCCGCCAAAGCGGTCTCGCCGACCTCACAGCCTCGCTCAGCGTCCAACACTCGACAGTGCTCACGCTCAGCGAGCCACAACAGGATGTACAAACGTCAGGGACCTCAACCCAAGGTTGTGTTGAACCCCGAGCCTCCGAAGCCATCCTAGCAGTGGGAAGAAAGAGATAAATCTCAAAAAGAGCTTTTTCTCTGTAGGCAGTGTGCCCACTACACAGTACGCACCCCTGCACCCAAGCACTCCCCACACAAATGTAATGAGCGCACCCACTGCAAAGTGCACGCCGCCAATCACATACACTATCCCTACAGTGTTACAAGCACAAAGCAACTGGGCTACCGGGTCCCTACTAATAAGCTGCCCGCCCCTGATTCTAATTCAACCCCTTGCTTCACGAGCCCAGGCCTGGCAGGCCATTCCAGGTATGTCAAATTGGGTGTTGAACATAATAAAACGAGGTTACTCACTACAGTTCGCCCGCAGACCCCCACGATTTCGCAGCATGGTCGTGACCTCAGTGAGAAGCAGCGTAAGCCACATGCTTCGCACCGAGATATCGAAACTGTTAAAAAAGGGAGCCATGAAATCTGTACACCCGAAAATAAGCGAGTCAGGCTTTTACAGTCGCTACTTCCTCGTCCCATAAAAGGATAGCGGTTTCAGACCCATCCTAGATCTCAGACATTTAAACAAAATGCTTATGACGCGCTCGTTCAAGATGCTGACAGTGAGACAAATCCTCGTGCACATTCGCCCGGCGGATTGGTTTTTCACGGTCGATCTGAAAGATGCATACTTTCACGTTCAGATAGCCCCCCACCACAGGCCATTCTTGAGATTCGCCTTCGAGGGTCAGGCTTATCAGTACACAGTCATGCCGTTCAGCTTTTACCAAGTGCATGGACGCAGCTCTAGCCCCGCTAAGGCTAAGAAGGATGCGTATACTCAACTACCTCGATGAATGACTTATTATAGCCCAGTCAGAGACACAGTTGATAACCCACAGGTCCTGGCTCCTCAACCATTTAGAATGTTTGGGTCTAAGGATCAATACCGCCAAGAACTCGATGTCTCCCACCCAGAAAATGTTCTTCCTGGGGACGGTCATAGACTTAATACAGATGAGAGCGCGTCTTACGTCTCAACGCGCCCTCTCCGTTCAGAGCATGGCGAACTGGTGATGATTCAAATCTGGTGCTTGGATTCCTCTCAAACGTTTTCAGAGGATGCTAGGTCTTATGGCCTCAGCATCGGCAGTACTCAAACTGGGTCTATTGCATATGCGCCCCTTTCAACTCTGGCTGAACCCCCGCGTTCCGGCTCATGCATGGCGATCAGGCCAGATTTGCATCAAAGTGAACCACAGCTGTGTTAAAGCTCTGGCTACTTGGAAAGCGACCGCCTGGTACCAGACAGGCGTAATGATGGGTACAATTATGAAATGAAAAGTGGTCTTGACAGACGCGTCCAGCCTAGGCTGGGGCGCTATACACGAGGGCAAGCCGGTATCTGGCCAATGGGCAGAATCACAGAAAAGGCTGCACATAAACTGTCTAGAGATGAAAGCGTTCATTCTATCGATGAGAACTTTCCTTTCGTACATAAAGGGTCACCACGGCCCCAGTTTGTAGCAAGAGATACAGGGAGATTGGCTTTATTGCATCAGCTATACCTCGTTCTGACAACATGTCAGTGGTATCCTATATAAATCATCAGGGCGGTCTGAAATTAGCCGCTCTACACTCCATGGCGAAACACCTCCTTTTTTGGGCAGAGCACAACCTGAGCTCCCTGAGAGTGGCTCACATGCCAGGCATCCTGAATCTGGGTCCGGATATGTTATCCAGGTCCCTTCACCCACAAACAATTTAGTTGATTTGTAGCATTTTTAGCAAAGCGAAAGTAGATCTTTTTGCCTCAAAAGACAATGCTTTTGTCTTTTGTCCAAAATATTTCTCTAAACACAGGGATGCGCTGGCCCAACCCTGGCTCAGACACCTACTGCATGCTTTTCCTTGGATCGCGATGTAGCCTCAGGCCATCAGAAAGATCAAGGAAGCCGAATCCACAGTGCTATTAATAGCCCCGATATGGAAAAACAAAATATGGTTCTCAGAGCTGACTCATATGCTAGACTCGGCCCCATGGCCGATACCGCTGAGGAGATATCTCCTCACGCAGGCGAAAGGAAAATCTGGCATCCCCGCCCCGATCTATGGGCCATTTATGTATGGCCCATCAACGGATACCCGTGAACCTTTTTGAAAGTGTTCTGAATACTATTTCCAAAGCTAGAGCCCCCACAACCAGGCAGCTCTATACGCTGAAATGGTCGGTATTCGTCCACACTCGTGCGAGGTGGCAGAAGTGCTCGCCTTCCTTCAAGAGCTAATGGACGCAGGTCGTTCCCCCTCCACGCTCAAAGTGTATGTTGCTGCAATAGCGGCACATCACGCGCAGGTCTCAGGACATTCACTGGGTAAAAGCGAGCTTATAGTGCGCTTTCTTAAAGGGGCCAGGAGACTGAACCCTCCTCGCCCCCCCTCAGTTCCTATATGGGATCTTTCTACAGTACAAGAAGCTATGAAGGGCTCCCCCTTCGAACCGCTTCAGTCTGTAAGCATAAAGCACCTCTGATTTAAAACTGCTTTCCTACTGGCTATGGCCTCAGTCAAGCGCATGGGTGATTTGCACGCACTCTTCTCCAGTGCGTCCTGTCTTGAGTTTAGACCTAAAGACTCCAGGGTCATCCTCAAGACGAGACATGGTTATATTCTCTTATACAGTCCCTTCAGGGCATAAATAATCTCACTGTTGGCCTTGCCCGCATCACAAGTTGAAAAAGACGCCTGATGCTTTGCCCAGTTAGAGCACTGAGACTATACCTGGAGCGCTCCGCCCCCTCCAGGCAGTCGGAACAGCTGTTTGTGTGCTTCAGTGGCCGCACTAAAGGCTGTGCTGTCACCAAGCATAGACTGTCGCATTGGGTAGTGGACGCTATCTTGCTGGCTTATAGATCTAAAGGTCTCGTTTGGCCTATAGGTATCAAAGCTCACTCCACTAGAGGCATGACCTCGTCATGGGCATGGTCATGTGGCATACCTTTGGAAGACATCTGTGCGGCGGCAGGCTGGGCCTCTCTGTCCACATTTATCAGGTTCTATAACTTGGAAGTCTCCGCTTTACAAGCTGGGATCCTATCCATTTAATTGGTATTGTCATTCTCGAATACTTCCGGCCTTATCCCATTCGACACTTATAAACCAGTGTTCACAATCATATGTTTTTAAATACTATAAGCCTGACTATGTCCGGTCATAGTTTATAATTCACATGGCCCGATTCTATCCGGCCTATACACATTATGCCCTTATACAAGGCCCTCTTCGTCTGCCTCATTAGGGCTCTTTCACCATCTTATGCATCTCAGGTTTTTTCCTCAGATCACAGTTAGGACAGATAAGCACAGCGTTTTAAATTATGTTCCCATATGCAATACGAAGTGAACCTCTCAAAAGGGAATGTACTCGGTTACTCACGTAACCTCGGTTCCCTGAGAGAGGGAACAAGTATTGCGTAACGCGCCATGCTTGTGCTTAGGTTATCGCTTCAGTCAACTTTAATCTGAACACCTATGGCTGAACACGGTCTTTTATAGCCTCTGTATGCAGATTCAGGCGACCCCTGCCGGCGGGAGTTTTCACCGACCATCATTGGCTCGTTCCTCTCAGCCACCTCCCATGGGTTCATGCAGTTGCCGCAGCACAGCCAATCAGCGTGTAGCTCGCGCCGTCGCATCTGCTGTGCAGCCGCGCTGCGTTTTGAATAGATAATTTATTGAATAAAGTTTTGCTTCATATTCTCGAGAAAAGGAGCTTTTCCCATACGCAATACTCGTTCCCTCTCTCAGGGAACCGAGGTTACGTGAGTAACCGAGTACGTTTCCTGTGGCGTCACTATGATAACAAGGTACTATTGTGGAGGTACTATCTACAATGGATACTGGAACAAAAAGCGAGGCGAGTCGTGTCGAGTCGAGCTGGTACTGGTCGTGGAAAAGCACCATAAGTGGCAAATTACTAAAATAATACTAATACAAAAAATCCTAAATAAATTTCATACTATCCACTTCATATGCTGCAGATATATAATTAACAATATGTTAGTGTGAGATCCAAACATAGCCCATGTTTCCATTATGGCTATTTTTTGACTTGATGTCTTTCTTTGCCTAACTGTGTGTTCACACCGCTGGCGGCGAGAGCGGCAAGGTGGCCGGAAGTCATTTATTTTCAATGGGAGCCGGGCGGCGAGTTCTGGCAAGAGTGGTGCGGCGTGTCTTGGACGATTTGGGCGTCAAGGAGAGTTGAAATCACCTCAACTTTATGGTAATGAGCTATGACGCCGTTCGGTGGCAACCAATTGGAATGTAGAAGATGTGCTCCGCTTGAGAGAAATCCAGAGAAGGCAGGTCTGTAAACTTTGGTTCCGACCGCATTAGTTCCCAAGCAAAAAGAGAAGTTCATTATTGCTGTTCAGGTGTACCTATCATTTATGATGAGATCATTCATAGTGATGTGTAATTTGTTAAGAAGACATGCAACACTATTTTATAGGCGCTATAACACTCGTTTTTCAGCGGGTAATCAACATGTTTATTTGATTTGCGGCCTCTTTAAATACCGTTTAAAAAAACAAACAAAAAAACATTCGATCTACATCAGAGCGGCAGTGTGTCCAAGAAGCTTTCTACAGTGTCGTTGGCTGGGCGGCAAGAGTGAATTTTGACGCTCTCGCTGGCGGCGGTGTGAACGCACGGTAACAGACAGTGGGCGGGGCTACCGAAGCAGGCGTACACATTTATCTGTAGGTTTCCCCATTCTATTTTTCATTGATCAATATATATTTGAGAGCTCTCGTTTTCTGGGCCTGATGTATAAAAGCTTTTCTTTGACTAACAAGGAAGTTTTCAGCTCCAGCTTATTTGCCTTAAACCCCCCTTTTATTTTTTTGAGTGGGACTGCCAAAAAGTATGTACTATACAAACAGTACTGTTATTGTTGTTAAGCTCCATGCATAAAGCTTCCTTTTTTAAGTGTACCTCAGCCACTCTAAAATTAGTTACAGATCGCACTGCCCTTGCCAATGTTTTAATTCAAGTATGTTTCATATATTAACCTATTTGTTTAAAATTAGCTATTGCACAATAAAAACATTTCAATCTTGAATGATAATATTTCAGGAGGCTGGAATGTTTTGGGTTATCAGGGCATGCTGGGACGTTGTAGTGGGCACAGTAACTCCATTTAGTACTAAACTGACTAGTTGGGCACTCTAGGGAACTGTTTGTCCTGGCTCAGGGATGAGGAGGTGGCTCGATGCCCCATGGTTGCTATACAGACAAGTTGGTGCCCTTGGATGTTGAACATGAAAAGACATTTTTTATTTTTTTTTGGCTTGTTTTTTTTTTTTTTTTTTTTTTTTTTGCATCAGGTATGAGTGATGCTTTTAGCCAATTACACTTAATTTAATAGTAAGAAAAAAATTACAAATTTGATTTCCCGCTTACTTAAATAAAACTTGAAGACTATATTGAAGGGCGAAAAAATATGCCAGAACTAAAATATACTAGGCTATATGTTAGTTATTCTTGTGTTCACTATAGTTTCATACAATAGCCTTTGTATCAAATGTGAGTTGGCCAGCAAAATAGTTTGGCAAAACCCCCACATCCATCCTGCATAGTTTTAACAGGCCAGTGGAGACTATTATCTGTTGCCTCCAAATGGACACGTCGTACTGCAAACACACCAAAGCTGCACACAGTGAGGCTGTGCCTCAGGTAAATTTCCTTAATTTTGCTCCTTTTGTGCTCTCCATTTCACATCAATGTTATTATTGGTCCTTAGAGTTTACAACAAGCATTGCTTAAAAATAGATTTTTGGCTTTCTTTTGAGTATTGAATATATTTGGCTACGAAATAGTATATTGTGTATAGAGCCCTATGAAGGGGGGGGGGGGGGTCCTGTTTTTAATACAGTGTGATAAAGAACTCAAAATACTTAATACTGAATATACTGAAATACTGAAAGACTTGTATGATACATATTGAGAATTTCATTAATATTGGTTAGGTTTTATTCGAGTCTGTGTAACATTGCTTATAGGACAACTCCGGTGAGAAATGAACCTAGGGGTAATTAACAGATGGTTACCGATTAAATCGTTCTCTGGGATGCGTTTTCTTGATAATCGAATGTAAAGAGTTTTATCTTTAAAAACAGATTAGCTTATAACGCTTGTCTATGGGACACAGGGTAGTAAAATTAAATCGCTAGGTAATACCACTAACAAGGCTCAAAATAGCCTCACACTAACACGGTAGCATAATGAGGGTCTCTACATGCAAACCGAAGCATTGAGAACTTTGTAAGTGTACAAACAGTTTAATAAGAAGATACTTTATAAACATAGTGCCTTACGCGTTCACAGACAGGCACCATCTTGGAAAACAGGCTCGACTAATCGATCCACGAGCGCTGTTTTAAGTGAGCTGGTCGATAGGAATTAAGTTTGTGAAATGTAATAACATGGACATTTTTAGTTTTATTTATTTATTTTCTCTGTTGTGTTCAGTGTTTTCTTCTGGAAACAACGGACCATATGAGATTCCAAGTCAAAAGTTCATCACTTAGCACAGCGCTCTGGCTCGATGAGTCGAGACTGTTTTCCAAGATGGCGCCTGTCCGTGAACGCGCAAGGCACTATGTTTATAAAGTGTCGTTTTATTAAACTGTTTGTACTCTTACAAAGTTCTCAATGCTTCGGTTTGCATGTTGGGACCCTCATTATGCTACTGTGTTAGTGTGAGGCTATTTTGAGCCTTGTTAGTGGTATTAACTAGCGATTTAATTTCTCTACTGTGTGCCCCATAGACTAGTGTTATAAGCTAATCTGTTTTTAAAGATAAAACTCTTTACATTCGATTATCAAGAAAACGCATCCCAGAGAAAGATCTACTCTGTAACCATCTGTTAATTGCCCCTAGGTTCATTTCTCACCGGAGTTGTCCTTTAAGTGTGTGTGTCCCAGGAACAAGTGGCAGGAATAATCTCTCTTCCATCACTGTATTGTGCTAGAGTGCTGTATCCATGTGTAAGATGCCATTTTCAGATAGTTGTGAGGTATCTGTGCCATCTAAGGCTTGTTCAGACAGGAAAGAGAGGTTTAAGATTTTGTTTTTCTTTTACAAATTTGTCATTGCGTCTGTAATATACACATGTTCTGTAAACAGAGGAACAGTTCAGTATGTACATCACATCTTTTTACTTATTATTTATTAGAGATGTTTACAATTTTTGGGGGGTAGTATTATTATTTTGGTTGCACTTTATTTTACAGGACATGCACTTACATGTACTAAAAAAAAGATACTGGGTAATATAAGGGTAATCTTTCAAAGTTTGTACCTAGTTATTACCCAGTTATTGTATATAACTTTATTATTATTATATTATTAGTAATATATATTACTATAATGAGTACATACTATTTACATGGGGCACAGTAAAATAAAATGCTACCATTATTTTTTATAACAAAACTTAAAACAAGATTATTTTGCTTACCCCACTGGCAGATTATTTTGCTTATTTTAAGCAAAAACTCTCAATATTTTTTACTAGTCTAATAAAAGTTACTTAATGTAAGATTTTTTTAAAATTTTGACTAGAAACAAGGCAAAAATACTAAGTAAGAAAAGGATTTTTTGCAGTGTATGGTAAGTGATGTAGAATAGAATAACTTCTGCGCTTGACAGGGCGCATAGGAGCGAGAGAGAGCCGGCGCACGCGCATTCACCGTCTAACAACACGAGCGCTGTCTTGCTCTCAGATTGCTCTCTAAATGTTTACATAGTTAATATGCACTGTGAACTAACATATACAAACAATGAACAGCTGTATTTGTATTAACTAAGATTAACAAAGATGAATAAATACAGTAACAAATGTATTGATCATGGTTAGTTCATGTTAACCAGCTAACAGGGAACGTTCTCTGAACGTCGGCTAACGTTCTCTGAAAGTTCTCTCAACGTTATCAAAAAACGTTCTCGCAGTAACGTTATTAGGCTAACGTTCTCTGAAAGTTCTCTCAACGTTATCAAAAAACGTTCTCGCAGTAACGTTATTAGAACGTTGTGCCAACGTTATTTGCTATTGAGAAACGTTCTAAAAACGTTAGCTATAAAACGTTATTCTTACATTGTTAGAGGAACGTTTAAAAAACGTTACTATATTAAAAAAAGTATTAGTCATTACAAATTAGTCATACAGCTTTTTTCTCAAACTTCAGATACATAATTTGTATATGCAGAGACAACTTAATGACACTTAAATGCTATTTTCGTGTATATATTTATTTTTTTACAATCAGAAGAGAAATCTAGTAAACTAATTATGTACTAAATATAAATGTAATATAAATATAAAAGTCAATTATAAAAGTGGTTTTAGCTTTTTTTAAGAAAGAATAAGATGTCAATAAACAAAAGCTAGTACATTAAAGGAGAAAACAGGAATATTTTATTTGATCATACTCCACACCCTTATAAGAACGTTATTTAACGTTCTTAGAAGCAAATGAGAACGTTAATACAACGTTCCACAAACTGGACATTTCAACGTTCCTAGAACATTCAAAAACGTTTTTAGAACTTAATGGGAATGTTAGGGAAACGTTCTTATAACCTAAAATTGTTAGCTGGGTAGTTATTAGTCTAACATTAACTAATGTAATGGTAACTAATCAAACCATATTGTAATGTTACAAACAAATCATTTACTCAGAACACCTCTGGAAATAAGAATAGTGTGCTTATGTTTGTTTTAAGTAAGATTTAATCTTAATGAACTACAGTATTTTAAGGTTATTTACATGACAATGTGTAGAAAAATTGCCTAAAACGTAATTTAGCCTAGTTTAGACTGGAGTGAGGTGAAAACAGAAAAAAGTACAAAGCTAGTTGTTGTTGTTAGGTAGCTGTTAATTTTATTCAGTTGTATATGGTAGAAAATTAGACTATTAGTCTAAATGAAATATGATGTTCAAACTTTTGACTACTTTCTTTAATAACTACATAACACAATACTTGTGCTTTTACTTTCAGTACTTGAGTAGTACATGTTTAAATAAACTACTTGCAATACTTAAGTACAGCATTTTTTGAATACTTTTGTACTTCTACTTAAGTGTGGACTTCAACTTTTACTCAAGTCACTTTATTGATAGTGCACTTGTACTTTCACTTAAGTTTGGGTCTACTTTATACATCTCTGTATAAGAATATCCTGTAAGTTTCAGAGCTGAAAACTTTCTTGTTAGTCAAAGAAAAGCTTTTATAGACATCAGGCCCAGAAAACGATAGCTCTCAAATATATATTGATCAATGAATAATAGAATGGGGAAAAGCCGCCTCTACATATAAATGTGTACGCCTGCTTCTGTAGCCCTGCCCACTGACTCGTGGAGCTAAACGAGAAATAAACATGTCGACACTGGTTTTGCAGACATATTGAGATTAAAACACAATGCTGTGCCTTTTATATTGGATCAGACAGGAATGGTGCAACACACTTATGTGAGTAAAACATTTTTTTTTATATGTGACAGTATTGCATTGTTACAGTTCATATTGATTATGTGTACATGTCTAACAGAACATACCTTAGCATGCTGTTACAGGCTGGAGAATCCTTTATTTGTTGGTTTATTGCGAATTGGGATCAGATTCGGACATGTATGGGCCAGGGCTTGCAAAGGCCAACGTCATGGGGCTATCTGTTTTCCAGACGGGTTACCAAAACGTAAGCCCATCGGCAGGCCAGTGAATTTTTAATAGTGAAATAACTTTAATTTCTTGATTTGCGTTGCTAGCTTATATCCACCGATCGGGCGGGCCATGTAATAACAAAATTAATCAGTCCCGTGTGGATGAGAGATAAATCATTGTTTTTATTTGATAAATACGTTTTGAGAGCCCTGTCAGATAATCATTCCAGTTGCTGCTTTCAAAACAATTGCCTCCCTCATTTTAACTGCCAAGGGAGCTCATTAAATATTAAAATCTTATCCAATCCTAGGCTTCCAAGTCTCCAGTGCGGCACACCCATCAAAAGCGAGCGTTCAGGGGAGAGCCTCGAAAATAGCCTATTACTTATTAGTTATGATGTTTTTGAATGTAAAAACCATGCAAACTTTTTAAGCTGACATTAGACAACAGTATAAAAATAAATAAAAAATCCAGTTCATGACACCTTTAAGAATGTGTTGTCATTAAAGTTGTCAATTAAATGTGCATCCAAATGCATGTGTCCCAAAACTTTTAGCAATATACCCCCAGTTTCACAGACAAGTCTTAAGCTAGTCCCAGACTTATATTCATGTTTGAGCTGATTTAACTGAAAGTAACTTGCATTGATTTATTTTAAATTATGTCAATGCCATTGTTTTGTCTCAAGATGCACACCCGTAATGTTTTTTTCTTCTAAGAAACATTTACAAAATCTACTTAAAAGACCTAATTGAACAAAGGCTTAATCCTTTTTTAGTCTAAGCCCTGTCTGTGAAACTGAGCCATGGTGTATAGTAACCATATATTCTAAACCACTAATATAGCAAGGTAATATTTAAATTAGTGCTTTTAATTATTTATTTATATAATTATCTTATATGAATATTTTATTTATGTATACATGCAATAATTATCAATCAATCAATCAATCAACTTTATTTATATAGCGCTTTTACAATCACGATTGTGTCAAAGCAGCTTCACAGTGTCAAACAGGATAATATTTCGACAAAATTGGCTGGATTTGGCTGTAGAGTCGTTCTGGAGAAAACAGTGATGTTATCAGCTTATTTTAATTTATCATATAGCAACAATGTTGGCAGATCAGTATTTAAGTTTATAGAATTAAATAAGACCTAATTCATACATTTTATTTGTATAATAAGTTGAATAACTTTAATCATATTTTTAGTGTCCCCAACTGAGCAAGCCAAGCCAAAGGCGACAGTGGCAAGGAACCAAAACTCCATCAGGGCGTGATGGAAAAAAATAAACCTTGGGAGAAACCAGACTCAGTCGGGGTGCCAGTTCTCCTCTGGCCTATTAACACACCGTGTAAGATTATTATTCTGGCAACATTACAGGTCAGAAATCATATTAGATAGAAATATTCAAAATTTCAGGGTATCACGGAAGAGACAGATTTATTTGGAAATAAATGATGGGATGGTGCGTCGATTACACAAGAGTATGAATACATGAAAGATCGGAATTATTGCACAAGTGAATCATCGTTTCATCCGAGAGTTCAGGCTATATCTGATGGTAAGTTAAACTTGCTTTCTGAAATACCCTTCTAACATCCTGTGTATTGTTCAATAAACTTTATTCAGACATGTGTTTGCATTGATTTATGACACCATTGGAATTTCAAAACCAACATTTGGAATAGTATGATGTATATAAGCCAATGTAAGTTGTCAATAAAGAATATTGTCATATATTACACACACACACACACACACACACACACACACACACACACACACACACACACACACACACACACACACACACACACACACACACACACACACATTTTTGTTTTGTTTTTCTGCTCAAAAATTAAATGTTTAATCCAATGTGTTGCTTGCTGTTTTCTTGGTAATTTTTGTGAAATTTATTAGCAATTTCTGAGTGAGGAGTACTTTCACTAACAGTCTTGTTTATTTCAAATAAAGTGACTTGGCAACACATACAAACCACAGTTGCCAAAATGTGATTCATCTTATTCTAATTCATCTTATTCTAACTCTGCCTGAGGAGGGGGACTCTGGAGCACATCCTAAGCTGCTGTCCAAAAGCACTGGGCGAAGGGCGCTACCGTTGGCGTCATGACCAAGTCTTGAAAGTCATAGCAAATACCATTAGCTGTGGAATTGACCACTGTAAGCGCCTCCGCCCAGTGAAGAACACTATTGCTTTTGTCCGGGCTGGGGACAAGCCACCACTAGCGGCCAGGGCCACCTCATCAGGGCTGCTAGCAACAGCACGAGACTGGGAGTTGAAAGCTGACCTGGGGAAGCAACTGAAATTCCCAGAAGCTGTCGCCACCTCAACATTGCGGCCTGACATGCTACTCATCTCAGAGACCTCTAAGCAGATCGTTCTCCTTGAACTTACCGTACCCTGGGAGGACCGTATTGAGGAGGCCAATGAGAGAAAGAGGGCAAAATACGCTGAGCTAGTGGAGGAGTGCCGGAATAATGGTTGGCGAGCACGGTGTGAGCCCATTGAGGTTGGATGTAGAGGGTTTGCTGGCCAGTCTCTCTGCAGGGCCTATAACATCCTGGGCATCATAGGGGCCAGTAAGCGAAGGGCCATTAAGGAGGTCACAGAGTCAGCAGAAGTTGCCTCAAGGTGGCTGTGGATAAAGAGAGGAGAACCATGGGTGGGGTAGGGCTACCTGGACACAAGCTAGGGCCTGATCAACCCCGGCTGGGTCGCCTGGGTGAGAGTGTATGATGCTTGAAAGACCCGAAACACTCCGTGACCCCAGGTAACATCACTGAGGATGTGTCCAGGGTGCATCAAGGTGATGTATGTGATAAGCTACTGTCTGGAACAACCAGTGACGATCAGGAATAGACTGATTGACAACCGAGAACAGTGTGGTGGCAGCTGGAGAGACAGCGGACAGCTCGGAGAGACGGCAACGGGGTAGGGAGGGTTAGCAGCCCAACCTGCATCTTCTGTGAGGAAGAACCCACTTTACAAGCTACAGATCGACCTATGGAGTTATACCCCCAGGGATCCCCGAGAGGGGGGGAGGATGAGGATCCCACTCGGATAGACCAAAGGATACCGACACACAGCGATGGAAACATGACGACGAGTGCACAATGCTTTTGCGGCAAAGTGTGCAAAAACCCACATGGCCTGAGAATCCACCAGGCCAAGATGAGATGCGTGCGGATGGTTCCTGTATCACAGCGCACAGGGGACACCCCTGGTGAGACGCAGGAGGAGCTAGGCCCGGAGTCAAACCACAGCGCCCAGAACCTCCGTGTGACACAGGCCCCAAAACCATGCAGAACATCAGAACATCGGCGGGTAAAATGGCCCCAAGCGAACAAGGAGAAGGAGTGGCTCCAGTTTGATGAAGACGTTGATACCATCTTGGAAGCAGGAGTCAAGGGTGATGCTGACCGACGCCTCCTGACAATGACTACCATCATCATCAGCCTAGCAGCTGAGAGATTTGGGCTGGAGGAGAAGAAAGTAGTGAACCTCCCTTACACTATGAACAACAGGGCGCACAAGATCCACCAGCTTAGGCAAGAGCTGAAGAGTCTGAGGAGGAAGTTTAAGGAGGCGAGGGAGGAAGAGAGGGGTCCTCTAGCAGAGTTGCGTGTCATCCTTCGTAAGAAGTTAATGACTCTGAGGAGAGCGGAGTGGCACAGGAGGAGGAGGAAAGAGAGGGCCAGGAAGCGGGCTGCCTTTATAGCGAATCCCTTTGGCTTCACAAAGCAGCTACTTGGCAAGAAGCGGAGTGGCCGGCTTACCTGCTCCAAAGTTGAGATCGATCGTCACCTCAGAGACACCTTCTGTGACAGATCCAGGGAACAAGATCTGGGGCACTGCCAGCACCTGATTGATCCACCTGCACCAACTCTGGACTTTGACGGAAAGGAGCCCAGCTGGAAGGAGATCCAGGAGGTGATCAAAACGGCCAGAGCAAGTTCAGCTCCAGGACCTAGTGGGGTACCTTACAAGGTTTATAAGAACTGCCCGAAGCTACTCCACAGACTCTGGAAGATACTGAAGGTCATATGGAGGAGGGGAAAGGTTGCTCAGCAGTGGCGGTTTGCAGAAGGGGTGTGGATTCCAAAGGAGGAAGAGTCAAAGACCATCGACCAGTTCAGAAACATCTCACTGCTCAGTGTTGAGGGCAAGATATTCTTCAGCATTGTTGCTAGGCGGCTGACCGACTACCTCCTGAGGAACTCGTACATCGATACCTCGGTCCAGAAAGGAGGGATCCCAAAGGTGCCGGGATGTCTGGAGCACACAGGCGTGGTCACACAGCTGATCAGGGAAGCCCGGGAGAATAAGGGAGACCTGGTGGTGCTGTGGTTGGACCTTACAAACGCCTATGGGTCCATACCCCACAAACTGGTTGAGGAGGCCTTGCGCCGGCACCACATCCCAGACAAGTTTAGAGACCTTGTTCTGGACTACTATGGCAGTTTCAGTCTCAGAGTCTCTGCAGGGTCTACAACATCAGACTGGCACAGGCTTGAGAAGGGAATTATCACTGGATGTACAATTTCAGTGATATTATTTGCACTTGCCATGAATATGCTGGTAAAGTCTGCAGAGGCCCAGTGCAGAGGTCCCCTCACCAAGTCGGGTATTCGCCAGCCGCCCATTAGGGCTTTTATGGATGACCTGACGGTGACGACACCACACGTACCAGGGGGCAGGTGGATCTTGAAGGGCTTGGAAGAGATGACATCCTGGGCGCGCATGTGCTTCAAGCCAGCAAAGTCTAGAGCTCTAGTGTTGAAGAAAGGAAAGGTTTCCAACAAGTTCAGCTTTACACTCGGCAAGACCCAGATACCATCAATCACTGATAAACCAGTGAAGAGCCTGGGAAAGGTGTTCGACTGCAGCCTGAAGGACACGGCAGCCATCCATGCAACCAACATTGAACTGGAGGGCTGGCTGGCTGCAGTAGACAAGTCAGGCCTACCTGGCAAGTTCAAGGCCTGGATTTACCAACATGGCATCCTCCCACGGATTCTCTGGCCCCTCCTGATTTATGAGGTTCCAATCTCCACCATCGAGGGCTTTGAGAGGAGAGTCAGCAGGTTTCTACGGAAGTGGCTGGGCCTACCTCGAAGCCTGAGCAGCATTGCTTTGTATGGCCAGAACAATAAGTTGAAGCTCCCCATTAGCGGCCTGAGTGAGGAGTTTAAGGTGGGCCGGGCCAGGGAGGTGCTGCAATACAGAGAGTCACTAGACCCGATGGTCTCCCAGGCTGGGATCGAGGTGAGGACAGGGCGGAAGTGGAGGGCAGTAGCGGCGGTGGATGAGGCTGAGTCACGGCTACGGCACAGGTCATTGATAGGAGCAGTGACTCATGGAAGAGCTGGGCTGGGTAGTGGCACAACACCTCGCTACAATAAGGCACAGGGGAAGGACAGGAGAGCACTGGTGCAGCAAGAGGTGCGAGTAGCAGTAGAGGAGGAGCGGGCCAGCAGGATGGTTGGAATGCGGCAGCAGGGAGCCTGGACAAGATGGGAGAATGCAGTGGACCGTAAAGTCACATGGGCGGAGCTGTGGAAAGCAGAACCCCATCGCCTACGGTTCCTGATCCAGGCTGTCTACGATGTACTACCAAGCCCATCCAACCTGTTCAGCTGGGGATTGGTGGAGTCGCCAGCCTGCACACTCTGCCTGAGGAGGGGGACTCTGGAGCACATCCTAAGCTGCTGTCCAAAAGCACTGGGCGAAGGGCGCTACCGTTGGCGTCATGACCAAGTCTTGAAAGTCATAGCAAATACCATCAGCTGTGGAATTGACCACTGTAAGCGCCTCCGCCCAGTGAAGAACACTATTGCTTTTGTCCGGGCTGGGGACAAGCCACCACTAGCGGCCAGGGCCACCTCATCAGGGCTGCTAGCAACAGCACGAGACTGGGAGTTGAAAGCTGACCTGGGGAAGCAACTGAAATTCCCAGAAGCTGTCGCCACCTCAACATTGCGGCCTGACATGCTACTCATCTCAGAGACCTCTAAGCAGATCGTTCTCCTTGAACTTACCGTACCCTGGGAGGACCGTATTGAGGAGGCCAATGAGAGAAAGAGGGCAAAATACGCTGAGCTAGTGGAGGAGTGCCGGAATAATGGTTGGCGAGCACGGTGTGAGCCCATTGAGGTTGGATGTAGAGGGTTTGCTGGCCAGTCTCTCTGCAGGGCCTATAACATCCTGGGCATCATAGGGGCCAGTAAGCGAAGGGCCATTAAGGAGGTCACAGAGTCAGCAGAAGTTGCCTCAAGGTGGCTGTGGATAAAGAGAGGAGAACCATGGGTGGGGTAGGGCTACCTGGACACAAGCTAGGGCCTGATCAACCCCGGCTGGGTCGCCTGGGTGAGAGTGTATGATGCTTGAAAGACCCGAAACACTCCGTGACCCCAGGTAACATCACTGAGGATGTGTCCAGGGTGCATCAAGGTGATGTATGTGATAAGTAAGTAATTCAACTTGCGTTGTTGCCTATGATTCAAAAGCTTTCATTATCATACAGTATATAGGCCTATGTCATACCAAAGTTTATTAGATCCATGCCATGCAGTGTGATTTGCTATGATCTTATAGAATTGCCGAAAGCACAGACATCAACAGTGCTGCTCTTGTCCTCAAGATCCACATCCCTGAGTTCAGCTCCAACCCTGATCAAACTCGCCTGTCTGCCTTCCTAGCCTTTTGGAAGTCCTTTGCAGCACCTGAAAACTGGAAAATACTGCCTTCGGAGAACACATTTCAAGGTAGGAAGGCAGCATGTTTGAATCCAATGTTACCTTCACATCCTGCCTCCAGAGATACCTTCATCTGATCGATTTATGAAGCCAGCACAGATGTACCCTTTGCTGCCTTTGATATCCCACAATCCTATGCGTTTTATTCGGTGACAGTTGAGCTAGAAAAAGAAAGATGCATCTGAAAGTTGCTGGTGGTGGTCAGTTTGTCTTTACAGGGTTTTTTCCCCAACATTTTCCACTTCTGATGTAATTTCTAGTGAGAAGTTATTACTGTGGTGATCAAATATTTGTTTAGTTCTCACCAAAGCTTGCTTTATTTTGCTGTAGCCTACATCGTTACGCTGCTTCAGAAATCTGTCCGAAATCCTTTCATGAGGTACCTTTAAGCGCTTATGCTGCCTTACAAGCAGTGGCGGACAGTAGTCAAGTATTTTTACTTTCTACTAAAGTAAAGTTTTTAAGTATACTTTACCAGTGTTTTTATTTGGAAAACTTTTACTTAATACATTCCAAAGCATTATATATAATGTCATACTTTTTTACTGCTCTACATTTCATAAATAAAAGTTGTTGTTTTCTTACCTTTAATACTCAATTACATAAAAAATATAGTACTTTTTTACTTGTAAAACCTACTTAAGTAAAACTTTGAATTACTTTTAATTGAGAAAAAGTATACACTAGATTTTAATGTAATAAAGTATTAAATTATATTCTATATGAAATGCATTGCAGTAAAAAGTACAATATTATGTTTTGGAATGTTGCGAAGTAAAAGTTTTCCAAAGAAGAACACTGATAAAGTACACATACTTCAAAAACAAAATTACTTGCACTCTAAAAAAATGCTGGGTTAAAAACAACACAAATTGGGTTGAAAATGGACAAACCCAGAAATTGGGTTGTTTGAATGGGTCCATTTACTAGGGTTCAAACAACCCAATTTCTTTTGGGTTTGTCCATTTCCAACCCAACTTGGGTTGTTTTTCACCCAGCATTTTTTAGAGTGTGGAAAGTAAAAGTACTTCAATACTGTCTGCCTCTGCTTGCAAGTCATTGCCTAATAAGGCAGCGAGACAAGTCAGTTTAGCTGCCTATTTTTTCTGATGCAGCCCTTGATTGGCTTTTTCAGGTGTTCTTGAGTTGGGTTGGAGATGAGCCCTGCAAAACATTGGATCTCGAGGGTCAGAGTTGAACAGTAGAACAACCTATCAGCGTGGTATAAGTAAGCATCATAGCAGTGACTTTTGCATGGGCAAAATGATGGCAGGTATAACATAGATAACCTATCGCTTAAACAATAGAGAATGATACTAGAAATGCCATGGTCATGGGTTTGATTCCCAAGGAATGCATGAACTAAAGTATACTATGAATGCAATGTAAATTTCTCTGGGTAAAATTGTCTGATACTCTATCCCTTAATGCTTGCTTGCCCCTTTTTAATATGTGAATTCCTCAACCAACTCCTCTACAGTAAAGTCTTTCAATGTCTCATTTTGAACCTGCACAGGAGAATGTGAGCCGTCAGTATGTTTCATTTAGCATCATAATTCTTCATGAAGCTACACTGCAGGTTTGAAGAACAAGGCCTGATATTGTGTAGCCCTGCCAGCATTTGCCAAAAAATACCATATGTTTTTCTTTCTTTTTTCACTCCCCTGCACAGAGAAGAATCAGCTCTGAGTCCCGTGTTTATGTTAGCCTAGCAATAACTGGAACGGGGGGAGTGTTGAGAGAGTGAGAGGGGAGGTAAGATGAAGAAAGGCAAGTGTTATGGTGATGGAATGGGAGGAGAATAAAGAATGTGGTTTTTTAAGTGACAGATGATTAAAAATCTTGGAGCGGGATGACTTCCTTAAGCTCCAAGCACAACATGCGGAGGGGTGGGAAGAGTGCCGGGGTCTGGAGAAAGAAAGACAACACTGATTGCCACACTGGCAGGTGGGAACCAGCGTCTCATCTTAACATCTCTGTAATTTGTCAGATTAATTATGTTAACCTTTTATGAGTATAATGAATATCTTATTTAAATCAGCACCAGGTAGCTTTTGCTCTCCCCTACAGTTGGGAAACAGTATTGTCCTCTACTACTGTCGTAAACTGTCATCCTACATCAGGGGATGCGCATTTGTTGACATGACAATAGCCCTGAACACTGCAGGAGGAGTTCACATGCAGGTGTTCTGCTTGCGTCGTGTGAAATGTCTTCATCCCAGGTACAGTGGCATATGTTTCAGCATGTCATACGAATATAACTTCATGGGTTTAATTTTTTTCAAACACCAAATGATCGCAAAGCTCACGTTTACAAGCCACACTGTAAAAAATGTTGGTTGTTTTTGTTGTTTTAACTTAAAAAAGTAAGTAACATGCTTGCCTTAAAATTTTGAGTTGAAAATTAAAAATTAAAAATTTTGATTTGATACAATGAAGGAAATTTGTTTAATAAATAGAAACTCAAAATATTTTTGTATCTGAACCACATACAAAATTTGATAAATCTATTTGGCATGTTTCACTGCATCATCAGAAATAAAACACACAAAATTACCCAATATGCTTAAAAATCTTTTAATAATATTTTAATAAAGGCTGTCGAATCTCAAAAAATGTTCATTGTATTAACTCAAAATTTCAATTTCAATGAACTCAAAATTTTAAGGCAACCAGGTAACTTTTTTTCTAAATATTTTTTTTTTTACAGTGCAGCGTCATTATAGTAGCCTAGTCTATTGGCTACCGTTTTACAGAATCTATATGATACTTCAATTCAATGTTTGAGTGGTAGGTAATAACCATATATCTTGCAGAGTTCTACAAAGAACAAACTACTACGCATTAGCTGTCAAAATGCTGAGATTTTATACATATAGGGTACAGAAATTATTAGTTCTTAAAGGGTTAGTTCCCAAAAAGGAAATTGATGTCATTAATGACTCACCCTAATGCCGTTCTACACCCGTAAGACCTTCGTTCATCATGGGAACACAGTTTAAGATATTTTATATTTTAGTCTCAGAGCATATGCAGTCTATGCACACTGTACTGTCCATAAAAACATCATCAAAGTAGTCCATATTTGACATCAGTTAGTTAATTAGAATCTCTTGAAGTATTGAAAATACATTTTGGTCAAAAAATAACAAAAACTACGACTTTATTCAGCATCAGTCTTCTCTTCCGCGCTTGTTTTAAAACCTCAAATAAAGATTCAAACGACCATGAATCAATGAATCGATCAATGATTCAGATCGCCAATGTCAAGTGATTTCAGCAGTTTGGATCACGTATCAAACTGCCAAACTGCTGAAATTACGAGGTTTCAAGCATCGTAATTTTTTAAGATATTTACTCTTTTGAAGCATCGAAAATACATTTTGGTCCAAAAATAACAAAAATTACGACTTTATTCAGCATCGTCTTCTCTTCCGGTTTTGTTTTGGATCCTCAAATAAAGATTCAAACAGTAATGAATCAGCGTATTGATTCATGGTTTGGATCGCGTGTCAAACTGGCAAACTGCAGAAATCACATGACATTGGCGATCCGTTGACCGTTTGAATCTTTATTTGAGGAACATGGAAGAGAAGACAATGCTGAATAAAGTTGTATTTTTTGTTATTTTTGGACCAAAATGTATTGTCGACGCTTCACAAGAGTCTAACTAACCAACTGATGTCACATATGGACTACTTTGATGATGTCTTCATTACCTTTCTGGACGTGGACAGCAAAGTGTGCATACACTTACATTCAAAGGACAGAAAGCCCTCGGACTAAATCTAAAATATCTTAAGCTGTGTACCAAGGATGAACGGAGGTCTTACGGGTGTGAAACGACATTAGGGTGAGTCTTCAATGAAAGAAATTTCATTTTTGGGTGAACGAACCCTTTAATATATAGGCAAAAACAGTAGGCTATGTAACAAAAATATGTCAGAATTAATAGTACTCATAAAAGAGTATGCAAAAAGTACACGGATGATCTACTTCTGGGAATTCTGAGATTCTGAAATGTGCATGTGATGGACACTTTACTATCCCATGGGGTCACGGGACAGGATTTATGAATGGCAGTGAAGCAACACAACTGACTTTGGTAGGTCACATGATCATGACAACATATACGGTCGAATTACATTCATACTAAACCCATTCATATAGAACATACTTTTTTAGCGGTCACAACGTAATGACTTACGGCATTCAAAATAAATACCTATTCAAGAGAGTATGCCATTTCAGATGCGGCCAATGACTTATTGGTGCCTATTGGTGATTTTAGTTCAATTTGTTTCACATTTTATATTTCTTTATTCTATATTTCTATACTCTGCTGTGTAAAGATGGATTTCATTGGTTAGGGATCAGTGAAGGGATAGGTTATACTGAAAATAAGAGAACTCAAATAAAAATGTGAGCATAAAGTGAACATAAATGAGTTATTAAAAGTCTTATTTTGTTGAATATAATTCAGCCAGCAATTTTTTTATATAAGAATTGGCCAATTCTGAATGCAGTATTTTTAGAAATATAACAAATTTCCACAAATATTTTTTATTGGAATGAACAGGCTAAGTCCTTTTTATTCAACATTCCAACTATGAAGGTTACAGGGAAATATGAAATATTGAATCGACCCTGACTAGTGAATAACAAGTCCTTCCCGCCAACACAGTCAAGGTACTTGGCACATATCAGGCCGTATGTCACGTTCTGTCTGCGTATACCCCACCACAGTCTTATGAACTCAAAGCCAGTGAGATGACACCTGATTCCTGTTGCCATCCACACCGTATTAATAGGACTTGTTAGGTGTCCGTGACATGCTGGAAACCCAAACGGGGGGAGGCTGGCATGAGGCAGGAGTGTTAGGCTGTCCAATTTATTTTCATACTGGTCAAAGTTACTCATCGAAAACCTTGCCATTCCTGCCATTTACCTAACCATGGCTTATTTGCCCACTGTAAGCCTATACAGTGTCCCATGAGGATATATAAGTCTAAAATGTAAATTATAACAAAATGCATAGAACCTGACCTGTACTCTCTTTCATATCCCTTATTTGACTATTGACTGCTGGGACATAGTGTTATTTTCCATCATTCAACATCGAGTGTGCGTGTGAATAATCTATTTAAGTAATTTTTTTTGTAAATGTCATTTTTATGGCACTTCCAGTTGAGACTTTAATACTGCAAATTGCACAAAACAGATTTAGCCATTTTTTAAGTATTCGCTTTCCTTGGCATTGTGTGTTGTTCTCATAGTTTGGACGGGACTGGCTAGTCCTGTTGTCTGCCAGACAGACTGAGCTCAAATACGAGTCGTGTAAAGACAAGGCCTTTCCTGCCCCAGGCGGATAGTTAGACTAGGAATATTCATAATCATACTGAACTCATACACAAACAGAATGAGATCACCTCTGTCTGGGTCATTCTGATTCAGATTTATTCAGGATAAAGTATGGTTCTACTTAAGAATTATATATTATACAAGTGGCCTTGCTCTCTCATGTTAAATAGCTGAATGATTTTTTTTTCTGTTAACTGATACTAATGACAAAGATTGCTTTCATGACAGTTTTGTCATTTCTTTGCTCGGGCATCTTTTACACCTGGCCACAGCAGAAGTGTGTGACCCCTTGAATGTGATAATATAATCGTATCCTTTTATATTGCACAATTATAACTGTAGGTGAGTGACAATTTGCTTATTGTTTTGTCTGTAATTTATTGATTTATCCAAACATTAAAAAAAGTCAATTTAGAAAAAAGTTCATACATATCTTAGACGATAAAAATGCTATTTATGCACTTCATGCTTCTTCAGGACCTCTTCTATAAATGTCTATCAGATCCGTACAGTAGCGGAGCACATTTACTTGAGTACAGTACTTAAGTACAATTCTGAGGGATCTGTACTTTACTCGAATAACATTTTTGGGGAGTACTCATGACTTTACTCAAGTACATTTGAGAGGCAAATATTGTACTCTTTATTCCACTACATTTCTATCCTTAACAATACCCGTTACTACACTCTTAGAAGAAAAGGTTCTATATAGAACCTTAAAAGGTTCTATCGGCGCTACGTAGTCGGAACCCCTAAAAGGTTCACTGCAAAAAAATGCTTTTCTTACTTAGTATTTTTGATCTAAACATTCTTAAAACAAGAAGCATTTACTAGACAAACAAAAGTAATTGTCTTATTTTGGGGAAAAATAACTTGTTTTTGCTAAAATAAGAAATGCATTTTTTGCTGTGTTCTATATAGAACCCTTTTTAAGTGCCAAAAGGGTTCTTTCATGTCATTTTAGAACCATTTTAGCATAAAAGGTTATTTGGAGTATACTCAACTATACTTCTATATATAACCTTTTAAGGGTTCCAAATACGTAGCGCCGATAGAACCTTTTCTTCTAAGAGTGATACTTCTAAAAAAAAAAAAAAAAAAAAAGACAAAAGAAAATTCTTGGAAACCCTCAATTTGTAGTTTTCCTCTGAAATGTGATTGGATTGTGCAGGCGCCACTGATTTGGACAGCCTATCAGCAATTTCAGGGTCAGATTTAAGAGAGAGACAAAACCATGGACGAAACAATTGATGAAGATGCAGCTGGTCAATCCTGGGAATGTGCCAAACCGTGATGTTCTTGAGTATGCGGTGTGTGTTTAACACAGTCAGGTTCAAATGTGGGTGCAAAAAATCCATTAAAACTCTAGCAGAGGTTTGTCAGAGCGTTGTTATTGTGCTATTGCCTTGTGGGCCAGTGAGAAATGTTAAATAAAGCATCATGGTAAAAAGATGAACATTACTTCAATTACTTTCAATTCCTTTTACATTCTCCAAGGTATTCAAATTTTTCATAACTCCATAGGACGTTTCTGTACATAAATGTAAGCACTGTGGCAGTAATGCAATATTTAGAAAATGTACACTTGATACTCAAATACTTTTAAAAGCAAGTACTTCAGTACTTTTACTTAAGTAGACATCTGATTGTAGTACTTGAGTAACATTTAGCATCGTCTACCATATTTAGACGTTTGAAATATCAGATAATTTGATCTTGTTTTGCCAAAGCAAGATTACTTCAGGTGTACTGCAACCCCCCAAAATATATTAAAAAAACAACACGTAATAAACATTTTAATAATTATTAACAGGTTTCACAGATATTTGACGAGTAGAAACGGTTTAATGAGTCCCTAAGCAAAGGGGAAGGGTCAGCATCTGGTGTGGCCATCTCATCCTCAAGGACTGCAGCAGATATAGCAGATAGCCGTTTTTTTTTTCTCCATCATGCCCTGATGGAGTTTTGGTTCTTTGCCACTGTCGCCTTTGGCTTGGCTTGCTCAGTTCGGGACACTAAAATTATGATCAAAGTTATTCAACTAATTATACAAATAAAATTAATGAATTAGGTTTTAATTAATTCTATAAACTATAATACTGATATGCCAACATTGTCGCTATATGATAAATTAAAATAAGCTGATAACATCACTGTTTTCTCCAGAACGACTGTACAGCCAAATCTAATTTTGTTGCAATATTATCCTGTTTGACACTGTGAAGCTGCTTTGAAACAATCGTCATTGTAAAAAAAGTTGATTGATTGATTGAGATTTGCTGGTGCTTGCTGTGAGATATCCCCCCACTCTTCCACCAAGCCATGTAGTTCTCAGACACATCTGCACAGTAAAAAATATTGTTGGTTTACCAAAAAAAGTAAGTAACCTGGTTGCCTTAATTTTGAGCTTATTGAAATAAAAAAAAAATTAAGTTGATACAATGGTCTAATACAATGGTTGATACATTGGTTTAAATAGAAACTCAAAATATTATTGTATCTGAACCACATAAAAAAAATTGATAAATCATGAAAATAGCACAATTTGGCATGTTTTACAGAAATAAAACACACAATATGCATACAAAATCTTTTAATAATATTTCAATAAAAGTTTGAAAAAAAAAATTCATTGTATTAACCTCATTGCTTTCAATTGATTGCCTTAAGCGTCAGATCAAGGCGCATACATCTTTGAATTTGTTAAAGTAGACATTATTTGATCAATATTTATACTTTTATATGGAGCAACTATACCATACTCCTAAAACTCCCTAAACCTCACGAAAATGCATATAAATAGTACGAGTTTGCAATCTCGTCTAATGTATACGCCAAAATGAGTTTTGGCGTGCATATGGTACGCGGTTTTTCGCGTGCATATGATAAGCACTTTATGACGTATTATACATACGAATAGAGTCCAGAAGAGTCTTCTGAAGCCATACCATATATTTATCGGAAGAACAATATTAGTACACTGTAAAAAAATATTGTTGGTTTAACTTAAAAAGTAAGTAACCTGGTTGCCTTAAAAATTTGAGTTTATTGAAATTAAAAATGTTAGTTCATACAATGAAGGGAATTAGTTTAACAAATAGAAACTCAAAATATTATAGTATCTGAACCACATAAAAATGTGATAAATCATGAAACTAGCACAATTTGGCATATTTAACTGCGTCATCACAAATAAAACACACAATTACCCAATATGCTTACAAAACCTTTTAATAATATTTGAATGACGGTTGTCAATTCTCAAAAATGTTCATTGTATTAACTCTTTTTTTTTTCATTAACTCAAAATTCTGTATAGCAATAATTTTTTTTGCAGTTTTTTTTTACAGTAGGCTATAGCAACTCATAATGTAAGAACTGCCCATAATGTAAAACCTGCACATAATGTAATAAATATTACATTGTTAAAATGTTATGTGATTGTTAAAATGTTAAAAACTTGAGCTCATAATATGGTAATAACAATTTTGAAAAATAAATAAATAAATTATAAACTCAGCAGAAACATGTAATATTTAGAAATAGAATATAAGAATTAGTAGTATTCCCTTAGCTATTTGTAAAACTCTAAAGTCAGTCTTAAAATACCTGAAATGCAACATTTAAATATTCATGCAATTACTCTCTCTCTGTCACGTTACAGACAAAGGAAATGGTGCGAGGACTCAAGTGCAGAAAAGGATATATATTTATAACAAATAAAACATAAATACAAAACAAACACCCACGAGGGGGCAAAACGCATAATAGAACATAAACTAAAACTCAAAACATACCAACAGAAGTCACTGGGGGAACGGGAGACGCAGACATTACACAAGGATCCAACACAGACTGAACAAACACAAGGAGATTATAAAGGGAACAAACAAGGCAGATAATGAGGGAGAACAGGTGGGGCAAATTAACCAATAATCAGATAACAAGGGGGAGGGAACTGACAGGGACACGAGCACATGCTCAACATAACAAAACCCACAAGTGCACACACGACAGGACAGGCATGTGACATTACCCCCTCCTTAAGGAGCGGCTACCAGACGCTCCACTAGGGACGGGAGGGACAGACCCGGGCGGGACGGGAGGGACAGACCAGGGAGGGACGGGAGGGACAGACCAGGGAGGGACGGGAGGGACAGACCAGGGAGGGACGGGAGGGACAGACCAGGGAGGCACGGGAGGGACAGACCAGGGGGGCACGGGAGGGACAGACCAGGGGGGCACGGGAGGGACAGACCAGGGGGGCACGGGAGGGACAGACCAGGGGGGCACGGGAGGGACAGACCAGGGGGGCACGGGAGGGACAGACAAAGAAGGTACAGACAAGGGAGGGGTAAACAAGGGAGGAACGAGGAAAACAAAAAGTTCAGGAGGCCATGGTGGCCCACAAAGTTCGAATGGCCAGGGCGGCCCACCGAGTTCGGGAGGCCCACCAAGTTCAAGCGGCCGGGGCGGCCCATAGAGTTCAGGCAGCCAGGGCAGTGCGGGTAGAGCAGGACGCCAGGGAGGCGCGGTGAGAGCAGGGTGCCAGAGAGGCGCGGTGAGTGCAGGGGGCGCCAGGGAGGCGCGGTGAGAGCAGGACGCTTTAGTGGCGCGGTGAGAGCAGGACGCCTCAGCGGCGCACGGAGAGCAGGACGCCTCAGCGGCGCACGGAGAGCAGGACGCCTCAGCGGCGCACGGAGAGCAGGACGCCTCAGCGGCGCACGGAGAGCAGGACGCCTCAGCGGCGCACGGAGAGCAGGACGCCTCAGCGGCGCACGGAGAGCAGGACGCCTCAGCGGCGCACGGAGAGCAGGACGCCTCAGCGGCGCACGGAGAGCAGGACGCCTCAGCGGCGCAGGGAGAGCAGGACGCCTCAGCGGCGCAGGGAGAGCAACACGATCCACCGGCACAGGGACCACCGGAACACGATCCACCGGCACAGGGACCACCGGAACACGATCCACCGGCACAGGGACCACCGGAACACGATCCACCGGCACAGGGACCACCGGAGCACGATCCACCGGCACAGGGACCACCGGAGCACGATCCACCGGCACAGGGACTACCGGAGCACGATCCACCGGCACAGGGACTACCGGAGCACGATCCACCGGCACAGGGACTACCGGAGCACGATCCACCGGCAAAGGGACCATCGGAGCACGATCCACCGGCACAGGGACCACCGGAACACGATCCACCGGTACCGGGACCACCGGCACAGGGTCCACCGGAAGTGGATCCATAGGTACCACCGGACTCCGGAGAGGGGCCCTCCTCCGCTGTCCAATGAAATAATCCACAGTCACCTCGAATGTTGCCCCCTCCAGTGCCCTCATTACAGTCCAATCGAATGGTTTGTCGAGGGCATAATTGAAGAGCTCCTTAAGAGTTTCATCTCTGTATCCCAGTCCCTCTGCAGCCCTCTTAAACTCCTGTGCAAATTCCCTCAGATCAGTTCCTTGTTGCCGCATAGCTCTAAGGGAGCTAAACTGGACTATACGGTCCCAGAGGGGACAGGAGATAGCAGAGGGAGGGGATTGCGGTGACCTCTTTCTCCGCTGAGTCCTCATATTGGTTGGATCCTTCTGTCACGTTACAGACAAAGGAAATGGTGCGAGGACTCAAGTGCAGAAAAGGATATATATTTATAACAAATAAAACATAAATACAAAACAAACACCCACGAGGGGGCAAAACGCATAATAGAACATAAACTAAAACTCAAAACATACCAACAGAAGTCACTGGGGGAACGGGAGACGCAGACATTACACAAGGATCCAACACAGACTGAACAAACACAAGGAGATTATAAAGGGAACAAACAAGGCAGATAATGAGGGAGAACAGGTGGGGCAAATTAACCAATAATCAGATAACAAGGGGGAGGGAACTGACAGGGACACGAGCACATGCTCAACATAACAAAACCCACAAGTGCACACACGACAGGACAGGCATGTGACACTCTCTCTCTCTCTCTCTCTCTCTCTCTCTCTCTCTCTCTCTCTCTCTCTCTCTCTCTCTCTCTCTCTCTTTCTCTCTCTCTCTCTCTCTCTCACTCACACACACACACACACACACACACACACACACACACACACACACACACACACACACACACACACACACACACACACACACACACAAAACCTTATTATGGATATAATCTTATCTTATTTGCAATTGACCTATAGATTTAAGAAAAATAGTTGCATATCTGGACAGAATGACACAAATCATGCACAAACTGATGATAAATGACTGTTTGGATATGCTTTTTTCAAAAAAGTTCCTATTACAATAATTCAGGAGTCCCCATAAAGTTTGGTGCACCTTTTCTCCCTTTCCTTGCAGCTGTGACATTATGGTATATTTAAGCTTCTAAAAGATGCTTTATAAAATCACAAGTCAAAAGTAGCACGTTTGTGGTTCACAGGAAAGCTCTTCCCAGCTTTAATAGCTAAATTTGTAACTCTGACTGATTGCCGTTGTAGATGTGATTGCACTGCTTTTTTTTTTTTGCCCCATTCAAAGAGCATGAAGAATAGGCTCTTTCATGGCAGACTTGTGGTCATGGACATGGAAAGCAGCGCTTAAACAGCTCTCAGCCAAAACAAAATCTGCCGCCAAAAGGAATCCCATTTCATTTATATGAGCAGGAAATTGACCCGTCAGAGTACGAGAAAACCAGGGAACTGATACTCTGTATTGCAGGAACATGTCCAGTGTGTCTGCATCCTGATTGCCAGGCAGAGAGCTGAGATTAGGGATAACAAATGCCCACACTAAGACTCTAGAGGCACTCCTCTTCTCTTCTGTTTAGCATGAGAATGGAGGAGAGATGGGCCATGTATCGCAGGTGGTGCTACGCCCCAGACTGAAAATGCATAAGCAGACACTAATGGTGAAGTGAGATCCTCCTGGGCCTCATATAGACCGGGGGATGAACCCGTGGAATTGTCTTAGGAGTATAGAATAGGATTTGTTTGGGAATGGCATTGGTGTCACTACACAAAAAACTGGAAAAAAACGGGTTTTAAAGGCATTAGGAAATCTGAGATTTATTAGTTAGATTTATTTTTTTGTCATACTTTGTTGGGATGACAATCAAATAAAGTCTTCTTTATTTAATGAACACTCACCTTGCAAAATAATACTTAAAACATATAGAAATAATATTGGATTGCTTAGCTTTAGCTTTTAAAACGTGTATGAATACATTTATACACTGAACTTTTTTAATATCAAGATTTTAGGTTAAAATGTATTTGCATTTTTAGATGCTGTGATCTGAAAAGGTGTATTTTTTATTGTAGTCTAATAAAAAAATGACAATATGATCTTTAAAAAAAATATATATATATTTATTTGTTCATATGACCCCATATGGCTAATTTAAAAATAAACGAATAATTCATGAAATAATATAATATTTAAAAAGTTCACACCACAGGACAACATTTAAGTGAAATACAGCCTTATAGATATGTGTCACTGCTTAAAATGTCATACCAGTTTTGCTTTGACATGTACTTGTTTCTAACAGAACCACGACGTCTCAATCATTTCAACATCGTTTATATCGATAAACGCAGCCCTGATCTGTACAAGCAAGCTGTGATCCTCTCTGTGACTGGGAAGATTTTTATAGTAGGCTATCGTGGAGGAGGAGGAGTGTTAGGAGGAGCTTGTCAGTCTGTCACCGAGCCCGTTTGTAAGAGCACAACGAGGAGTGAATGTGAAGCGCAGTGTTTCTATGCGTGGAGCCGCATAACATCGGAAGTTTTCACTGATGGGACACTTTCAACCCTTTCTGCTGCTTACTGAAAGTTTATTCTCGTGGATTTGAACGGGAACGGAGAGTTGAGAGAAACTCTTTTGACAGAGCATATTGTAAAGAGCTTTAAAGTTTCAAATACTGTACCGGTGCACGAGATGTTGGTTTTGACATCCAGTATTGATTGGCTCTATTAGTCGCGCGGACTGACGGTCTTTCCAAATACTTACTGAAACTTTAGACGTTTTGGATATATTTAAAACTGAATCACAAAGGATTTGTTTTAAAGCAATATCAAGCGAAGCGTGACAATGAAGATATCCAAAATGAACATCTTTTTTTCTTCAAAACAAATGAACATTCAATGTCATTTACAGTATGGTGGACCATGAATCGACTTTTTCCTCTTCTAAACACAACAAATATTACTCATTTGCAAGCAAAACTAGACAAATATCATCTGCATGGCATTGAATCATTTTAAGACTTTCTCGAGGTTATCAAAATGACCCATTACATGAAGATTGTTGTACTTTTTCAGTTCTTGATTCATGGATCTTCACTGGAGATCGGAGCATATGATTTGGAGCGTGGACGCCCGGCAAAATGTGAACCCATCACCATTCCCATGTGCCAGGGAATCGGCTACAACATGACACGGATGCCCAACTTCATGAATTATGAGAGCCAAGAGGAGGCTAGTATTAAACTAAATGAATTTGTTCCTTTGGTGGACTACGGATGTGATGTCCACCTGCGATTTTTCCTGTGCTCTCTATATGTGCCGATGTGCGCCGATCAGGTGTCCGCCCCTATCCCAGCATGCCGTACTATGTGTGAACAGGCAAGACAGAGGTGTTCACCTATACTGGAAAAACTCAGTTTTGGCTGGCCGGACTCATTGAATTGCTCAAAGCTACCGACCAACAACGACCCAAACGCATTGTGCATTCATGCTCCCGAAAATGATACTCAACCTGAGACTAAAAAAGGCAAGGGAATGCTGCCGGTACCTCCGAGGTCCAGACAACCTGCAGCCGGGAGTGGACGTACCTCAAGTAGCTCGCGGTCCTGTGATAACCCGGAGAAGTTCCAGTACGTGGACAAAAGCAAGTCCTGCGCGCCTCGTTGCACTCCTACGGTGGATGTGTACTGGTCAAGGCAAGATAAGGACTTTGCGTTCATTTGGATGGTTGTGTGGTCAACGCTTTGCTTTGTTTCTACAGCATTCACAGTTCTAACCTTCCTCCTCGACCCCCAACGCTTCCAGTATCCCGAGCGGCCTATCATCTTCCTCTCCATGTGTTACAATGTCTACTCGGTGGCCTTTATTATCCGCTCGGTGGCAGGGGCAGAGAATATCGCTTGTGATCGGGAAAACGGAGAGCTCTATATTATCCGGGAGGGTTTGGAGAGCACTGGCTGCACCATAGTCTTCCTCATCCTCTACTACTTTGGCATGGCCAGCTCCATCTGGTGGGTCATCCTCACCCTCACCTGGTTTCTCGCAGCGGGACGAAAATGGGGCCACGAGGCTATTGAGGCGCACAGTAGCTACTTCCATATGGCCGCCTGGGGTATTCCTGCAGTGAAGACCATAGTCATCCTCACTATGAGGAAGGTGGCTGGGGACGAGCTGACGGGATTGTGTTACGTGGGAAGCATGGACAGTAATGCTCTCACTGGCTTTGTGTTGATCCCTCTTTCTTGTTATCTCATCGTCGGGACCTCTTTCATCCTTACGGGGTTTGTAGCCCTCTTTCACATCCGCAAAATCATGAAAACTGGCGGCACCAACACAGAAAAACTAGAAAAGCTCATGGTTAAGATCGGAGTCTTTTCCATTCTCTACACTGTGCCTGCTACTATTGTCATCATATGCTATTTCTATGAAAGACTCAATATGGAATACTGGAAGTTCAAAGCTCTGGAAAACAAGTGCGTGTCCTTTCCCGGTCGAAGGAGCGAGGATTGCTCTTTGGACTCGTCGGTTCCCACAGTAGCGGTGTTCATGCTGAAAATTTTCATGTCATTAGTGGTGGGCATCACCAGTGGGGTTTGGGTATGGAGCTCAAAGACACTTCAGACCTGGCAGGGGTTGTGCAACAGAAGGTTGGCCGTGCGGACGAGCCGCAAGCCCTGCTCCAGTGTCAGCTGCAGCAGCTCCCACTGCCATTATAAAGCACCGGCTGTGACACTTCACATGAACAAAACAGACGTGTACACAGACAGTCTCACACATGTTTGAGACTAAAGGCCTCTGCTGTGGAGCCATCCAGACTTACAAGGCTTGTATTGTGATGAGATGCTCAGGTTGGACTACAGATCAGGGTAAATCTGGTAACTCCTGTAAAAGGTGGCATTTACAAGCCTTTCCTTGAAATAGCAATAGGAAAGAGAAGGTTTGTTACATGGAACGAGTGCAGCTCTACCACAGAACACGCATGGCAGAACGCTTTATTTATTGTAGCTATTTAAGTATTGCTGGCTGTATAGTTTTGTACTGTATGTGATATACTGTATATAAGGAAGAGTTTTACATAATTTGGCAGTATATATTTCCTAAGAGAGGAGCAATATTTATTATGTATTTTTAATAATACCAGTTTTTGTCCTAAATAAGAATCTATATTGTTTTTTAGGGTTAATTGTAAAATGTTGTACATTATATGCAAAACTTTTTCTTTCTCTCTGACTTATGATGTTTTTAGCACTTCTGATTAAAATGGATTTTAAATGGTATGTTAAAACCACATGTAAAAAAAAATGCAACTAAACAAGTCCATATTACTTAAGGATTGGTAGGAATAAGGTCCTATACTGCAGTCAGTTACATTTATGAAGTTTTCAATGTTCACCACTGTGTTAATCTGTCTAGCTCCAAGTGGGAATTTCGATCCATTTATAATAATATTTATCAAAACATCTTTAAAAAATCAGTCCAGCTAAACTGCAGTCAATAAAAGAACTATGACAAGACACTAAGAATGTATGATGCTGCTATGAATTTATGCAGAATTAAACTTCCTTTAACCTAATTCCCTTAACCCGAAGTCAAACATTGATTGACTGACATTTGTGACATTTATTGTTTTGTTTCCGCATGCAGAATTCTATCAAGAGATCATGCAGGCTGATAAAGAGAGGAGATATGTTTAGAGTAGTTCTGGGCATAACTCGGATCAGTTTTTACAGTGTTTTCATATATTATATTTGTGGACATATGACCCTGGACCACGAAACCTCAATAAATCGCACTGGAATATTTGTGGTAATAGCCAACAATATATTATATGGGTCAAAATGATAAATATCATATCAAATTGAATTGAGTAAATATCATGTTCCATTAAGATATTTAGTAAATTTCCTACTGTAAATGTTTTTGATAATATGCAAGTAATATGCATTGCTAAGGACCAAACTGAAAGTGATTTTCTCCATATTAAGATTTGTTTGAAAAACAAATTTCCAGATTTTCAAATAGTTGTATCTTGGCCAAATATTGCCCTATCCTAACAAACCATTCAGCAATGTTTTTTATTTAACTTGCAGGTGATGCATACGTCTCAATAATAATAAAAAGGGCCCTTATAATGGTTGTGTGGTCCAGGGTCATATATGTGCTTGTGAAGTTCACCTTAAATAATGAGCTACAGCCTGAAGCTAATAAGAGAGAACGATTTTAGGAATTGTAATTATTTACTTTTATTTCTAAACCAAACAATTTAAAAAGCAACAGCTGATATTTTAAATAGTATTTTATATAAAATGTACAGTAAAATATGTACCACAAATATATATACTACTATAAAAAAAAAAACACTTCTTAAATTAACTGTTTTTTCATTTAATTGTAAAAATGTATCCATTGTTTCAATTGATTTATCCTCTGCACTATTCCTGTGCCTGTGCATATATTGTTATATATATATATATATATATATATATATATATATATATATATATATATATATATATATATATATATATATATATATATATATGTTTTGGCAGGTCTCAGGCTTTGGAGCTTAAACTGCTGTTACATTTGGTCATAAAAAAAGGCATGTTTGTCTTGGCGCTCATAGCCTAAACTTCACAGTGCATTACCCACATGTAGCAGTCTGTATAAAAATCAATTAACGCATGTCTGTTTTCAGTTTTCAAGTTTACAGTGCAGTAGCATTTGTAAACATTGCTGTTCGCAGTCAAGAACACAGTACGCTGCTCCAGCCGCCAGCAGACTAGGGAAAATGTAATGAAATGTTAATGTACTGGAAGATGAATGTTTAGTTTTTACTAAATACTACCAAGACATTACTCATTTGGCAACATGTATGGTTAAAGCTGGGCTGTTGTTAAAATAAAGATAAACATAATTCTTGACTATTTGTTAACATTTCATGAGAGTACATTAAGCTTTCTTTGGTTATGTTTACATTTATTAATTTAGCAGATGTTTTATCCAAAATGGATATAAGGAAACATATGACATGATAAGAGGAGCATCACAAGTATTTTGTCAGAGTCAACTATATTTGTAGTACACAATTTCAGGTCTACAGTATAAGATTAGTTCACAAGGTTGTCAGAATTGAATTAATAATGAATTTTTAATTCTTGTTCAATGTGAAATTGAATTTTTATTATTTGCACTCTTAAAAATGCTGGGTTAAAAACAACCCAAGTTGGGTTGAAAATGGACAAACCCAGAAATTGGGTTGTTTGAACCCAGTGCATGGACCCATTCAAACAACCCCATTTCTGGGTCTGTCCATTTTCAACCCAACTTGGGTTGTTTTTAACCCAGCATTGTTTAGAGTGTGGAGTACAATTCTTGTAGCTCCTGTAAGTGTAGTTTCTAGTAATATACAATATTTAATTTTTATAAGTAGGGGTGAATTCAGGGTAATCGGGACACAACCTACACTATCCATAATTTGTCCCAACCTATACATTATCCATAATTTTTTCATGGAAAATAAGCAAATTTCCATAGATTCCATAGTTTTCAAAAGTTTGGGGTTGTTAAGTGTTTAAAAATGTTTTTCAATTTGATCAAAAATACAGTAAACACTAATATATATATATTCTTTTTTTTTTAATTATTACAATTATTCTATTGTAATATACTTTTCTCGTGAAGCCATTTGACCAATCTTTAGTGTTGCATAATCTTTCATTAATCTGATATGCTGGTTTGATGCCCAAGAAACGTTTCTTATTAATATCAGTGCTGAAATCATAATTTTCAGAATTCTTTGATGAATAGTACATTAGCCTATTGCATTAACTTGAGAAATTTTTTTACTCTGTTTTTCTAAATTAACGAGTTAATTATGTCAAAATTATGAGAATTTTTTTTTTTTTTAAATCATCAATTTTTTTCTGTTTATCTAAATTAATGAGATCCCTTAAAATCCTGTTAAGAGCTCTATTTTAGCTGGAGTGCATGGAATTAAACATGTCCCGCCTTTCAAGTTTAATCCAGTTTTATTTTACTTTGGGTTTGAGACAATGGGAAATACTGCTGTCTTTAAGTAATATAAATGTTTTTTTTAGTGCCTCAACTTTGCGCAGACACCTCATGACAGCAGAAAAGAACATTCTGATCTGCTTAACATTGCTATTGCACTCCATGGGGATCCAGTATTTTCAACAATTGCCTGATTGTCTCTTGCGTCACCACGTAGCCAGCCGAAATGCATTTCAGATGCATCATCTTATATCCACGAAGCATACCATATCAGTTCAACTGATCCTGGAGAAACACAGCAAAGTCTTGAGGTGTCTGCACAAAGTTGACGCACTAAAAACAATACAATTTATATTACTTAAAGACAGCAGTATTTCCCAAAGTCTCAAACCCAAAGTAAAATAAAACGTATTCAATTTGAATGGCGGGACATGTTTACTTTCATGCAAACTAGCTAAAATAGAGCTCCTGGCAGGATTTTGAGGGATCTCATTAATTAAAAAAAACAGAACAATTTTATTTATTTTTTATGAAAAATTATCTCATAATTCTGAGATAATTAAGTCATTAATTCAGAAAAATAGAACAAAAAGTTTTTATTCATGAAAAATTATCTCGTAATTCTCGTAAGTGAATGCAATACGTTTCCGTGATTGTCTTTTACTATCACTTTTAATAAAATTAATGTATTCCTGCTGAATAAAAACTTGCTTCCAAACACATTTTATTAAAAAATAGATTTACATTTTTTTTGAATATATATAACAGTTTTTGGAAGCAATTCAGATATTAATCTCTCTCTCTCTCTCTCTCTCTCTCTCTCTCTCTCTCTTCTCTCTCTCTCTCTTCTCTCTCTCTCTCTCTCTCTCTCTCTCTCCTCTCTCTCTCTCTCTCTCTCTCTCTCTCTTCTCTCTCTCTCTCTCTCTCTCTCTCTCTCTCTCTCTCTCTCCCTCCACTACTGGGGTAGGTTGTAACACATACTGGGGTAAGTTGTAACAGGTAGACAAAATGCACAAAAACACAAAAAAAGGGTACTCCAAGTGTTATGCCACAAAAACAAAAACAAAAAAGTTTAATTTTAAATCAATAGCTGATAATTAACATATTTACACCCATCCACAGAACAAACAAATGCATTCTTTATCAGTCACAATAGTGACAAAAACAAACGCATTCTTAATCAAAGTTACAATGGTGACAAATGAAATTGGTCAGGCCTGGAGTGCAACACAGACAGCAAAAACCTCCATGGTGAGATCATAAAAGGAAGTCTGAAAAACTGAAACTGTCAGATGACTCCTATCTTATCCCTGATTCATGGAAATGGTAGTGTTACAACTGTCCCCGTGTTACAACTATACCCGGTCTCCCCCTATATATAATATATATATATATATATATATATATATATATATATTATATATATATATATATATATATATATATACAACTTTTATTATTATTATTATTTTGTCAGTCCTCTGCATTGAATTACATTTCTATTTTGTAGTTTTCGCTGATAATCAGTTAGACCTCACTGTTTCCCAAAGTTTTGGGCCTTAATAGGGTGTTAGTTAAATAGTGCTCACAGTAGAATTGAACCAATACTACAGTTAATGTTCTCAATTCCCTGTCACGTCAACATGGAACCTCTGCCTCAAATACACACAAAGACAGATTTGTCATGTAGATTCTGCCAAGACAAACTCCATATACATGAATGCTCTTAGGTGAAGCAGTTGTACAACACCCCCACATTTGTGGAGAAAAAAGCGTTCCGTTTATACAGCAACAGGGTTCATTATTTTGCCCATCAAAACCTGGGGCATAAAGACTCCATTGTACACCTTGATGTTTAAGGTTTTTAGTTTTTAGGCAAAGCAGTCAAAAGAAACCCTTTTGCCATTTGAGTCCATTATCAAGTGAATGTTAATGGGCTTGTAAGTGAGCTTGAGAATGGACAAGATAAAACAGCATTGTAATTGTCTGCTAGTTCGGAGAAGAAACCATGTGTCTGGTAAAGGGAGGATCATTAAAGCATCAGGGACTTTCCCTCCTCTTAAATAAGCCAGAGGAATTGAGAACAGTAATAAAGGAGTGGTGCTCATTACTCTCTACCCCATGGGTAGTATCCCGTTCCTCATCATTTGATGTGGAAATGAGGCTATGGCAAAAGACCATTGAGAAGCTGTTGTCACCAGAAGGACTTTTCACCAAAATTCTTGAGTCTTAGCTTGATCCGTGAGTGTTATCCACACAGCCACGTCTCACCTGCCCAACGGCTCTGGCTTTCACTTGTGTTAAACACACACATACACACTCACTCGGTTTAATATTTGTTTTTGATAAAAAGTTGACATTGGACTTGAAACCGGACAATTTGTCAAGGCTTTCATATTTGCAAGGCTGCTAAGGGGCGAAATTCCTTGTGAAAAACTGTAAACTTCAGCGTACTTTCAAAAACAGTACTTATTACAGAAATAACATACTTTAAAAGAATATACTTGTGAAATGAATGTAATGTTTTTTTGAAACTTCATTGTGTTTATGCAATTGAATGAAACTGCATTGTAGTAAATGCAATTAGTTGAACTTAAGGACTTCTAAGTTACTTCATAATCATACATCTATTGTCTTTGAAATATGATCAAAGTGTACTCCCGAATGTACCGACAAGCATTTATGGAAAACTAAAATATACATCAATGTACTGAAACTTGTCACGTATTTAAATATATTTGTTATTACACATTTGTAGTGATGAATCTTCAGTTTAGTATTTAAAATGTATTCATTTTAAATGTAACATTGAATAACATACAGTTACAATTAAAGTATTTACATGTGCCATGTATGTTAGTCAACACTTTAAAATAATCATTCATCTTTGAAGCATGAAAAAGATTAAAATATAAAAATTTCAAATAGGCTTAAATATTGTTGAAAACTTTTCATTTGACTTCATAGACACTTTTTAAAAGTGTACTTAAATGTGCTAAGTCAGTCATGAAAGTGTACTCTCTTTAAGCAACTCTCCTTTGGCCTTTTATTTCATTAATATTATATTATTTGAAAGTATATATATATATATATATATTCGGGCCGGGACTTTAACGCGTTAATTAAGATTAATTAATTACGTGACTTTAACGCGTTAATTAATTACGCAAAAAAATTAAAAAAATTAACCGCATTTATTTTTGCACCGCGGAACGTTTTTCAATGAATCAGTTTCGACGGACCGATTATACTGGAACACCAACTAGCGCGACAACGACGACAACAAACCATGGGTGCGTCTCAATCAGCTCCCTAGTTCAGTAGTCAGGGCACTGATCAGGGAGTCAGCCCATTGACTTAAGTCTTGATCAGTGCCCTGACTAGGGAACTAGGGAGCTGATTGAGACGCAGGGCATGAGTGAACATGAACGAAGAAGCTGATGAGAGCACTTTGCTTGGCCCCGTGGATGGGAAATTTTGTTTTAAAAAAACGAAAGAATGGAAGCGTCGTCAAGAGCATGGTTGTGAGCAAGCTATACACCAAGGAATTTGCGTATCACCGCAGCACATCGAGCCTCAAATATCACAAATATGCTTTTGCTAAACTTAATGGCAAACATTGCGCTGGCCTGCTGGACTGAAATAAATAAACAATATTTTGTTGATTAAGCTTATGTTTTCAGTCATTATTCAATGGTATACTAAAAATACATGGGAAAAATTACTTCTCATTGTTCTCAGGTCAAATATTTATATGCGATTAAAATGCGATTAATTTCGATTAATTAATTACAAAGCCTCTAATTAATTAGATTCATTTTTTTAATCGAGTCCCGGCCCTAATATATATATATATATATATATATATATATATATATATATATATATATATATATATATATATATATATATATATATATATATATATATATATATATATATTTTTTTTTTTTTTTTTAATGTTAAAGTGCATTACAAGAACATATTGTTATGGTACAGGCTACGGAGACAAGATGGTAAGTGAGTCAGGTTTATTGAGCAACCAGTTGTGTTAACAGGCGAGTCGGTGAGTAACTTGACAGAAGTGCAGGTTTGCCAGTGATGAATCTCTGGGATGATACTCTGGGTGGACTTGCAGGTGGCGGTTGTGAAGCTCAGGCGTTTGGCGATGGAGACACGGAACACACACATGCTGGACACAGGAAGGCACTGAAGACTAGGAAGTAGATGGTAGAGAGAGGTAAGTAACATCAAAGGAGTCCTTGAAGTAAACAGAAGGATTAGTACCTTTTACAAACGAGACCGGACAGTGACTGAGTGCGTGTGTGTCTTTTGTGCTGCTGGTAATTAGGTGTAGCTGCAGGTGTGTGGTTAATAATCAGGTGAGAGCGTGCGCTGTGATTCGTTAACGTGGGAGCCTGGCGTGTCTGTGACATTACCCCCCTCCACGGCCCACTCCTGAGGGCCGAGGACCCTGACGTCATGGTGGTCGGCCTCTGCCTCAAGGTGCAGGTCTGTTGGAGTGAGAGGCATGGAAGGTTTCAAGCAGGTTAGGATCAAGGATGTCATTTCTAGGTACCCATGAGCGTTCTTCTGGGCCGTAGCCCTCCCAGTCCACGAGATATTCCAGGAGACCATCACGGCGCCGGGAGTCCAAGATCTACTCTACCTCATAAGCAGTGCCATCCTCCACGATGAGTGGGAGGGGGGTCTCCTCGGCTACGACAGGCTCTGTGGCGGGAGAAACAGAGGGATAGTGAGGCTTTAACAGTGATACAGAGGCAACGTGGGGGAGAGGACGCTGGCGTCGTCTGTTCGCCGCTTCTCCACCCACAAATGATCATGTTAATGTACTATTAGATTTAGATTTTATTTTATTTCCTTATGTTTGTGACTAGTCTAACAGTCAGAGCTACAATTGGGGCTGTTGCTGATTGCTGGCAGCCACTGAGAGGACGTTGTTCCTCGTTTCGCCGTTTTCCACCGCTTCTAATGTTTTTGTTTGAATTGCTGCGGTTGGTTCTGGTTTGGTGGACATTTGATGTTTCTCGTCGCGACTGCTCACTGGTGGTCTCCCTTGGGCTTAAGCTGCATGGTGGCTGAAGTTTGCACCGGGCTAGCGTCATCTGGGCCATCGTAATCGGCGTCCGGCATGATGTTGGGATGTTCCGCTTCTCGGCTGCGCCGCTGTTCCGTCCTGCATTGCGGCCGTGGAGCGGCTTGGACTTCTGCGCCGACCCCGGTGTGTCCACAGAAGTGCCCGAAAAAATGTTCTGCCTCCTGCATGGTGCTGCGGCGATCCCCATCGTTTGAATCGTCATGAAGACCCATCATCTGGTCTTCAGCTGTCCTGCCTCGACGATGTCATCAGGACACACTGCCGCTGGGAGAAATCTGAAACATGGAGTGGACCACAGTGTGCTGCGGAGCTAACAGAGACTTCCACCATCAGCTGTTTTCTGTTCACCATCAGCTCTGTTTCTGTTCACCATCAGCTCTGTTTCTGTTCACCATCAGCTCTGTTTTCTGTTCTGTTTTCTGTGTTGGTTGATTGTTTGTAGTATTCTATATTTTTACTTGTTATTCATTTTTTGTTGTTATCCCCCCCCCCCCCTTGTTGCACTTTGAGATTCTTCGGAATGAAAAGTGCATTATATATAAAATCTATTATTATTATTATACGTGGAACGTGGGGTGAATCCTAATCTCAGGTGGGAGCTGAAGCTGGTAGGTGACCGGGTTTATTTGCTTCACGATGGAGTAGGGGCCAGTGAATCTGGGACTGAGCTTCCTGCATTGCAGACGCAATCTGATGTCCCTCGTGGACAGCCAGACCTTCTGTCCTGGCTGGAAGGTGGGGGTGATGGAACGAAGGTCCACTACCATCTTGCGTCTGCACAGGGCTTGTTGGAGTTGGTGATGTGCAGAGTCCCAGACCCTCTCACTCTCCCGGAACCAGTAATCGACTGCTGGGATGGTTCCCCAGACCAGGGGAACAATGGAGGTTGGTACCCAAGTACGCACTGAAAGGGCGTGAGTCCGGTGGTAGCTTAGCGAAGGGAGTTCTGGGCGTAATCAGCCCAACCCAGAAACTGGTTCCAGGAGTTCTGGTGGCCGTGGCAGAAGGTACGGCGGAATCTGCCGATCTCCTGGATCTTCCTCCCCGTCTGCCCGTTGGTCTGCGGATGGTAACCAGAGGAGAGGCTTACGGTCACACCTAGGAGCAACAGGAAGGCCTTCCAGACCCGGGAGATTAATTGTGGCCCTCTGTATGACACAATATCCTCTGGGATTCTGTAGTATCTGAAAATCACATTAAACTTTAATTCAGCACTTTCCATGGCCATAGGCAGGCCCTTCAAGGGAATGAGATGACAAGACTTAGAAAACCTATCCACCACAACTAGGATGCATGTGTAGCCATCGGACACTGGTAGATCCGTTATAAAATCTACTCCTAGGTGTGACCATGGCCGATTCAGAACGGCCAGACGAAGGAGCTTACTGGCAGGGAGGTGCCGGGGACTCTTCAAGATGGCACACTCCCGACACCCTCTCACGTACCTTCTGACCTCCGCTGCCATGTTGGGCCACCAGAAGCGATCTCATAGCAGCAAGAGAGGGTTTCATTGACCCCTGGGTGACCATTGCCCAATGAAGTGTGAGTGGAGTAAATTATGGGCTCTCGGCGGAGGGACGGGAAGCTCATGGTCGGGCTCTTCGAGGCATGACTGCATACGGGTGGCGAAGCAGATGGATAACTGGATGAAGCGGTCGAGCCTGATGGTGTCCTCATATGCAGCGAGATGCAACTGCACACTGGGATCCAATCCTTGACGGTAGGTGAACAGAAGTGACTGCTCGTTCCATCCACTAGCGGCTGAAATCACAGCCAATCAACTTACAGCCAATCACAGAAATGTTGAGCTTCGGTATGCAGTGATCTCATCATTGATGCCTTCTGTGCTCTCACGGATGTTTTCATCATAACTGCAGTGCAAACACAATGTTAATATGAGATTAGTTGATTATAACGAGAGTCCGGAACTCAGTCACTTATAAACTTGCGCCGTTTGATTGACAAGTGATTGTAAAAGGAGAATTCTTTGATCGCTTTATATAATTGAATCCATTTAAATAACAGTTTATTTTCATCCTACTAAGAGAAACAATGTGATGTTGACCCTTTAGGCACTGGTTTGATTTACTGACACATAGACAAAGAACATCTGACTGTACATGAATCATTACATATCTGAAATCACTGGTCACAGATCAGAATTAACACAATTACTTATCGTATTACTGTTGAGTCCATATGGCAAAAGTCTGTTTGCAAGGCCTGCGTCGAATTACAAAAACTTGGGACCCGTTTCATAATAGTACTTTTTTTGTTCTTTTTCTTTTTGCAGATGCCAATTTGATATTCGATTTTTAAAGCAATTTCATATATTTTAAAGTGTGGTTGTCTTTTTTGAGGGGCCATGTACTACTACTGTATTCATCTATAATTAAACCGTATATTCACTTAAGAAGGTCAATACAGGAGTTGTTTTATTATCGTTGATGACTCTTTTTTTTAACCTGTTATCACATTCTTTGGTTAGGAAAGAACTTGGAGCAGATTTATGCAGAAATCTGTATAACGTCAGTTAAAAACAAATTGCCTGATAGTGAGGAGGACATTTCCTGCAGATTTTATATATTAAAAAACCCCACTGGTAAACTATCTAGCAATACCTTTTATGAATTATCCAAACTGCCTTTTTGATTTGTTTTTATGGGTTTCTGTGTTATGACCTACTGTTGAATTCCTCTTAGTCATACAAAGCGAGCAAACTTCATTTGAGACAATCAGTGAGAAACCAGCCAACCTGAACCAGAAGTAAAATAACCTCAGATCAAGGTGAGATCACAAGTTTTCACACTAAAACCAGAAAGACGTAGGCTGGTAAATTTATGGTGAGCCTGGGTAGCTTTTTATTATTGTGCTTTTCATGTTAAATTAAATTACAAATACTTTATTTGACTCATTTGTTTGGTTGACAGCTTCAGTATAAAAGCATTTTTCAAGTCTGGAATTTTTCACCTGCAGTAGGCCACTTCTATTGCTTCTTAGCACCAACTATTTGTAGGTATTTGTGTAGAGCATGTTTCATAACCAACACAAAACTCACTATACAGGTAATATCTTGTCAAATAGCTTGCTTTACATTTTCTGTTTACTGTCAGTATCTTAAAGAGATTTTTAAAGTAATGTAGCCTACAACTTTTCAAATATACGAGGACGTCATGTGGACAAAACATGCTTACAGGTTTGTAGTCTTGAAGACCTTGATTAGTGTGAATAAGGTGTGTTTAATTGGGAGTTAGATCTAAACCCTGGTAGAGAGTGGCCCTTCACTGAACAACCTTGGTCTAATATTAAATTGTAGAGATGTGAAAATTACTATCTCCATCTCTAAATGTGAAACTCCGTTTTACAAAATGACCACCTAGAAACAACCAAGCTGGACAGCCTCTGTACTGGCATAAAAGGATTTACATATTGGCATATTCTGGGCTGATGTTAGTCTCTCTGTTTATCCTGAGGTTTACTGCAGTCAGCCGTATCCAGGCCGTATCCAGATCAGATGTGGGACCTGCGCCCAGACATGACCAACGAATCCTGGAGTGTCAGCAGAGACCGTGTCAATTAGTGTCAATTTGCCTCACTGACACGTCATCCTCAATAAACCCGTCTCCGGCGCCATGACTTCCGATCCTTCGAATATTCCTATTTTTGTTTAATCGATGCGTCAACCTCAATAAACCTGCCTTGAACTTTCGAATATTCTGATCTAATATGATTTCTGTTAGGTTGCTAGAATAATAATCATATTATGAGAATAATGCAAATCATAATACGAATACAAACAAACAGTGACAGAGGAGAACTGGCACCCCGACCTGAGCCTTGTTTCTCCCAAGGTTTTTTTTTCTCCATCATGCCCTGCTGGAGTTATCGTTCCTTGCCACTCTTTAGCTTGACTTGCTCAGATGGGAACACTGAAATTTTGATTTACGTTTTCAATTAAATATCCAAATAAAATGAATTACTAAATTAACTGTATCAACTATATCATTTGCCCACATTGTTGCTATATGATAAATTGAAATGAACTGATGACATCACCATTTTCTCCAGACTGTACAGCTGAATCAAATTTTGTTGCAATATTTTCATGTTCAACACTGTGAAGATTCTTTGAAACAATTGTCATTGTAAAAGCGCTATATAAATAGACCTCTTTCACATTTCCGAGTTTCTCTGAGTGGAAGTCGTCATAGTTGGGTTAACTTTCATAGCGGTGAATGAGAGAATACATTAAATATATATTTTTGTGTCCCTATTTGCTCAAATAGCAAACAAAAGAAAAATGCTACAATAGTGATTTCACAACTTTCAAAAAGAGGAAACAAATAGAGTGAGATTGATAATGGCAGTGAAAAGAGAGAAAGATGTTACTTTTACCATCACTCCCATAGAAGCTGTATTAGAAACACCCTCATAAAAGCGGTAAGCTGGTAAATTTACATATATTTAAAAAAAAATTGAAAATACAGAAAACGTTGCAGGATTTACCATATTGATGACCGTTAAAATGCATCATCACAGTCTGTGAAAAGGGTCCATAAAAGATTTCAGAATCTTAAAGTTATGTCTATAAATACTCTAAACGATGCAATATGAGTCACATATTTACATGTGCATTTGTTCATTTCGAACAAAATGCATGCGTAGTCAGCGGATGTCACCTGAGATACCCTGACCTGAATATATCTAAAAAAGAAATTGGACATTTATGTCAGAAGAGTTCTTTTAACAAATAAGGTCATCCACAGACCAGTTCATAAGACAAGACATACCCTCATTCACGTGACAAAATATGATAGCACTTAAATTTACAGTCCTGTTCCCCATGTACATGGTATGTACTTAGTTATAACAATAATACCTACCTCTAAACCTCTAAACCTAACCCAGTTACCTTATATCACCCAGTATTTTCTTAAGTAAGTACACGGAAATGTATTTACTTATCATCCCATTAATATTGGCTGCATACATTTAATCATTTTAATAAATATAATAACTTACAAGTCAACTTTATTTATAAAGCACTTTTTACAATACAGATTGTTTCAAAGCAGCTTCACAGGGGTACAGTAAAATAATACAACAGAATTTGATTCAGCTTTACAGCCGCTCTGGAGAAAACAGTAATGTCATTGTCCAACTCAGTTCAGTTCTAATATAGTGTCAATGTGGACGGATGGATCAATAATATAGTTTAATATTTAGTAAGCAAGCCAAAGGCAAAACAAGCAACGGTGGTAAGGAACCAAAACTACATCAGGTTACAGAATGAGAAGAAAAAAAAAACATGGAAAAAAACAGGGGGCAGTTCTCCTCTGGCCATCAAACAAACAGTTGCATGATTATGATTCAGGCAAATATTACAGGTCAGAAGTCAGATTAGATCGGAACATTCAGAATAGATGTCCAGTTCCCTCTGTCATCATGCTGGAGACGGGTTTGTTGAGGATCAGTGCCACTGGATGTCGTGGTGATGAGGCCTTCACAGGAGTCTAGTTGACACGGTCTCTGCAGACACTTCAGGGATGTGATTTGGTAGTGTCTAGGCACAAGTCCATCACCTGATCTGGATATGGTGCGGATCCAGCTGACTACAGTAAACCTCTGTTATTATTGCATCCTGTTAATGTACAACAATGCTGATTGTTATGCAAATATGTATCTGTCGAAAATAAAGTAATAATCTAACATCTAATTATTACTATTTACACATCAACTGCAACTTTTACATCATGTAAATAAATTGTATTACTATTTTCACTTAGTATGCTATTTCACATATATATATCTACAGCTATTTGCACTGTGTAAATATCATATATTGCTAAGAAAATTTATTTTCACTTAGTGTAAATAGCATTTATTGCTGCTTTATTTATTTTTTTAAATAAAAAATAACATTACAAATTTTTACATTAAAATGTTACATTAAAATAACACACTGAAAATACTTCAATATACTGTACTATTTCAGATCTTATAGAGCCTGATTAAATTGAGTTTTTCTATATTTGTGAATTGTATCCTGTATATACAGTATGCTATGAAATTACTTGCCAAATTGAACATAGTAAATTAAACACTAAGTATGTTTATATAAAAAAAACTATTCTGAAATCTAAATATATAAAGTGAGACTAAAAGATTTCATTTGTTGCAATGATAAAGTTTTATAAATTCTGTCACATTTAAGCTTCTCAGACAAATAGGCGTCAGTGAAAAATCAACATTGAAAAAATTGAAAATGTATAGCGTGTACCCTTGTAAATTAGAGTAAACCCATGGGAAAGGAAAAGTGCCTAATTAGTAACATTAGCAATACATGGTTTTTATATGGATCTCTGTTTACAACGAAAGCTTATAAACAGCGTCCCATGATAGTTGTGTCAGTGCGCTTGTGGAGACACACTAGTCTAATAAAGCAGGAAACCCCCAGCTGGGGCATATGCTAATAGTTACCCCCCTTAAAAGTAGCGAACTAGGTACATTGGCACCACACACTGGTTTCCCTGGAGCTCTTCGGACTGGCTGGCGTCACCAAAGCCTGGCACAAGACACACATGGAGACTGAACATGCAAACAGTGACTCAGATTGCTTTTTCCCCCTGACTTGGCACGTTTTCTTGCCTTACCAGTTCAGGAAGAGGCAATTGGTTATTAAAGTGTCTCAAAATGAGGCAAGCTGGTCATTTTTTGTGGGACCCAATAGAAATATAAAATGTTGTTCTCCTGGCTTTATTTGCCATCTTCTAAAATTACATTTTCCATGGTTATCCTGTAAAACAATGATGAATTGTGTTTAATGACATTTAGTGCATTCGTTTAGTGCATCTGAACCGTCTAATATCAGAGCTTTAACATAAATTCATGCAATACAAATGTCTTGTCATTTTAATGTAATTTCAATGTATTATCTGCCAATGAGCTCCAAACTTGCAGAGTAAGTTATAATTTCCGCAAATTTCTTTATCTTAAAACAGCAGTACGTTTTTTTCCTCTCCACTTTACAGTACAACCAACGTTTTTAAAATGACGTAGTTGAAAATATGTAGTTTTACTCTGTGGCATATAATAGACAATGACCGTTTAATTCTACGTAAGGGGAGTCCACCCCTCATGGGCGCCACGTTGAGATCACATAACCAGCAAAATGCTCCTTACCTTCTCCATAACCCTCCTATTATCTGACACTTTCATTTGCATAATATATTAATCACGAGTGACATATCTGCTTTTGAATTTCTACAATGCAACCAGCAATTACAAAACTTGCATGTATTATGCATCCGCACCTATAGGTGTCACTGTCATTGTCAGCAGGTGAAACATAACAAAAATAAACAAAAAACACTTACTAGTGCACCTATAAAGCCCTTGGGCCAATTGCACAAAAATAGGATAAGGGATTAAGCCGAGATATCTTGGTGATCTTGTCATCTGTATGCAAAATTTAGTACACCGCTGTCATGTAAACGTACCCTGAAGGCACACTGACACCAAGTATGATACCAATAATGAAAGAAAAATGTATATTAGCGGATAAATTGATCCAGGATCACCAAGATCCTGGGTTAATCCATTATCCTAGTTTTGTGCAATAGGCCCCTGGACACACCAGAGGTGGACAGTAACTAAGTACATTTCCTTGAGTACTGTACTTAAGTACACTTTTTGAGTATCTGTACTTTACTGGAGTATTATTTTTTTCTGGAAACTTATGACTTTTACTTCACTACATTTGAAAGACAAATATCGTACTTTTTACTCCACTACATTTCTATCTAGGTCGAAAGTCGTTTCTGTTGCAGCTCTGAAAGACGGGAGGATGATTTTTTCCTTCTTTAAAAGGTTTTTTGTTGTTGTTGTTTCAGACAGTCTATCAGGAATCACTCTTATAGGGTCATATACATTTTCCCAACTTTTTTTGAACACTGATCTGTTCCTAGCAAAATGGAAGAAGACTGTTCTTAGGCACAAGTGTGTGCACCCATAGCCATACTTTGAAAGTATGTTTCAGTAAAAAAAAAACAAAAGAACATCACGTTTAGTGTAGTTGGCATACACTTGGTGCATAAAAAATATAATATAAAAATAAAAAATATAAACGTCTGGGAGAAAGAGAATGGTAAAGTTAGGAGAATATCAGATGTGTATCAGTGTTTTGGATCCGTGCATTCAGCATTAAAGTGACAGCAGCTTTGTAAAGAGCTTTGTAACTTATATACAAGTATTTAAATTAGTTTTTAGTTAGTCGTATGGTAGTATGTCAGCATCACTGACTGGCTTAAACCATGATGACAGTGTGCATTTATACAACAATAATAAAATAATGCATTGGCATAAAAAAGGAAATTTACTTTTATAAATAAGTACTTTTGAAAACAAATACTTCTGTACTTTTACTTGAGTAAAAATCTGTTTTTACAACTTTCACTTGTAACGGAGTAATATTTGACCAGTAGTACTTTTACTTTTACTCAAGTAATAGAGTTGTGTACTTTGTCCACCTCTGGGACACACCAAGCCAAAGTCAAAGAAATAGCGGTGACAAAAGCTGACTGTGTTGTCACCTCTCGTCGGTTGTGTCTCGGCTAAAAAGCTGTGTTTGGACGCACCAAAAGGACTAAAGGTAACTGTCAACTAGCATGTGCGTTCTGTGTCTGCTTGTAAGTGAATATCTGTCTATGTCAGCAGGTATCAATAGTCTATTTTTATCATTCAAAAAGTGATAGTGAAACTAGGACTGCAGATAAACAAACCCTAAACAAAGCAGCACTTTCTTACCATTATGAATATCAATAACGCTAATCACGTTCTTTATTCCAGTTGGCTCATGTTATTATGAAAATATTCATACATTTTAATGCATAGGTAAGATGACGTAAAATAACAGCCTTCTGTCTGTACCATTTTGACCTCTTTGTGCACTTTCATCACTTTTCCTTTTATTCTCGTGCACTGATTTGTTCGCTAAGCTGAACAGCCAATCAGAGTTCTCTCTCTCACCGAGGGGCCAGTGCTGATTCAACATACTGAATCGGCCTGAAAACCCCAGGCAGTGTCCGACTAGAGCCAAACGATTATGCCCACTGCCGCTTGAAAACAGCCCGACGCCTGACCGTCGGCTTGGTGTTTCCCGGCCTTAAAATGCTTACATTTGTTTAAATCATACACTCTTGGTTATTTCACTGTAATGAGCAAACTTTCCCTTATGATAAACTTGAGCATACTTAGAAAAGTACTTAAAACAATATTTTTGAAATGAATATACTTTAAAGGGTTAGTTCACCCAAAAATAATTACTCACCCTCATGTCGTTGGACACCAGTAACACCTTCGTTCATCTTCGGAACACAAATGAAGATATTTTTGTTGAGAGCTGATGGCTGAGAAAGGCTTCAGAAAGGCCTCCATTGGCATTCAGTACATTTCCACTGACCCGCTCACAAGACCCATAAAAGGCACTAAAAACGTAAATACAAAGTCCATCTCACTACAGTGACTGTACAATAATTTTACAATGCGACGAAAATAGTTATTATGAGCACAAAAATCAAAATAACGACTTTATCCACCAAGTTATTGACGTGAACTCGACGTATGCGCGAGAATATGACGCAGCTCCACCGTTCAATACATGACCCGGAAGAGGAGGAGTGCCACTATCGCATGAGTTCACGTCCGAGACCTACACGGAAGACAATAACTTGGCTAACACTTCGTGTGAATTGAATGTAATGTTTTCAGACACATAATGCATGTGATTTACAATTAAATGAAAATGTATTATAGTTTAAGTTTATATTAAATGCAATTAGTTATTGAACTATTAGGGTTGTTTTCGAACTCACTTAGGTTATTTTTTATTTATTTAAAATTGACTTAAATTGTCACATTATATTTATATTCAAGTCAGATTACTTCTTACAAAAGCAAACATTGTGCACATACATTTTTCAACACGATCACATGGTTATGCATATCAATAGTAGGCCTACGAGTGTGCAATCTCGTAGAATGTATACGCCAAAATGTACAGGGGCGTTGGACTGGGGGGATAAAGCGTACCGAGTACCCAGGGCCCGAGGCTGGGGGGGTCATTTAGAAGTCAGTAGTTTTCTATACATATATAATCAGAGTGTGACTTATTTTGTTTATGTTTTAATTGTTTTTATGATAAAAATGCAATACCCCACCCACTGGTATCACTATGGTATTTGGTACGGGGGCCCAGCAAGATGGTTTGTACCCAGAGCCCAAAATTTGGTGCTACGCCGCTGAAAATGTATACAGCAAATTTAAATTTGCATATGCAGTTTTTCACGTGCATATGATACGCACTTTATGGCGTGCATGGTTCGTACGTACGTATAATACGAAGTGCATATCATATGCATGTGAAAAACTGCGTACCATATGCACGCCAAAACTCATTTTGGCATATGTATATTCCATGAGATTGCACACTCGTACTATTTATACGCATTTTTGTGATCAGGCTCGGGCTCACATTTGTACCTTCTTTACCACCATCTGGAACACTCCCACTTGCAAAAAAGCGTCCATTGTTTGCATCCTGATCTCTCTCGTGTGCCTCTCTGCCCACGCAGATCAGTGGAGCATGCTGGAGCTCACACTGCTGCTGATTATGAAGAAATATGACCATGATCTCATTCTCACAACAGCTGATGACTCACATATCACTGAAACTGAGGATGAACATCGCATTCGGTCATTCTCCTTATTGGCATGACTTACTGGCTTCAAGGTCTTGCTGTGATACTGCTGTCTTTCAATGCTATTTTCTTTTCAGAAGAAAGTAAAATCATTTAAAGAAAGGGTTTGACATTTTTTCTTTACAGTGCCAACTACTTACTGCTAAAATAGGAAGTTGGGGTGGGTCACATCAATGCTTATCCTTTTTAAAATTCTTTAAAAAGTTGCTAGCTACCACCAGGGATTTTGACAATTTTCACCAAAATGTAATAGCCCATAGAATATTTACAAGATGCGTAATAGTACCCCCTAACGTCTAACATTGGAAGTTTTTGGCAGGGAAGTGTTAAATAACGGAAAATTCTGTGTTTGGCGGGGGCAAGAGTTAATAGCCTCTAGTTGAAAAAACATGAATTGACAATGTATCCAAGTAAATTGATTAACCACAGTTTGTCTAAACTAGATTATTTAAAAGGGTGATGAATTGAGAAATCAACTTTCCCTTGAGCTTTTGATATATAAAAGGTCATTGGAAAAATAAGAATATCCTGTAAGTTTTAGAGCTGAAAACATCCTTGTTAGTCAAAGAAAAGCTTTTACAGACACCAGGCCCAGAAAACGCTCGATTTCAGAATGTGCCTCATCTTGATGTCAGAATGTGATCAAACACCGCCTCTGCTGAAGAAGATCACCACTGCCTGTTTAGCCCACCAATTCAGCATGTAACATAGGCCTAGTCCAGCTACCAATCAATAAACATGCCGTTGAGGATTACAAATATTGTGTGGCGCTTAGGCTTGACAGTAATGCAACAGGTAAGTAACTGTGTTCATTCTAATGCATGATCTGAAATGTGATTCATGTACAGTCAGATGTTCATTGTCTCTGTGTCAGTAAATCAAACCATTGACTAAACGTCAACTTGCGTTGTTTCTTTTAGGATGATGTAGGTTTTTTAACAGTGATTAAATGCTATAAATAAAGCAATCAAAGAAAGCTTCCTTTGCCATCGTTGGAGCAGTGGATTATGAAGCTGTCAATCAAACGAGATTATCAGTGACACGTTTAACAGGGACTCTAAATTTATTCAGCAACTCTCTTAACTATATCACATTTACACTGTTAGTGAAGATTAAATAATTCGGAATCGTTAGTGTACAGAAACTGTGTTGCAATGACGAGATCGCTGCTTTCATGAGCTCAACATGTGTCTGTGATCGGCTACAATGATCATAACTGCAACCTTTCATGCCACGATCTCAATATAATGGCATAGAACTAAATATAATGCCATAGATCTAAATTTAATGCAATACTTTTCATGATTAGTTAACCATGAGAACTGTAATTGTAAAAACAAGCTAAAAGTATAAAGCTAATACTATTTCAAAGGCAAAATGCAAATATGTTAGCCAATAACAGCAGTGGGTGTATACACCGAGGTCTCACAGCAGACATGCCCCTTAAAACAGAGAGTTCAGAACGAAAGGCTAAAATCAGGGTAGGAAAAATGCCTTTTATTTATAAATGATGACAATTTTTTGATGTAAAAAACATTATAACATTATATGTGCACCCCAAGAAACATCATAAAACAATAAAAAAACAAACGCAGTTCATGACCCCTTTACCAAAAACAGAGCGGTACAGAAAACTCATTCAAAATCACCTGCAAATTTTGGCAAATGAGCTCATAATAGCAACCCGCTGCAGTCAATTCACAGTGAGGTCACTGGCAGGACAGAGAGTGGGAGTGGGAGTGGGAGGAAGATGATGATGCCAATAGCATTCTCACAGGTGCCGACTCCAGTACAATAAAGTCCAGGAGGATGTGGTTTCATCTGAACCACCACACACCCTGCCTAAGTGCTGAGCAACTAGGAAAGCCAGCAGGATTTGTGTTTGGCTAAGCTAAATTAAGCACATGTGGCCATAATCTAACCTCTCTGCATCAGCATTTCACTTAGGGACAATATACTTTATTGCATTGGCTTCCTTCTGGTATACGTCTGTCACTTCTTATCTGATTAGTGGTTTTGGTGACCTTTTCTCACTGTTCTAATACAAAAGGTAAGCTGCTGAAACAACAATGTCCTGCAACAGAAAACACATAAAGCTAAATTCAAAATCTCTAGCAAAATATTTCCCCTATCATTCATGGACTTTCATGTTTGGGAAACAGACAGGTGTCAATATTAGTGTGGCTTGGATAGTTACACCTCTTTGTTCCTACTGTGATTAATTTCATGTTCATGTTTTTAATTTATGAGGCCTTCATTGCTTTGTATTGGATGAAACTGTGGTAACCACTGACGGTAACAGGAGAAACGTTTGCTGAAATTATATGAGAAAACTACGAAAAAACATTAAAATGGCAGCAGGGATTCCCCTGAGGGGAAGTTTTAAGGGAAGTTTGCAAATGTTTAAAAGCAAAGTGGAATGCAGCCAAGTAGTCCTAAAGACCTTGATTAACTGGTTCAGGTGTGTTTAATTCTTGCCACTGTCAACTTTGGCTTGGCTTGCTCAGTTGGGAACACTCAAATTTCAACTAAATATCCGAATAAATGTAATTACTAAATTACCTATATCAACTACATAGCCGATTACAAAAAAGTTGGGACACTGTAGAAATTATGAATAAAAACAGACTGCAATGATGTGGAAGTTTCAAATTTCTATATTTTATTCAGTATACAACATAGATTATATATGTAATGTATCATTTAAAATCAACTTATTTTTTCCTTAAAGCTACACTGTGTGATATTTTCCCCCATCTAGTGGTGAAAAGGTATATGACCATCCAGTGAATAATAGTTTCTGTTCCTCTCAATTTCGATTTCGTTTCAACTCCTACGGTGGCCGATTTAGTCATGGCTTCCAGTTCGACCTCTTCGGTAAGTGTTGCTTCAAGTGATGAGGTTACTTTTGAAAACTATTATAATTTGCAGTTATTTAATTTGCCAAATGATCTATGATCAAATTAATCTATGTAAAATGAATAATAGTTTTACGTTTTCATTATTTTTTACCATTTCATTGCTAACATCAGCTATCAGGTTCCCAGACGAATGCAAGCTAATCTTAGTAAAGTAACTTTTATCAGTGCTATCATTATTCTGTATACTATACGACATCACTAGCGTAAGGCAAACAAATTATAATGCAATTAAAATATTAATCTCATGTTATCCGTCATAGAACACGGATATGTTATAAGGTAAACAATACTTTTTCATCATTGATGCGAGGAAAACTATCCTAGACGTCGTTCTAGTGTTATGCACAGCACACCATGATATAATTAGCCAAGCAGCAATAAAACTTCCAATATACACAAATAGGCTGAATTAATATTACCTGTCGAGAAGAAAGCAGGCAAAGTCGGCATTCTTTTTAAAATCGTTGCTCCTCATTAACTCTTTCCATCTTGGAAAGGCCCCTCCAATATTTACTTTTGTCTTGTTGGTTTGCCCGTTGCGTTGCCGTCTTAATTCTCTTTTCCGCTTCCTTGGTGACTCTGATACATATCCCGCAATGTTTCTAGTTCCCCGACCCGGGTCGAATTCGGTAATCAATTCCGGGACGTGGTTACTTTCACACAGAAGGCAACCCGGCAATGTTCCGGGAATATTGCGGGTCCGACGTGCAGTGTGAAAGGGGCTTAAGAGTGATCCTCCATCATCATATAGCGGCCTCAAGCAATCCTCCTCTTTACATTCGACACAGTGCCATCGAGTGTAAAAACGCGAAAAGCGAAGCTTGAATTTACGGGTATGTCCCTCTTTGGCAAATGTACTTTCAAGATGGAGGAGCAACATGGCAACCGCCATCCGAACCCTCACCCTGTGGTGTAAAATAAACACAACCAAGCCAGAAATGCAGTGAACAACTCTTTGTTTACTCTCACTCTCCAGACCAATCTCATTTCCTTAACTAGGCAGAACTCATCAACCATGGAACAATCAGACATGTATTGTGATCACAGAACAGTCTATCTTTTTTTGAACACAGTGCTTTTCCACCCTCTAGTGGACACAACATTTCCCCCCCTCTCCCTCCCTCCCATGCAGCTCTCTACACATGAAAGGTGGCAACAAAGTCTTTCAAGTGACCCGGCCGGGATCTGGTACGCACCGGTCTTGGGAAGGAAGGGTCCTGGCATAGTGCTGAAGGGCCCGTAGACTGTGGGGCCTGTGAACTTATGGGTGGGGTAAGTGAAACAGGGGGTGGGTGCAAAGAGGGATCTAAGTCTTGCCTGCCAACCTGAGATGTTGCAATTTCCTGTTCTCGTGGGAGAAAGGTATGTGGCGAATTCCCTCTCCTTTGTGGGCAAACTGTGGTAGGTGCAGCTACTTTACGAAGACGGCTAGCGTGCCATCGGGTACCATCCTCCAGGAGATAAGACCCTCTGCCTATCTGAAGAGTAACCTACAAAGGGGTAGACCAGAATGAAGCCAGTTTATTACTCCTGTGGGGTCTGCGAACTCTCACCCAGTCCTGAGCTGCGATATATTTGGCTCTTTGGCATGTCTGAGTCTGTCAAATCTCTGTTTCATCCGGCGCTGCTGGTGTGTGACCTGAGTTTTTACCCCCCTGGGGGATCCCTTGATTGTGGAGGGATGAAGTCTGTCCGATGTCAAAGTGAGTTCCCTGCCCAACATTAGTAAGGCAGGGGAGACCCCAGTGGTGCTATGCTGTGAGGCCCGGTAGTGTAGCAAAGTCAGACGAATGGCTTGGTTGAATAAGCACCCTTGCGCCAGGTGTGCTCTAATGCCATTTTTTAGAGACTGATGGAAACGTTCCACACCCCCATTGGCCTGGGGGTGGTAAAGGGTGGTGCGAATGTGTTGGATACCTTTATTCTCCAGGTAAGATGAGAAGTCCCCTGAGATGAACTGAGGGCCGTTATCTGTTGTGATCATTTGTGGGAGGCCCCAACGGGAGAACAGTGAGTCCAGAAAGTTCACAATTACTTGAGTAGTGACAGAGCCGGTGGTGGTTATTTCTGGCCATTTTGAATGCAAGTCATATGCTACCACCAGGAATCGCTGATTGTGGGGAACCCCATGAATCTCACCGCAGATATCCATCTGCAGGTGCTGCCAAGGACGTGTGGGCCAGGCCAGGGGTTGGAGGGGCGGGGGAGGTGGGTTACCCGTTTTCCCACTCACCAGACAGGCTTGGCAGTCTTTAACTAAAAGTTAAATTTCTCTGTCTATGCCAGGCCACCAGACCCTGTCCCGGCAACGCTGTTTGAACTTCACTATTCCCAGATGCCCCTAGTGTGCCATTTGAAGCACACGCGCACAAAGGGGGCCCGGGACCACAGTGCAAAGCCCTCGTGCCACACATGTGTCATTCCAGCACGATAGTTCATCTTTGACACGGGCAAATGGCATTAGATCTTCTGGGACATGTGAGGGCCAGCCTTCTCGGATGTAAGTGCGGAGCAGGGAGAGGGTAGAGTCCTGCTCTGAAGCTGTTTTGAGCTCCTGTATTGATACCATGGTCTGTAGAGGCGTGTGCAGCAGCTGGATGATGTCTGTTTCAGGGTTAATGTCTTTTGTTTTTTCCGGGACTGGGACAGAGCGAGACAAGAGGTCAGCTACCACGTTTTCACGGTCTGGTGTGAACTGAAGACTGTAATTATACTGACGGAGCCGGTCATACCATCGATGTAGTCTCAGTGGTCTGTGACCTGTTCCTGACGTTGCCAGTAGTGCCACTAAGGCATGATGATCCGTCCTTAGAGTGAATTGGCGGCCATACAAGTACAGGTGCAATCTTTCACATGCCCATAGGCATGCCAGCGCTTCCCGTTCGCCCACTGAATATCGTTGTTCGGTTGGGTTAAGGGCCCGAGAGGCAAAAGCTATGGGCATTTCTACACCCTTCTGAACCTGTGACAGTACGGCTCCGATGGCTGTGGCAGAGGCATCGCAGGTGACCATGGTCTTACAGGAAGTGCTGAAGTGTGACAGTATAGGAGGTGAAGTAAGTTGGGCCTTGAGGGTGCGCACAGCCTCCGAACATGCCTGTGTCCACACCCAGGACTCATCTTTCCGGAGTAATTGCCGCAGTGGGGCAGTAGTGGCTGAATACTGAGGAAGAAACTTTAAGTAGTAGCCCGTCACCCCTAGGAAAGAAGCCACCTGGGCAGGAGTGGTCGGTTCAGGAATGGACTGAATGGCCTCCACGTTAGACTGGAGTGGGGAAATGCCCTGTGCTGACAATTTGAACCCCACAAACTTGATGACGGGTACAGCAAAAAGACATTTTCCGCCATTTAAAGTCAGCCTGTGCTTGAAGAGTGCATCAAAAACCCTGTTGAGACGCTCATCATGAGCGTGCATTGTGGCCCCGTGCACGACAATGTCGTCAAGGTAGATAACAACGCCTGGTATTCCCGCTAGCACAGAGGTCATGACCTTTTGGAAACAGGAAGGGGCGGAGCTAAGGCCAAATGGCATCCTAGTATAACGAAAAACTCCCTCATGTGTCACAAAAGTCGTCAGATTCCTGCTGTCGGCATGGAGAGGCACCTGCAGATAACCTTCTCTTAGGTCCAGCTTAGAAAACACTGTGGAGCCATAGAACTGAGCCGTGAGTTCCTCCGGTTTTGGTAGTGGGTACTTATCCGGAATAACTGCCTTATTGACTTGCCGCAAGTCCACGCAGATGCGCAGGGCACCAGATTTTTTAGTGGCCACCACCAGATTTGAGACCCAGGGCGATGCGTCCACATGCTCAATGATGCCTGCCCCCAGCAGGCGTTTTAGTTCTGTTGACACCCCCTCGCGCAGGGCCAGGGGTATGCGGCGTAGCGGCTGAATGACTGGGTTGACGGTATGGTCAATGAGGGGCTGGTGCATAAATGAGGTGAGGCAGCCCAGCCCATCAAACAGTGCTGGCCGCTGTTGTTGCCACATTGAGGTCACAGTCAGGATAGCGGACCCCTCCGTGTCCACTAGGGCGAATCCCAGTGCGGTGAACAAGTCCAGCCCCATCAAATTTGCTCCTTTGCGGGCCACTTGGAAGATGAATGAGGGCAGTGTCCTTGTACCATAGCGAGCAGTCAATTTAAGTGACCCTAGTAGCTCGATTTTTGAATCACCATAACCACACAAGGCTGTAGAAGGCGTGGCCAAGGGAAGTGCGCTGAAAAACTGACTGTAAGTGCTTGCATTGATCAGGGACACACTGGCCCCCATATCCAATTGCAGTGGGATGTTCACATCATTCAGGGTGACGGTGCATTATCTGAACGGCACAAGACCTGAAGTTACATTGTGGATGATGGCAGGTGGGGACTGATTGGTGCGTGTCTGTGGTCTAGTTGGGGCTGAACGGCATACACTAGCAAAATGGTTTTGTTTTCCACAATTATGGCATGTCTGGCCCTGTGCTGGACAGCTTTGTGCTCTGGTGATATGCAAACGAGATCCGCAATTAGCGCAGGGCTTTTGTTGATATGCTTGCCTACGTTGTTGCCGTGAGAGTTGCATCACAGAGTCAGGGGCATCTGCAGCCGCTTTTGCACCCCGGTCGGGTGGCTGCTCAGCATGTGGACTTGTATCCATAAATGTCAGTTGGCTGTAAGTCGACTTATTTTGGCTGGTGAGCGTAGCCACACATTCAGCTGCACTTTCCACCTGAAATGCTACCGCTAGTGCCCTAGATAGCGTCAGGTCGTCCGGCTGTAACAGCAGGTTTTCTCTAATTTTGTTATCATTGGTGTGTTCAATCAGCTGATCGTGGATCATTTCATCGCGCAGCCCTCCAAATTTACAAGAATTTGCTAGCCCTCTCAGATTGGCCACATACTGATGCACGGACTCACCGGGCAGTTGATGGCGCCGGCGGAATATGAACCGCCGCAGCAAAACACTCTGTGGAGCGGCAAAATGTTCATTCAGGGCAGTCACGGACTGTTCATAAGTGGCTTCACTGCTGTCGCTGATTGTTCCAAGCTCTCGCTGTCCCTCTGCCCCCAGGCAGTGTTGAAGAAGTGCTTTTTTTCGTGCCGCACTCACTTCTGTGAGGCCGGCTGCGATGAGAAATGTCTCAAAGGACTGCAGCCAACGAGGCCATGGTATCGGCGGTTCACCTGGGAGAGCGAGGAAAGGCGGTGGCGGAGGTAGAGAAAAATCAGCCATCCTTGTCGCCAAAATGTGGTGTAAAATAAACACAACCAAGCCAGAAATGCAGTGAACAACTCTTTGTTTACTCTCACTCTCCAGACCAATCTCATTTCCCTAACTAGGCAGAACTCATCAACCATGGAACAATCAGACATGTATTGTGATCACAGAACAGTCTATCTTTTTTTGAACACAGTGTTTTTCCACCCTCTAGTGGACACAACAAACCCGTATGTATTTTCAATGGTATATTATAAAATTACGAGAATACATTATTACTTGAAAGAAGTAAATATACATTAATGAGCACATATATTTTTGAAAGAACTAAGCTAAGAATAAACTAAAAAAGTTACACAGTGTAGCTTTAACATTTCATGGCATCAACCCATCTAAAAAAAGACCATGGTTCATAGGTTCATTGATTCTTACTCTCACTATGGATGTGTTGGAGGAGTGGCCACTGATTGCTACTCTCATCATCACCACCATCTGCACCTGATTATCTCTCCCTATTTATACATCTCACTCACCTGTGCTGTCAGTTCGTTGCAGGCTTCCTGTGTGTGTGTTTGTGTGTGCTAGCCAGTTCTCCTGGGAGTGCGGCTAGTTTCTGTTTCCTGGAGGATCACCACCGTGGATTGCCCATTGTGTCGTTTGCCTGCATCTCTTCTGCTTGGATTCCGTCTGTTCCTGCTACTCTGGACTTCCTGTTTATCTTCCTTTGTGAGATTTGAGTGTGAATAAACACCACTAACATCGCTTTTGGATCCTGTGTATCTTTTTTCCTTATTGATCAGGTTGACACATGTTTATCATTGTGTGGCATCCCCTCTTCTTTTTATAACAGTCTGCAAACGTCTGGGGACTGAGGAGACAAGTTGCTCAAGTGTAGGAATCTGAATGTTGTCCTGTTCTTGTCTAATACAGGCTTCTAGATGCTCAACTGTCTTAGGTCTTCTTTGTTGCATCTTCCTCTTTATGATGCACCAAATGTTTTCTATGGGTGAAAGATCTGGACTGCAGGTTGGCCATTTCAGTCCCCGGCTCCTATATGCAGCCATGATGTTATTATTGATGCAGTAAGTGGTCTGGCATTGTCATGTTGGAAAATGCAAGATCTTCCCTGAAAGAGATGACATCTGAATGGGAGAATTTGTTATAGAACTTGGATATACCTTTCAGCATGGTGCCTTTCCAGATGTGTAAGCTGCCCATGCCACATGTACTCATGCAACCCCATGCCATCAGAGATGCAGGCTTCTGAACTTGGGTTGTCCCTCTTTAGTCCGGATGACATGGTGCCCCAGTTTTCCAAAAAAGAACTTCCAATTTTGATTTGTCTGACCACAGAACAGTTTTCCACTTTGCCACGGTCCATTTTAAATGAGCCATGGCCTAGAGAAAGCGCCTGCACTTCTGGATCATATTTAGATATGGCATCTTTTTTGACATACAGAGTTTTAGCCAGCAACGGCGAATGGCACAGTGGATTGTGTTCACCGACAATGTTATCTGGATGTATTCCTGTTGTGATTTCCATTACAGTAGCATTCTTGTATGTGATGCAGTGCCGTCTAAGGGCCCAAAGATCACAGGCATCCAGTATGGTTTTCTGACCTTAACCCTTATAAACAGAGATTGTTTCAGATTCTCTGAATCTTTGGATGATAACTTTGCAATTTTTCTCTGAGAAATTCCTTTCTGATATTGGTCCACTATTTTTCACCCAGCATTAAGGGAATTGGTGATCCTATGCCCATCTTGACTTCTGAGAGACACTGCCACTCTGGGAGGCTCTTTTTATACCCAATCATGTTGCCAATTGACCTAATAAGTTGCAAATTGGTCCTCCAGCTGTTCCTTATAGGTACATTTAACTTTTCCGGACTCTTTTTGCTACCTCTTCCAATTTTTTTGGGAATGTGTAGCTCTTATGAAATCCAAAATGAGCCAATATTTGGTATGACATTTCAAAATGTCTTGCTTTCAACATTTAATATGTTATCTATATCATAAGCTACAAGCTTATGAGATTTGTAAATTATTGCATTCCTTTTTTATTACCAATTTGTACAGTGTCCCAACTTTTTTGGAATCAGGTTTGTAAATTACTTTGCCTGAGGTTCATAATTAGTTACTGAACAGACCCACTGATACCTTTGTGTTTATCTGAGGCCCCATTTACACTGCATGTTCAAGTGACCCAATTCCGATTTTTTCTTCTCATGTGGCACAGATCGGATATGTCATGTGAACGTGTAAGCAGTAAAAAACGGATGAATTCCGATATCCTCAGATCGGATTCAGGCCTCACTCTCATGTGGTAATAAATCCGATATGATTCGGATACGTGCATTAGCGTCTGCCATGTAAGCGGTCAAATCGGATCTTCCCCAGTAAATGCGAGTCGTACATCATTGAAAAAAGGACTGAGGCGAATGACGTCAACTTAGGTGGACACAAAATGCGATCAAAGGCCAGTGTTGCCAAGTCCACAGTTTTCATGCAGAATTGGGCTACTTTAACACAGTTTTCAGTTGCAATTGGACGGGTTTTGTTGTGAAAACCTGGCAACCCCGTCAAGGGCTCTCCTCTTTTTCTCTGCCTTAAGAGAGAAATGTTTTGCCGACTTTAAAGATGTGTTGAACAGTGCAGACAGCAAAACATTGTACAATCATTTTGTCTGCGTCCATTGCTTATCGCGCTGTTTTACTTCCTTTCAGCGGTTAAGAACGTCTTGGGCTGTTTTGCCAGTGTACAGTATAAATGCAAATATCGGATATGGGTCGCTTTTGAAAAGATGATGTAAGCAGGTCGTCAAAAAAATCGGATATATTCACTAAATCGGAATTGTGCATCAAGACCTGCAGTGTAAATGCAGCCTTAATGTGTTTATTAAAATATGTGTGGATATAAACGGGACAAATCGTGTCCCGTATTGGTACGTGTCATTTTGACTGTAAATACGGGATGATTCCGTGTTTCACTGGACGGGTGTCAACCCTACAGACGCGAAACGATCGGTTTGTGCAAGAAACCCAACAGTATTATTTATTTTTTTTACCTCTAATACATCACTATGTCTAGCAGCCTTCGGTGTGCAAATACTTTTGGCGTGATCGCGCGCTCAAGGCCGCTGGACTCAAACAAATCAATTAATTTGGGTTTTCTGAGTAAAAAAGGCATAGTCTGTGAATAGCACATTCACATTCCTATTACTAGATTTTTACAATAAGCTTTGCAAGATACTTTAATAACTGGAGGAGCCTGTCGTAAACGTAGGAACTTTTATGAAGTTATAAGGCAGTGTAAAACGTACAACTTCACTCAGCTAGCGCCGGAATCACTCACATTCAATTCCCTGGGGAAAAACAAGAACGCCCCCCAGTCTTTTGGCCACGTAAAGGAGCCTACTATTGCAATTGTCAGTCAATACATTAGTAAAGTTAACTTAAAGAGTTAGAATCACAGTTTGATTTTACAGTGTGTGTCCCAATTCAGGCCACTTGCGCCACTGCAGCACAAAAAAGGCTGTCCCAATTTGAAGGCTCCTTCAAGTGTGGCCCTGAAATACATCCTTCATTTCATGGGCAAAGAAGGATGGATCCTTCGATAATTCATTGCGAGGTGGTGACGATAGAATTTTCTTAGATAAATTAGATGATTCTTTTAAATGTAAGGGTTTTATTTCAAATAATCTTATATATCTAATGATGCAAAAGTAAAAAATAATAATAAAAGTGGTTCAAATCTTGATTTATATCTTGCCATGTTGCAATTTTATATAGTTTATGCTCTTTATTATTTACATAAAAGCACCAATGTGAATATATCTAGAATATATTTATGAACCATATTTTGTTTTAAGGCAATTGAATATAAAAAGTTCATTACAAATGTTACTGCCATTAGAAAATGTGTCAGAGAAAATGTTCATTAGACATTGTTTGCTTTGTGTTTTGACTGTGATGGGCAATGACATGGGTGTGAACTAGAGTAAAAGCACAGCGACATATATAAAAAGGTCATGAGTATTGACAGCAGTGGCATCAATTTACAAATCTGCTGGAAATAACATGCTTCTGCAAACACGACCCACTTTACAGCTGCTTGCATTTTTCATGTTGAAACTGCCTTCAATAAAAAAAAAAAAAAAAAAAAAAAAAATATATATATATATATATATATATATATATATATATATGTATGTATGTATGTATGTATATATATATATATATATATATATATATATATATATATATATATATATATATATATATATATATATATATATATATATATATATATATATTAATGGTCTGGCAAAGCTCACCAACGGACGATGACGTATGCAGAGCGATCAATGAGAGCGACGGAGAAACATCTGAGACAGCAATTCTGTTTGTGATTTCGAACGGCTTCTGACGACTTTTGCCGTTGTTGTAAAATAAATATGATAATAGCTGGTGTCCACCGCCACTCCTTCAACATTTTTGCAAAATTTTGAAAAATTAATAGCATTTCAGACCGACTGAAACATCTCAGATTGACGGTCGAACAGAAAACATCAAGCTCTGATCGCATTTGCCCCACATTGTAAGGCATTTGTATTGCGATTAGAATGCGATTTGCAATATTTTGAAAATAAAATAATAGTAAGGAGTCTTTGGAAAATTGTGTCTCACAAACTTTACTCTTTTTTGCAGTACCCGGATGAGCGGTGTTATTCATTTTTGGTGGTTGTTATCTGGGAAATAACACACCGCTGGAATGCGCGATTGACCAATCAGAATCAAGTATTCCACAGAGCCGAGTAATAATTTAGGATAACATTTTCTTTTCCACGTTTAAGGATGTCACAGCTTTTAGACGCTCTCAACGCACTAGCTGCGCGCGCTCGTGGTTCTTTAGCTCCACCCACAGGATTCCAGAAAGATTCTGTACAGCGTATCTTTCTTTTATAAATGTAATAAAACCAAATACTTTTTGGAGATATGAAGGATGCAATACTTCTCTATAGTTACTCAAGACTAACATGAGATTGACTGAAACTGAGTTTTTTACCCCTCTTTAAAAAACAAAAATATCTGCATGCACAATTACGGAGCCCCGCACATGACATGCAGTAAAAAAATAGTAGCCTAAATCATGCGCACAATTTACTATTCAGTTTTCTCGATTTATAAATCGTGCGCACGTATTTCGTTCCCTTGATTTATAAATAGTGCACACTGTGGCAAGGGGGGCGTGGTTCAGCGAGGTCTGCAGCGGGAGAGAGGGCCGCGGGACGAGCGGTAAGTGAGTGGGTTGGACGCAGATTAATAACACCTGTCTCTTGTTCTAGTAATGAGCGCGGAGACGGGATAAAACACCAGCGGAACCGGAGACCGAGGAGAGAGAGAGTCGGACTGTTGATGCGAGACCCTGAGATATCCGGAACCCGGAAGTGCGTGACCCGGAAGCGAAACTGAGCATATACAGAGACAAACACACGCTGAAGCGTGCACGTTGTGATTTGAGTTATTGAGAATAAAGAGCATCAACAGTCCTGCCGACCCCCGTGTCCTCTTCCTTCCTCACTATATCGAACTTGTTACACTGGTGCCGAAACCCGGGAAGGAAGCAGGACAGAGCCGCCGCCATGACAACGCCCTCCGCCTCGCCATTTGCGGAGATCATCACCTCGCTCGCGGCCCTCCACCAGGAACATCATACGGCGTTGCTGGACCTTCGGACGGAACAGGAGCGCCGCTTCGCGGCCATAGTCCAAGGCCAGCAAGAGGACCGCGAGCAGTTCCGGAGCTGGATGGACCGGGAGGTTCGCGCCGAGGCCGCTGGGCGGGCCAGCGCACCGGTGCACGTGCCCCTACAGAAGATGGGGCCGGAAGACGACCCCGAGGCCTTCGTGGATCTCTTCCAAAAAGCCGCGGAGGCCTGCGGGTGGCCCCGGGCACAGTGGCCGGTGCGCCTCATCCCTCTTCTATCAGGCGAAGCCCAGGCGGCCGCGCAACATCTACCGGTTGCGAACCTCCTGGACTACGACGATCTGAAGCGGGCCATCCTTCAGCGGGTCGGCCGGACCCCAGAACAACACCGCCAGCGTTTCCGCTCCCTGGAGTGGGGCGAGTCCGGTCGACCCTTCGCATTGGCCCAACAGCTCCGGGACGAGTGCCGCAGATGGCTGCTGGCCGGCGGCAGCGACGTGGACCATGTCGTCGATCTGGTGGTGCTGGAGCAGTTTATCACTCGGCTCCCCAGGAAGACCGCCGAGTGGGTCCAGTGCCACCGGCCCACGTCGCTGGAGACGGCCATCAATTTGGCGGAGGACCACCTGGTGGCGTGCCCGGGGGTCGGCGCACCCCCACTAACTTCTCCCTCTCTCTCTCCCCCTTCTCTCTCTCTCTCTCGACCTGTCCCTCTCCCCAGGTCCCGCCCTCCAGGCCCTCCTCGCGTTCCCCCCAGAGGCCGGGGTGGGATGGGCCTTGGACCGTCTGGGAGTTCGCGGGTCCCGCCCAGGGGGGCGGGGCCGCTGGGGACTGGTAGTGACTATGGATCCGGTTCCGCCCCCTATCCGCGCTCAGCCTCCAACCCACTCCCCGCCGCCGGGGCGGCGGGTAGGCCTGGGCTGGCCTGCTGGCGGTGCGGTGATCCGGATCATTTGGTGGACCGATGTCCGATGATGGACATCGGAACAATGATCCGGATCCCGGACGTCCAGCGGACCACCCCCGATCAAGCAGGAGAGTACCAAATTCCTGTAAGTATCAAGGGGGGTACATATCAGGCCTTGGTGGATTCAGGATGTAACCAAACCTCGATCCATCAAAGCCTGATTCAGCCTGGGGCGTTGGATACAAGCCGCGTGGTTAAGGTGCGGTGTGTGCACGGGGATGTGGTGGAATATCCGGTTGTCCCAGTCACGATACAGTTTAGGGGAGAAAAGCATAGTGTTGAGGTGGCGGTTAGTCCCCACCTCCGGCATCCGCTAATTCTGGGGACGAATTGGCCCGCCTTTTCGGCGTTATTGGGGTCGTTGTGCGCGGATGCCGCTTGGGAAAACAAGGCTAGGAACGGGGCGGTGCGAGTGCAGGTTGGCGAGGCTGATACGGGGCCCTTGGGAACGGCTTCAGAGGAACCGAGCGGGGTTGAGAGACTGATTCTCTCGGACCGCGATGACTTCCCTCTGGAGCAGTCTCAAGACGAGACGCTAAAACATGCGTTTCAACAGGTCCGCACGATCGACGGTCAGTCCCTCCAACCCGCATTGCCCGTCACGTATCCTTATTTTGCCATAATTAAAGATAGGTTGTATCGAGTGACCCAAGACGCTCAGACAAAAATGGATACAACCCAATTGTTAGTACCAAAGAGCCGCCGGGAAATGCTTTTCCAGGCGGCTCATTCTAACCCGATGGCGGGCCACCTGGGACAGGCGGCCACGCTGAATCGTTTAATGACCCGATTCTTTTGGCCAGGCATTTATGACAATGTGCGCAGGTGGTGCGCGTCTTGTCCTGAATGTCAGTTGGTGAACCCACTGGCCGCCCCAAAAGCGCCATTGCGCCCTCTTCCATTAATGCAGGTCCCCTTCGAGAGAATTGCGATGGACCTCATCGGGCCATTAGAACGATCCGCACGCGGGCATCGTTTTGCGCTAGTTATCGTGGACTACGCAACACGATACCCGGAAGCAGTGGCTCTCCGCAACATCTCGGCGAAGAGTGTTGCGGACGCACTGTTTCGTTTAATCTCCCGGGTGGGGATTCCGAAAGAAATCCTCACTGATCAAGGCACGGCGTTTATGTCACGCACGTTAAGCGAATTGTATGGATTATTGGGCATTAAATCCATTCGAACCAGCGTCTATCACCCACAAACAGACGGCTTGGTCGAACGATTTAATCGCACTCTTAAATCCATGATCCGTAAATTCGTACAAGAAGAAGACGCCAAAAATTGGGATCGGTGGTTAGAACCCCTCTTATTTGCTGTGCGCGAGGTCCCGCAAGCCTCCACGGGGTTTTCCCCCTTCGAGCTTCTCTACGGGCGTCAGCCACGGGGGGTGCTGGACGTCCTACGAGAAACTTGGGAGGAGGGGCCGTCGTTGGCCAAAAACGAAATTCAGTACGTCATGGACTTGCGAACAAAACTCCACACATTGGGGCGGCTATCTAGGGAGAATTTGTTGCAAGCCCAGGACCGCCAGAGCCGGTCATATAACAGGGGTACTAAACTGCGCAAATTCACACCGGGAGAGAAAGTGCTCGTTCTACTCCCAACCTCGAGCTCAAAATTAATGTCGAAGTGGCAGGGGCCGTTTGAGGTCGCACGACAGATAGGAGAGCTCGATTATGAAGTGATACGATCCGATAGGAACGGGGCACGTCAAATATACCACCTCAATCTGCTGAAAAAATGGAATGAGGTGGAATCGGTGTTGTTGGCAACGGTGATCGGGGGAGAGGATGATCTCGGGCCAGAGGCGAGCATTAAGGCGCAATCAGTCGCGCTGGCCCCTGGGGGAGACCACCTCTCACCGTTACAACTCGCTGATGTATCGAAGTTGCAAGCGGAGTTCGCTGACGTGTTCTCGCCCCTACCGGGACGTACCGACTTGATTCAGCACCATATCGAGACCGAGCCGGGCGTGGTAGTTCGCAGCCGGCCGTATCGCTTGCCTGAACACAAGAAAAAAGTAGTTCAGGACGAATTAGGCGCAATGCTCGACATGGGAGTAATCGAGGAGTCCAACAGTGACTGGGCGAGCCCGATAGTCTTGGTCCCCAAAACGGACGGCTCGGTCAGGTTCTGTGTGGACTACCGCAAGGTGAACGCTGTGTCGAAGTTCGACGCGTATCCAATGCCACGGGTTGACGAATTGCTTGATCGGTTAGGCTCGGCTCGATTTTATTCGACACTGGACTTAACAAAGGGCTATTGGCAGATCCCCTTGTCTCCATTGTCCAAAGAAAAAACAGCTTTCACCACGCCGTTCGGATTACACCAATTTGTCACGCTTCCGTTCGGCTTGTTCGGGGCGCCCGCGACCTTCCAGCGACTCATGGATAGGATTTTGCGTCCCCATGCTGCATATGCGGCTGCGTACCTAGATGACATAGTGATTTATAGTCACGACTGGCAGCGGCATATGCAGCATGTGAGGGCGGTCCTGAGGTCGCTGAGGAGAGCGGGGCTCACGGCCAATCCGAAGAAGTGTGCGATTGGGCGGGTGGAAGTAAGGTATCTGGGCTTCCACTTGGGTCATGGGCAGGTGCGTCCCCAAATTGATAAGACTGCCGCAATTGCAACCTGTCCGAGGCCCAAGACCAAAAAGGAGGTAAGACAGTTCTTGGGGCTGGCGGGATATTATAGACGGTTTATACCAAATTATTCGGACCTCACCAGCCCTTTGACTGATCTTACTAGAAAGGGGCTACCAGATACGGTCCAGTGGACGGAGCCGTGTCAACAGGCTTTTACCCAAGTGAAGGCTGCCCTATGTGGCGGGCCGCTGTTACACTCCCCTGACTTTTCTCTCCCTTTCTTGTTGCAGACTGACGCGTCGGACAGGGGGCTGGGCGCAGTCCTGGCCCAGGAGGTGGAGGGGGGAGAGCGGCCGGTGCTGTACATTAGCCGTAAGCTCTCCAAGAGAGAAGCTAAGTACAGCACCATAGAAAAGGAGTGTTTGGCCATCAGATGGGCCGTTCTCACCCTCCGCTATTACCTCCTGGGGCGGGAGTTCGGACCACGCTCCTCTCCAATGGCTCCACCGCATGAAGGATACCAACGCGCGGATCACCCGTTGGTATCTGGCTCTTCAGCCGTTTAAGTTCAAGGTGGTCCACAGGCCGGGTGCTCAGATGGCTGTGGCCGATTTCCTCTCCAGAAATGGGGGGGGGGGGGGGGGGGGGCTGCAGGCCGGACGGCTCCCCGGCCTGAGTCGGGCGGTGGGGGTATGTGGCAAGGGGGGCGTGGTTCAGCGAGGTCTGCAGCGGGAGAGAGGGCCGCGGGACGAGCGGTAAGTGAGTGGGTTGGACGCAGATTAATAACACCTGTCTCTTGTTCTAGTAATGAGCGCGGAGACGGGATAAAACACCAGCGGAACCGGAGACCGAGGAGAGAGAGAGTCGGACTGTTGATGCGAGACCCTGAGATATCCGGAACCCGGAAGTGCGTGACCCGGAAGCGAAACTGAGCATATACAGAGACAAACACACGCTGAAGCGTGCACGTTGTGATTTGAGTTATTGAGAATAAAGAGCATCAACAGTCCTGCCGACCCCCGTGTCCTCTTCCTTCCTCACTATATCGAACTTGTTACACACACATTTTACTAATTCGTTCCCTCGATTTGCTAAATCGTGCGCAAATTTAACAAATTTGTTAACTCGATTTACTAAATCATGCGCACTATTTATAAATCAAGGGAACGAAACAGTAAATTGTGCGCACTATTTACCTTTTTTTTCTTGCATGTCATGTAATTTATTTACACAATTTTTTTTTTTTTTTAAACAAAAAACAAAACATTTACATATCTTGACAGAAAGGAATTTGTTTCCTCAGGAAGTTTTTCATAAAATGTTATTTTATAATAGTCATTATAAGAATATTTCCAGTGTGTGCTTAAGGCTTGTATAGGGCTGGGCACAGAACGCCGATAATTTTATTGTATCGAATGAAAAACTCTGATACCATGAGTATAGAAAAATTATTTATCTTTCGATGGCAAATTTCAGTTCCAAAAGCCAAGCGGCTGTGTCTGTGTGAGCCTGTAGCGTACTTGCACGAAAGGACCTAAAGCATCGGTGATTGGCTGTCCACCACTACGTGACAGGGAGGATTTCTGAAGATACTCGCAGTCACACAGCACAAGTATAGTTGTGCCACGTCATTTTACAATGCCAAAGAGGTCTAAAGTGTGGCTACACTTCATAAAAGTGGATGCGATGTCAGCAAAGTGTAACATGTGCGATAAGAGTATTGCAACCACAGGCGGCGGTGAACTCACACGCTCTGAAATGAGCCCGAGCACGTTTGAGCCCCAAAGCCCGGTTCATTTGACAAGTGTGAGCATTCCGTTCCGTGCCCTGGTACGGTTCATTTGGCCAGCCCTGGCCCACTTGGAAGAGGTAAGCCAGACCACGGCTTGGTTGGGCTCGAGCGTGGTTCGCATGCAGTGTGAGTACTAACCGTGCAAGAGCACGGAACAGCTGTGCGCTAGGCTACTGTTATCATTACGACAGCAAACACCAAATTATTACTACTTGGATACACTTTTTGATTAAATCAAGTATGTAGGTTTATAACGGTTATCACCTTATTGATTAACATGAATTGTAGTTTGTGAGTAAAGCTGTATATTCCTCCATCATAGTCAGCTGTCTCCATAATAATCTTCTGATACATGCAGTGCAGTGTAGGGAAAATTGCTGCGCGGCATACATGATAAATCTATTAGGCAGTCTATTAGTGAAAGCACTTTTCCTCTGTTTTTCTTCAAAAATAAAAGTTTCATCATGAATGGTGCAAGCGTGCGGCCCAGTATGGGACTATCGTGCTTAGAGAAATACTTGACAGATCAGTGTAGTTTCACTACTTAAACCAAATGCATCCCCATAACATTGACTACCACTTTATGTTAGCTTGTGCTGTTAGTCGGTTGCATATGGTATCAAAAAAGTATTGTTAGGAACCGGTATCGAAACTGAGGTATTGAAATTGGCACCGGATGGAAAGATTTTGAACACTACCCAGCCCTTGTATAGTATTGTCAACTAAATCCGCAAATTTTGACAGTTGTTTGAACTGGTGAGGTGACACACCTGTGCTGCATTCACTCCCTACAAAACATTGCAAAGCCTTTTTTTTTTTTTTAAATGAAAATGGTGGTATTGAACATCTGATAATGCAAGAGTTGTAAATAGTGCAGCTGAGAAGGCCATTCTTTGTGTTCTTTTTGAAGAATTTTCGGAGCCTGGTGAAATTGGTATGAATTCCATATGGCAAAACAAACTCGATGTTCCAGTCACTGCCCTTGCCGTCCAGAATACAAGAGAACATCCCAATCGAGTGAAGGGATTTGTGGAAACTGTGGTTTATTGCGTGAGCTGTCTCTTCAATCCTGTGTGGTTTACATGTTGCTGCTGACTGGGCTGATATTTTTGACACACCCACCAAACAAGAGAAACTGTATCTCAAATCCTGTTACACACAGTTTCACGGATGTCATTCAGCCTAGAAACTGTAGAAAAAATGTTGAACACTAGTTTAAGCTCGAACCTCATCAGGACCCCAAGCGATCCTAATGGTTCAAATTACTTTTAATATGTACTACCTTTAGTGCCTGATTACAGTTCTTACAATCATGTTATGATAAATGTTGTTTGAACTACGTAATAATGACCATTTATGTCTGTTTTAGTTAGCTTATGTACAAGCATAGCATACAGATACCCGATTAGCCAGATAGCTTAGATTATACATTATCATTTGCACTTACCCAACATGCATTCACAATCATCTTTAATGTAATTATGTGTTAAAATAAGTGTTTAATGTCCAAATATTTCAGTTATAAAAAGAACAATTGATCTTTTTATTAAATAAAAGAAATTACATAATATTAGTTTTATTATGCACTAAATAGTAAACTACACAGCCTATTTCAACCATGTATGACATATGCACCGACCAGGCATAACATCATGATCACCTTCCAAATATTGTGTCCCCATTTTGCTCCCAAAACAGTCCTGAACTGTCGAGGCATGGACTCCACTAGACCCCTGAAGGTGTGCTGTGGTATCTGGCACCAAGATGTTATCAGCAGATCCTTTAAGTCCTATAAGTTTCGAGGTATGGTCTCCATGCATTGGACCTCTTTGTTCAGCATTGGATGAGATCTGGGGAATTTGGAGGCCAAGTCAAAACATCAAACTTGTTGCTCTTCAAACCATTCCTGAACCATTTTTGCTTCGTGGCAGGGTGCATTATCCTGCTGAAAGAGGCCACAGCCACCAGGGAATACCGTTTCCATGAAAGGGCGTACATGGTCTGCAACAATCCTTAGGTAGGTGTTACATGTCTAAAGCCCTATTCGGACTGGATTAGTTTAACATGGGGACGTGGGGGTAAAGTAATTATTACCAGAGGTTCTCGGTGATTTTAGTCCCGTGTAATAGTCCGAATGTGCCATCTCGGTAATCATTACGGACAATGACTTTTACCTTCTGTAAAAAGGTCTGGAAAAATGACCTCGGGTAATACTAATCCCGTTCGAATAGACCTGCTGTAAAAATGTATGGTAAAATTCTGTCATTTCCTGTTTAAAAGTTAAAAAAAGTGCATTTTGCGAACTTGGAGGCGCTTGAAGCATTCAGTTGCGTTGTAGGTGGTGGGACAAATCTGTGGAAAATGTCCGGTATTTTCCGCATATCATTTAAAGCAAAAAGAAGATCAAAAGCACTTATTAGAGGCACAACACATTTTAGCTCTAGGAAAGTGTCTATAGCCAACATAATCGTTAGACTGGACCTAACTGTTTATTAAAACACACATATATATTGGAGACGGGGTTCAGACTGGCGCTCAGGTTGTGTGTTTGCTCACGTTATTACGGTAACGTCATACGCACATGACGTCAAGGAGGTGCGTAAAGCGAGTTAATCCTCCCACTTCTGCTAGTTTTACTGAGATGTCTTATCCCGTGTGAATTGGCCATTAATATTACAGATGTCCTGAGGTAAAATGACTTTACCCCCATGTCCCCATGTTAATCTAATCCCGTCCGAATAGGGCTTACGTAACATCCACATGAATGGCAGGACCCAAGGTTTCCCAGCAGAACATTGCCCAAAGCTTTGTACTGCCTCCGCCAGCTTGCCTTCTTGCCATAGTGCATCCTGGTGTCATGTGTTCCCCCGGTAAACAATGCGCATACACCTGGCCATCCCGGTGATGTAAAAGAAAACGTGATTCATCAGACCAGGCCACCTTCTTCCATTCATTGCTCTGTGGTCCACTTCTGATGCTCAAGTGCCCACTGTTGGCACTTTCGGCGGTGGACAGGGGTTATCATGAGCACCCTGACTGGTCTGTAGCTATGCAGCCTCATAAACAACAAACTGTGATGCACTGTGTATTCTGACACCTTTCTATCAGAAGCAGCATTAACTTGAGCAATCTGAGCTACAGTAGCTCGTCTGTATGTTCGGAAAACACGGGCCAGCGATCGCTCCCCACTGCATAACTGAGCCATGCAACTGTTGCAGGTTAACCACTGTTCCTTGCTTTGACCACTTTTGATAGATACTGACCACTGCAGACCATCAACAAGAGCTGCGATTTTGGAGATGCTCTTGCCCAGTCATTTAGCCATTACAATTTGTCCCTTGTCAAACTCATTCAAATCCTTACACTTGCCCAATTTTCCGGCTTCTAGCACATTAACTTAGAGGACAAAATGTTCACTTGCTGCCTAATATATCCCACCCACTAACAGGTGCCGTGATGAAGAGATAATCAGTGTTATTCACTTCACATGTCATAATGTTATGCCTGATCGGTGTATAACATTAATGTATAATTAATTTAGAATTTAATAGTAAAATGTGTACTTTTTCTATGTTAAATTACTGTCACTGTGGCAGAATTTTTCTCTGTTGGTTTGAGTGGAAAAATGTGTCCATTTCTGTCTCAACCACTGGCAAGTGTTTAGGGTGGTACTACCTGTTTGTTCTAACAATGGCAGTTTCGGTGGGAAACCTTATTGGTAATCATTTTTGTTGGAACAAAACTTTGCCCCTCCAGGAGCTGAGTTTGACACCCCTGCTTTAAAGCAATTCAACACATTATTTGAATCCATCACTGGCACTGAAATTCAATGAAGGTAGATTCCTTTCATAGAGGCATCTAGCTCCGACAAGCACATTTGCTGTGAATCACTCAAGTGACCCTCATTGCTCAGAAGAATGAAGAGCATGGGAACAGGTGAGATGGCATCCTCATGTTCCTGGTATATCTGCGACCACGCTTCAATTGAAAGCAATCAGGATCATTGTGAAGTTGCACTGAGTTTCAGCTTTGACAAAAAATTGTATCCTCATAAGATATTCAGAATCTCTTTCTCCTCCCAAGTTGATTATTGTCCATCAGGAATGCAGCTGATGATGTGCTGTATGAATGTGTTTGGGAGAGTGTTGCTATGCTGCATGAAAGGACATTGAAACCAGAGCTTGAATAGTGGAGGATCATGTGGCTGAAAGTTGAAACAGTTCCAGCCATGTAACTGTAAGGTCAGATATCAACAAGCAAGGACACACTCATCTTAATATGAACTCTGGAATGTCGCCTGCTTCTATTATACCAATGTAAACAATGCCTCTGAACACGTCTACACATTTGAGCATACTTGCACGCACACAGCATGACTTTACATAATTGCTGTAACAATTCCAAGAGCATTAACTGCATAGTGGTGATGCAGACTCCATCTGCTTGAGTGTTTATGGGTATGGCAACATGTGCCTGTGTCCCACAGGAGTCCTCTCAAACACCCAACTCTCTTGACTGGTCAAGTGGTTCAGTCTGGTAGCTGTGCTCCTGTAACTCCTTCATCCACCCTGAGGAAAGTTCTGAGCTCACCCAGCGGGCCATAAAACAGTTTGGCGCCAGACTCTGGGCCTGCATGTTCCCGTTAACGCATCTGTCAGCAGGAAACCATGGCCAGATTAAGAGGACAGTGGGCCATGTCTTGTTTGTTTCCATGTCATGCCCCCTACTCTCTCAGCTGTTACTGTTCTTACCACTAATACTCAGCTATGACAAAGGATGACAGGCTCTCGACAGCACAGTCTGTTTGGCCCTCAAATGCTGTATATCTTGATTTGCTTGTATTATCAGAAAAAAAAAATCTGTCCTGTACTGACTTCAGTGTTTGTAAATGTTCTTGGTAAATATTCTTGGAAGACATTTTGGTCATCTTACTGCAGAGTACATATTAGTCAATGCAGACATATAAACCTGGAGAGTTTACTTACTCGAGCTCAAATTGATATGGTAAAATCGACACCATCCTTCCTATTTTCACAGTGTGTACAAGCGCTTGGCTTTAAGTAAACGTGTTGTAGGAGGCCTCCAAAACAAAACTAAATCTTTGAAATAGCATACTAAGGAGGACACTTTATCTTTATATACGTTGTTCATTGTTTTCCTTGCAGCCTTTCTTAGAGACTTTACAATGCACCATTACTTTACTAAAATACACTTGCATGTTGTACTACATTGCACAATGCCCACTCTTGTGGTAACATTGTTTTCAGATTTAGTCACCATCTTTTACATCACATAAAAATGTCTGCCAGACAGCCCCTGCCAGTCTAAGTGATGGTTCCTGGCTAAAATGAGCGACTTGTGGCTTCATCCTAATTTGTATATTTTCAGTAAGCATGAAAAGTATATACCACATTAGCACTAGTAAAATACATAGTTTAAAGTATGAAGTAAAGCAGTGTTGGGTCATGCAGCCTCACTATCAAATCTTGGTACAGCAAAACATCTTACATACTGTAATAAGGGGCTGCGGTTAATATTTACCCCCAAAGCATGCATGCTGATAGATTTCAAAATCCTGATGTTGTACTTCATCCAGGCACCTATAAATATTTTCAGTGTAGCTCTATAATTTGGAACAAACTGTGCCTTTTCTGGCATGCTACATAGCATGGAAGACTGGGGCCATATTTGGCTGTGAGAAACACTTATGTGCCAAATGTATACCACAGGACAATACATGATCATAACTGAGTAAATACAAGTATGGTACACTAAACTAATGAATCATACTTTATGTTAAATTATCTCTCCAACTTGTTTGTTATTGAATAAATGTAGTGTGTTGCAAAAGTCTGTCTTGCAGGACTAGGGGGAACTAGAAAAATATGATAACATTTTCACCTTGAGAGAATAAACTTGATTGTATAACTAAAAAAAAAGGTTAGTTGGTTGACAGTATTTAAGATAAGGTTCTCAAAAACTTCAGTGGACTAATGTTTTGGTTCTTCAGTTCGCTTTGCTAATCCGTTTTACAGGGTGAGGACATATTTTCTGCAGTCATAATGAAAACTGAAACTCAATATGTGAGTAAAATGAGCTTGATTGTTTTACTTTGGCTGGAAAAATCAAGCGCTTACAAGGGGATATAAGAGATTATTAAAGATACACACACAGAGTTCTGATGGAATGGCAGTGTGCTGAGTAAGCCAGAACAGACACAACTCGACCTCAGCAGCACATTCCAGTGGACTCGCGGGTATTCTCAGGAATCTCTCTGGCCAGCTGGCTCAGCTCAGGGACCTGTGCTGGAGGAGAACACCATTGAAATAATGCATCTGAAAAATGTTTCACCAGATTTACATGCAATCAGATGTTTCAGATCACCCTGTCTGGAGATGCAGCACTCCCTTGGGAATGATGTGATGCTAGAAGAAACTAAATATTTATGAAAGCCAAACTGATGTTAGTTATAGTGCTGATAATATCTAACATTTACTGGACCTGCAGTAAGTCTTCAGTTGTTCCAGGGTTGTCAATGTAAACAAGGTTTTATATTTGAACTACAGAAAACCCTTGGATATTAAAAAATGCAGAATTAGTGTCACATCTGCCAGCTGGAGTGCCCATGATTGCTACCAGAAGGCACTCCTCCCATCTCCTTTGCTTTCTTATCATAAACTGCATTTCCCATAACCTATTGCTTGGATGTTTGATTACTTCCCCCTGTGTTTCATTATCTTGTTAATGCCTGCCTGTTTCTTCTGTCTTGTATGTTCTTACAATGTGTTTTTGAGTTGCTGCCCAGTCTCTGGATTACCCTTTTTGGCTGTATTTTCTTCCTTGTTGCTCATTTGGATACCTGTGTATCTGACCTTTTTTTGTATTATTTTCTGGATTGTCTCACTAACGCTGCTTTTAGATCTTCCATCTTGGAACATCTTTATGTGAAATGCTTGATTTGCTATTTTCAATCTATTTTTAAATGCACTCGATGACCATGCCTGTTAAGCACATGTTCGCAATGGCTAATCAGGGCTGTTTAAATGAGTCATGACTCATTTCTATATCTAATAAACATATAATTTGAAGAAAAGTTTTGTTTTTCATATGAGAACCAACAGCCTTGTACGCAAGTTTCAGCTAAGTTACTGTTACATGAGTGAGTCACAAATGGAATGGTGATGATTGATAACAATAGCAACATCTTGGCAACTTGTGGCTATGAACAAGAAACATGGATGCTACAGTTTATCTTGTTTGATCTTTGCTATTTTTGCATTATTTTTGCAAATGCTGTTTCATGCATACTGAGCTTTTTACACTGTTAAAGACTTGGATTCCCATCCTAAACATAGACAAAGTTTCAAAAACTAATGTTGGACGTTTGATGGAGTATTTATGTGTCGAAAATACTCCTTTCGGTTTCTCACAAGTTTCGGAGAGTTTTTTTCGAGTATGGGTCGGCTTGATGTCGATAGAGTGGAAGGTCCTTGTATGGGGTGTACGGGCTCTTCTCCCAGTAGGGTGCGCTCGCGCGTGACTAGAGCGAGAGAGGAAATGCACGCCCCATCAACAATGCTCTAAGCAGCAGATCCACTTGTCTGTGAACACTTATGTCATTATAGTCTGCACCGCGCTCCACTTTATTCCTATGAGTGACATCAAGCGACTTCAACGCTTCAGCACAGCATTCCGGGAAGGCAGCGCTGCATTTGAACCGGTTTAAACGCAGAAATGACGGGAAACTTCACAACATCGTTTCAGACGCGTCGCAAAGTGGATCTCCACGGTCACTGCTGTCAGGACTTTACCAAATCATACCAAAGAAGTGTGTTTTTGATGGAGCAGTCCCAGCGATAAAGGTTCGGTCCTGCTTTGGAAGTAGGCGGCGAGTAAAACTGCTTCAAATGTCTGTGCTGTTGGCTATTGTCGCGTGAAGTAACATCAGTAAACGACACGATCGCGTGCTTCGTCATTCAAATGCGCTAAAGGTTAACGTTACTCCATTGTTGTTCTATGTATAACGTTACTCTAGTCTGAAGTGCAAAACCGTTTTGCTTGCTACTGCTAAGGTTTAGTCGCATACAATAGTCCATAAACCGAATCATGTCCTCATAAACTGCGAGTAAAGACACAAAAAATGTTGACAGGCCACTAAGTACAGAACATACCACAGAGACGGACGTCCTGCTGTTACTGTTTCTCCTGTTCAATTTATTTCAGCCTCCAAATCTGATTCTGGATCATATCTGTATTAGCTGAATCTGATCGATAGCCATGGGTTTCTCCAAGCTTGAGGACGTCACCGCTTTGTGCTCACTCGTCATTCTTTAGCTCCGCCCACAAGATACACCTCCAGGCGCTCGTTTTTTTCCGGAAAAACTTGGTACAGCCTATATTTCTTTTATAAATATAATAAAACTAAAGACTTTTCGGAGATATGAAGGATGCAATACTAATCTATAGGTACTCAAATTTGACATGAGATTGACTGAAACTGCGTGTTTCACCCCCCCCCCCCCTTTAAGGCACACTTTGCATTTCACATTATGCCGCTTCATAATGGATTGCTTCCTTTACTCCACAGTTGTAATGGAGTTGTAAGTGTCTGCTAAATGCATAAATGCATGCATGCAGACTGCTTCTACAAACATTTGTGAAAGAAACTCTCTCAGGAGCTCAGTGAATTCAAGCATGGTATTGTGAAAGGGTTGCCATTCGTGGTCCATTCAAAGTCCATTCGTGAAATTTCTTCAGCACTAAATATTCCATGGTCAACTGTTAGTGGTATTATAACAAAGTGAAAGCAACTAGGAACAACAGCAACAAAGTAGAGTGGCGTAAAATCACAGAGTGGGGTCAGGGCATGCTGAGACGCACAGTGTGCTGAAATCGGCAACTTTCTGCAGAGTCAATAGCTACAGTCCTCCACACTTTGTGTGATTAGCTCAAGAACAATTCGTAGAGAGCTTCTTAGAATGGGTTTCCATGGCCGAGCAACTGCATCCAAGCCTTACATCACCAAGTGCAATGCAAAGCGTTGGATGGAGTGGTGTAAAGCATGCCCCCACTGGACTCTTGAGAAGTCGAGACGTGTTCTCTAGAGTGATGAATCACATATCTGTCTGGCAAGCTGATGGATGAGTCTGGGTTTGGCATTTGCCAGGAGGATACTTGCCTTGTGCATTGTGCCACATGTAAAGTTTGGTGGAGGGGGGATTATGATGTGGGGTTATTTTTCAGGGTTTGGGCTTGGCCCCTTAGTTCCATGGGATAAGTTAGAGCGGAGACTGCAAGCCAGACATTCTCGTCCAACATCAGTGCCTGACCTCACAAATGCACTTCTAGAAGAATGGTCAAAAATTCCCATAAACACACATTTCTAAACCTCGTGGAAAGCCTTCCCAGATGAGTAAAAGCAGTAATAGGTGCAAATGGTGGGCCAACTCCATATTAAACCCTACAGAATAAGAATAGGCATGTATACACTGTAAAAACTGTTACTTAAATAAAACTCAAAAAAATTAAGGCAACATTTTCCAACTACTTTTTGTAAGTTTAGTGAACTTCTTGGTTTTTTGAGTTGGTAAAAATCAGTATTATCTATTTTACTGTATGCTAAAAAATTAAGTAGAGTCTACAAGATAAAGTAAAACATTTGAGTTTAACCATTGTGTTAATGAGCAGCATATCGACCAAATCATACTTAGTTAAAATAAGTAAAATTTAAAATAAAAATTGTTTTTATTTTAATTAATTAATTTACCAAATCATACTTAGTTAAAATAAGTAAAATTTAAAATAAAAATTGTTTTTATTTTAATTAATTAATTTACTCAAATTAATTAATTTATTATTATTATTATTAATTTAGACAAATTATTTCTTAATCCACTTTAAATAATTAGTTACCATTGCCATAACTTTAATAAATAAGGAAAGCGATGTATTCGTTTCCAACGTTTATTGCTCTATAACAGCTGTCATAAACAATTGGGTACATTTTCTGTAATCAATTTTAATGTAACAATAATGGTAATGTAAACATTTGTAACATAAAAAATTACAGAAACTTCTGACCTCATCTTTAAGTGCAGCATTGAACACCTTCAAAGTTCAATCTGTGTACTCTTAACACTGACATTAAAATACAGTGACTCTTCACCTGAGCGATACATAAAATGTACAGTACATTACCTTTTCATATTTATTAAAACATAATAAATTAATACAAGAACACATTTTAAGTACAATCTGTGCCATATTCTACTAGCCAATTAACAATTAAACATTCAGAACAATCTTCTGAAAAACCCAAGATTGCCATTTATGAGTGTGAGGCTGGCATTTGACCAACTAAATCAGAAGTTTGTTTTTTAATGTCATGAATCAAGAGGAAGGTTTTGGGCGCAGTGTGTCAAGTCCCACAAAAAGTCTTTGGAACATCTCAGATGTTTTGCAGAGTTGTGGTGGATACTGCAGGTTCAGAGCATATGTCATACCCAGAAGCAGGCAACATGCCCTAGGATTCCCTCAACGATGATGCCTACTGCATCTGGTTCACGACAGACATATATCTGCATATTGCGCAAGTCCTTGTGCACACTGCTCTCTGTTTTTCCCTGTATGAGACATAAACAGAACAATAAATGGCAACAGAGAACAATCTTCAAAAGCCTTCAATAAAATCACACAGTAAAAGTTCACAAAAGGTTTTAAGTTTGGACGAGCCAGCTCCTGCACAGTAAGCCTGGCCTGTTGAACTGGCTTCATAGTACAACTTTCAGTACAGTCTCACTTGACACAACAAACCTGCGAGAGTAAATCACATACACAAGTCACCTCCAAGGCCTAAATCCTTAAAGGGGAGAGGGGTTCAGCTGGTAACACATAGGTGTGGTTAAGTAAAAGTATCTGAAAATGCCACTCTTACAGTTATATCAGCAGATAAATAATGACTCCTGCATTCATGTAAACAAGGATTTTACTTCTGTGAAGCTGCAGTTGAAAAATATGACAGTATATTTTAAATCAAGTTTACTAGCCACTGGAAGACCAAAAGATTAATTTTGATAACTGGTTCCTGTGCAGACATTTGGTTGTTTGTAGGTGTGTTTTTGAACTTTTGACTGAGCCATCAGACAAGCCATTTCCACCCAATTATAGTATTTGTTCTTAGACAAGCTAACCAATCCTCAACTCCAGCTCCGTATTAAACTCAGACAGACATAAGATTGATATCTGAGGAATAAATGCTTCCCCCCCAAAAAAATTAAAACTATGCTTTTTAAACAATACTTACATAGTAGTCAGAGATGAGCTCTTGCCCACTCTCTCCCATGTTTTCACATCTCAGAGTCTCTCATTCACCACAGAGGTACTTGGATCCTATAGTTGGCAAATGAATAATGAAAAACTGAATCTTGCAGGCAATATGACTACAATGCAATTATCAGTGTGGGTCTGTACTACCTATTTAACAGAGCTTACCGGCATATTTCTTTCTTTTATATTTAAAATTAATTAGCAGCTGTAAACAAAAATGTTTTTTGCAATATTCATCTATAGGCAAGACAAGAGAATAAAGTACGTATTGTATGAATATGCCCCTGCAACATTGTTACCACTTTCGCCTCACCTGTATCAGTTCCATTAACAAGTTATTGATGCGTTGACCAACCGCTCCACCCTTCGCACTAAACAGGTCGAGAAGTTTTGGAGTACTTGTCCAGCTGGGACATAAACACTGATTCTAGTGGAACTGCAGCACACCTTCGGAATTCTTCATTTACCTGTAATACATCAATTGTTTAACTGTTATTTGGAACACAAGAATTGACAACCTTTCATTTTAATGCAATCCAAAAATCAGAAAGGGATGATACTTTTTTTTCCGTTCCTTTTTTCCTGACACTCAATAACTGACTTTTGGTTACCTTAATTCCTTTAAATGACAGACAACAATAAACCTCTGAAACATTTATCTCAATTCAACCTACTAAAAAGCTTACCTACTCCATGAACTTTTCCTCCCAATAGATTTGATGGTCTTCTAAAGAAGCAACACAGATGAAACAAAAGTTTATTTAGGAAAATATCAGGATCATTGATGTTAATGCAACGCAAAATAAATATATAATCTTTTTACTAGATCAAATGGTTTCAAAATATTTCAGACAAATATATCAACAGATTAAGTTAAAGCATTTAAAAACTGATTAAACAATGTTGAAGCGGACTAACGTTAGGTCCATAAACAGCTGCTTTGCAACACAACAACACATTTACGAATTTTCATGATACCACGTTGCAGAGAGACACCAGGAATATATTATGTCATGTCCTCATATTTTTCAGCCATGCGGGGATAACAGTAACTACAAACCTAACAGTTAACGTAACTTTTATTGTTAATTTCACGACCTTCGGTAGGCCTCATGCGGCGCCAGCAAAACTGACAAACTTAATGCTGTCTGAAACAGGCGACGCTTTTACATTTTAGTTAAAAAATGCGTGCTCATTCGGCTAAAACCTAACTTGCAATGTAAATAGCTATACTTACATCGGTTGTACGTTGTAAGATCCTCAAAAACTCCACAGAAACCCGAAACTGGTCCGGTACAGCCAGGTGACAACGCGCAACGATCTCGTTCGTTGTTCTGCTGCAGCATGTGGGCGTGTCGTGACGTTTTACTTCAGATATAAACACTTAAATAGAGTTTTGTAGAAACAATTTATTGTGAAGGTCAGGGAAATCATTTTTTTGATAGGTAATAATAAGTTGCAAAAACATTCACACTTTTTACTTATGTAAAACTTAAATTAATTCAAAAAGAAAAGAAAATCAATTTATTGGAATAAATATACTTTTTAAAATAAATTCCTACAGACAACACCCTGAATTACTTTTTACAGTGTATGATACAGTTATATTGTCCCCACACTCCTACACTAGTAGTGTTGGTTTGCTCATCTTGGAAGCAGTGCGTAAAACACTTGTCATCTTCTGCTTAGAGACCTTTTCTAAACACAAGGGAACAAAACGGTTTGCCACTGGCAGAGACTGACACTAAAATAGTTTAATGCTCTAAGCAGAATTTTCCTTCCATTACTTCAGTGGACATGGCATGTACAACATAACTAGACATGTGCCAATGTACTGTTATATGATTCATCATGATAATGACCAAAATAATGTGAATAATGTAAATACTTTTCCATCAACCAGTTAAACTCTTTGTGTATTCTGCATGAAAGAGGCATGCACACACTGATGTAAACAACCCAAACAGGGATGAGCAGCATGGTGGAGCGAAGGAGACAAATTTGCATGCCACTCTCCTGCATACAGATATATAAGGAGCAGCATGCATTCACTTATTCAGGTTTTTGCCGACAGTAACATGTCCCAGCACTCAGTACAACATTGTGGAAGTATGGACACAATCAGCGAATAGATGTTACAACAGTAATCAAGACGTTCCCTATTTGTCAATTACTTTGACGTGGTTTCGATGTGATGACACCATGAATCCATATGGAAAGCTCCACCACGACTAACCTGAGCTACATAGTTTCAGCGATGCAGATATTGGCAGGTCACCACATCAAAAAATGCACTCACAACGATGTAACCTTTTCAACGCCCAATGTAAGCCTTGTAGTCCCTCGTACCACTTGGGGACTGAGGAAGTACTCTACCTTCCAGATGGGAAGAAGAGCACTACGGAGGCCACATCCTACCGGAAGGGAGGTTAGTATGTGTAGAATACATCACATGGATTTACCACCCGGGATGTACCACACAAGGAAAGAACTCACAGTACGAAACTGGCTCCTCCTGGAGATTGTAAAATTTGGCAAATGTGAATTAGTGTTATCAATGAATAAAACCCAGGAGGATGCAACATTCCTTGTGGAGTGTGCTCAGATTTAAAAGATATGGCATGTTTTCCTGTGCCTGATAAGACAAGACTATGGCATCCACAAATCAGTGGGTCAACCTCTGTTTGGATACAATCTTCCCCTTCTGCTGTCCCCCAAAACAGACAAAGTGCTGCTCAGAGCTTCCGAAGCTCTGCATGCAGTCCAGATAGATGTGCGAGGCACGTACTGGACATAGTAACAATAAGGCTGGATCTGCTTTGCCATGAGGCAGCAAAGTTCACCACTTGATCCCTGAAAAAGGCAGTGGGAACTTTGGACACATAGCCCGGTCGGGGTCTCAGGATTATGTTGTAGTAAACCGGAGCGAACTCAGGGCACGTTTTGCTGACAGAGAATGCTTGCAGTTCCTTAACCCTCTTGGTCGAAGTCAGTGCAGTCAGGGGCACCATCTTCAAAGATAGGGCCCTTAGCTCAACTGACTTGAGTGACTTAAAGAGAGTTAGGGAATGAGGTGTGGCCTGGGTGGATTAAACTCCCTGACTCCTCTGAGGAACCTTATGATCAAGTTGTGCTTCCCTAAAGACTTACCATTCCCTGTATCATGATGTGTCACTTACAAAGGGGACAGCTGACTCTCCAACCTCTACTGCAGGAAGGAAAACACTGACCCTACTCACACCAGTTAGCAAGCAGACTCCACTTTAAGGTTTAGGCCCGCCTTGCTGAGGGGCTCTAGCCTGAGTGGCAGGCCCCTTAAGCCTTTCACATCCTGTCAATGGGTCAGACGTGGAGGTTCCAGAGGTCTGGGTGCAGGTGCCAGATTGTTTCCTGTCTCTGAGAAAGAAGGTCCTTCCCCAGGGAACATGAGGAGCATGAGCTCAGAAAACCAAGTCCGGGTGGGTAATTTCTGTTTGGTTATTAATAATAATTGTTTAATTATTCAGTGTATTTTTTTAAGATTCTTAGATTGAATTCAAGTTTATTGTCAGTACACATGTACAAGTACACTGCAACGAAATGTGTTTGGAGCAAGTCTCCGGGCCGCAGCTATTTAAAGTGCTGCCACACGCTCTCCAGAAATCATGAAGTAGAGGCATATAGTATATGCACGTAGCATCTATTTGTAGTATACTTACAGCTATGAAATGGGTATCCAATTGTTGGCAGTAGCTACAGTACACCTAGAAGAGAAGGGAAAGAAGGGTTAGAAGTTTATGTTTGACTCACAAGGAGTTTGTACGACGCGCTTCCTCTCTACCCATCTCATACGTACAATTTCTCAACAGTTATACTGATTCAAGTTCTAACCACGTCATTACTGCAAGTTGAATGATTCTGATTGGCTAAGAGAAAGTAGACAGTCATAGTAAATTTTCCACACATTGTCATTTAATCAGATCACCTCGCAATTAGACACGTAGTGAACTTCCAGGTCTGGAGCAGGTGCCAGTTTGTCCAGCACAATACTTTCACTCTCCCTAGGATGCTCATACACCTTCAAAACAGATCTGTAACACAGTATACTGCACACATACACAGATACACAGTCTCTCCAAGGTTGGAGTTGGTTTAGCTCCAGTTCTGACCAGAAAGTTTCCCAAAACATACTGATAATGTGCTTTCTTTCAGTAGAAGTACAGACAGTATTCACCTTATTTCTTTAGAGTTTCAGTAAAATAAAATATAAAATTATAGCCAAATCCATATTTCGTCTCTGGAAGCAGGGCTAAGTGAGTAGTCAAGTGTTTAGCAACACATCACACATTCCTAAGCCAGACCCTCGGTGACTCTTAAGAGACCAACTACAAACTTTAGAAACCATATATGAAGAAACAAAACAATGAGTGGTTCTATTGATAAGGTAGTATCACAACTGGAAACAATCATTAAAAATGTCATAATAATACAGGAAGAAAAATATTGATTAAGGCTTTGATTATACAGTTTATTAGGATGTATATATAGGAATATATTGAAGCGGCAAATACCGTATATGCTGGGGAGTGGCATGCAAATTTCACTTGCCAAATCTCTTTAGCCTTTTCTGAAGTATCAAGGTCCTTTCACACCGGATGGGTAACGAAAAAGCTTAAAGGGGGGGTGAAACACTCAGTTTCAGTCAATCTCACGTCAATCTTGAGTACCTATAGAGTAGTATTGCATCCTTCATATCTCCGAAAAGTCTTTAGTTTTATCATATTTATAAAAGAAATATGGGCTGTACCGAGTCTTTCCGGAAAAAAACGAGCGCCTGGAGGCGTATCGTGTGGGCGGAGCTAAAGAATGACAAGCGCGCAAAGCGGTGACGTCCTCAAGCGTGGAGAAACCCATCTATCTCAGCTAATACAGATAATGATCCACAATCAAATCTGAGGCAGAAATAAATTGAACAGGAGAAACGGCAACATCAGGATGTCCGTCTCTGTGGTATGTACTGTATTTAGGGGCCTTTGTGTGCAGTTTATGAGGACATGATTCGGTTTATGGACTATTGTATGTGACTAGACCTTAGAGGTAGCAAGCAAAACGGTTTTGCACGTCAGAGTCAGAATAGTGTAACGTTATACAGAACAACAATGGAGTAACCGTTAGCGCATTTGAATGACGAAGCACGCAATCGTATCGTTTACTGATGTTTACTCATGCGACGGTAGCCAATAGCAGAGACATTTGAAGTTGATTTACTCACCGGCATCTTCCAAAGCAGGACCGCTCTGTCAAAAACACACTTCTTTGGTATGATTTGGTGAAGTCCTGTGACAGCAGTGACCGTGGAAATCCACTTTGCGACGCGACTGAAGCGATGCCTTGAAGCTTCCCGTCATTTCTGCGTTCAAATCGGTTCAAATGCAGCGCTGCCTTCCCGGAATGCTGTGCTGAAGCGTTGAAGTCGCTCGACGTCACCCATAGGAATAAAGTGGAGCGCGGCGCGTCATAAGTGTTCACGGACGACTGGATCTGCACCTGAGAGACTGTTTACAGCGTGCATTTCCTCTCTCTCCCTCTAGTCACGTGCGCGCGCACCCTACCGGGAGAAGAGCCCATACGGCCCATACAAGGACCTTCCGCTCTATTTAACGTCAAGTAGACCCATACTCGAAAAAAACTCGCCGAAACTTGTGAGAAACCGCAAGGAGTATTTTTAACACAGAAATACTCCATCAAACGTCCAACATTAGTTTTTGAAACTTTGTCTATGTTTAGGATGGGAATCCAAGTCTTTAAAGGTGTAAAAAGCTCAGTATGCATGAAACAGCATTTCACCCCCCTTTAACAAATAAACGAATATTTCACATGCAAATATTTTGCGTCAAAACCATTCACATCAGCCGCGACACGAATTTGCAACGTTTCAGAGTTCCTCGAACATTCCAAAACATTTGCGGCGACAGCCTAGAAAACACGGGCACTTCATCATTCAGCGAAGACAAGCTTTTCTTTTTATTTAAAGGACCGAGAAGAAGGTTTTGGGTGCCACCAGTCTTATAGAACAGAGAGTCTGAAGGGGAGGATGCTAATCTTGTACAGGAGCTAAAACTTTATCATGGCCGGTTCAGACAATTTGAGGATCTCCTCCAGAGACGGCAGCACATCTGACGAGACAAACCGCGCACTTCAGGGAATCAATCGATCCGAGCAGATGTTTCCAGTCGAGTCACAATGTAAACATTTCAGTGCCACAGATGTAGCCTACTGATGGCAACACGTTCACTTTCCATAATCGCCGACGCAATGTTTAGAAAAAAATCAACTATTTATAAAAGGTTATAAGTTATTGCTGTCTGTAGCATACAGTGGGCAAACACAGCTGCAGCTGTACAGCTTACAGTTGTAATGTCATGAGAAATGCCATACCTGGCAAAGGTTAAAGTTGATTGAATAGGTTGTGACATAAACTGGACATTTTGTCACCTTTGTTTCCTTTTATGTGATTGGTTGACGCCGTTTTTGTCGCCACTAGAGAAAAAAAAAATCGTCATCGAAATGAAAAAAATAAATGTCGTTTTTTCGCCTCAGCACATTTGCATTCGGTGTGGAAGCGCTCATTACACAAACAGCTGATCGAAAAAAAAAAAACATCACGCGAATTATTCGCACGTCAAAATCGCGTCCAGTGCCAGGCCTTTAGAGGTGTTTTTAGCTCCCAAGTGCGACCTCTATTGTCATCGCATTGAAGTGATTGGCAGATAAAGAACAATATGCTAAAATATTTAGAAAGCAATAGCAATCGCACAGCCACCTAACTGCAGGCTATAGCAACTGATTAGCAACACCCTGACAACAAACCAGCTATATAACAACATGACACATACAATCAGAACACCATAGCAGACACACGAACACCCTAGCAACATGCATGATAAGCTAATTTTCAATATGCTGTAATTTTTATCTCATACAAATGTTGTGGATAATGATGACAGAAAGTAGACTGCTACACAGAACAGTCACAAGAGCTGAACCAAGACTCTCCGCCATTGTCAAATATGAAGGCACAAAGGAAACAGGATCTTTACTTGGCAGACTGCCTACACAGTGTTTTAATCCTCTCTTTGACAACACATTACCAGACATACAAACACACTCTCTTTCACTGCCAGACCACTGAGAGTAAGACATGGCCCTCTGATATTGTGTGACAAGCTACCATATGTGAGCGTATGTTGTCAAAAATAGGATTAAGTCACCCAGAGGGTCATGTGCCATTAAGAGTGAAGAATTGCTTGCTTGCTAGGCAGGGATTAAACATATCCTATGAGGCTTGGACAATAATGGGCCTGTTGCAGTGTCTTAGAGTTTTCCCCAAGAGGACTGACATAATTACAAAAATAGCATTAATTAAATAGTTAATCCGATATTTAACATTTTGTTATCATTTACTAAACCTCATGTTGTTTGTTTGTACATGGAACGCACGCACGCACGCACGCACGCACGCACTCACACACACACACACACACACACACACACACACACACACACACACACACACACACACACACACACACACACACACACACACACACACACACACACACACACGCTACTCTTTTCCAAATATATGATTTAAATAGATGGTGACCAAGACTTTTAAGGTTCCAAAATAAGTTAATGGGACCTCAAGGCTAGATTATTGTAATGCTCTACTGGGTGGTTGCCCTGCTCGCTTAATAAATAAACTCCAGATGGTCCAAAATGCAGCAGCTTCAGTTCTTAGTAGAACCAGGAAGTATGATCATATTAGTCCGGTTATTTAAACACTGCATTGGCTCCCTATTAACCCATACGGAAATGTAATATATGTACATATATGTCCCTATATCCGAGTAGTGATGTCATATATGTTTCATATAAGGCAATATATTATTAGCGCATATATACATTCTCACGATATATGAAGATATAGGTTTATACCATGTATGAAATACCCATAGAATAATTATTATATATACATATATTCAAATTATTTATATTATGATTTTTATATGGTACTGTATGTTAATGCCATATATGTAAACAATCTATGTCGAATTTATATATGTAAGTTTATTTAAACATAATATATGCAAACATTCAGTATGCTTGTATAGGATTTTATATAGATTTATATAGTGGTGTTTGAATCCTGGCTTTTAAAAATTTGATTTTGGTTCAGGCTTCGGACATTAAAAGCTCCATGTTTGTTTTTCTTCCCATTGTGAGTGTACAGTTTGAGCATTCGCTTGGTCTCGTGTGAGCATCTAGTTTTGCTTGGGCAGTATACACTCTTTTGTCCATGTGTTTAGGGTTGTTTGTTTAGCATGTGGTTTGTGCTCATCATTAGCCATGGTGTGTCCTTTCATGTTTTGTTCTGTGTAGCATGTAACGGTTACTCTGGTACATGGGTGACATTTTTCATCCTGTCCTCTAGAGGGCAACAAATGGAGGAATTGGTTTTAAGGTTACGAGTAGCACAGAGGAGAAGCATGGCAATGGAGCATGGGTGAAAATGCCTGGAATCACATTGTGTTTGAGAGTTAAGTGAATTGTACATTGTAATGCTTTACAATCTTGTTCAAATGCACATATTTATGTACCCATAAAAATGTTAATTCATAGTGTTTGGAAGTTTGCAGAGAAGCTCGCAGAGGACTCCGTTATGGGGCTTGAGTGCACTGATACCTACTTCTTACCTGTGTTGGATTGTGCCAGTGCCTAATCTAGGATTCAGGATTGTATATCTTCAGTGCCTGCTGGGACTGGGAATTCTACAACACTCATATAAGACACTTGCATTGTAGACTGTATATCCTTTTCCCTCTACGGCATTTTGAATTGTTTGGTACAGTTTTTTGTTTGTGTATCACTAGTATTTTGGGTTTGGAATTGATTTACTGTTTATTTGTTTACTTAAAGTGTTGAGCTTTGATATTCACAATGCTGTCTTGGATTTCCATCCATGTGCTAATTGTTACTATGTTATCTCATTCAGTGGTTAAATAGATACAATTTATTTTCACTCCCTCATTGAGAATCTTACAGTTAGTTTGAACACAAAATATTGGCAAAAGTGAATTCCCGTTTTTGTGAGGATTTCTTATTGTATAAAAAACTAAGGTGAGCCAGTTACCACCATGAAGGGGTTTGATTGTTTTGATTGTTTATTTTTGAAGCCTAATAAAAAGCCCATTAACCTCTGCCCCCTTGAGTCCTTCATCTCTTGCCTCACCTGACAATAAGTAACATTATAAATATTTTATATTTTAAATGTCATTTGTTTTATACAGCGTATAGATTTTAAGACTCTACGACATTTGACAGTGATAATGATTTGTCACATATATAATTTAAACATATATAATATGTGGACTAAAGATATATGTCAATATATGGAATTTCTGATGCTGTGCATATATGTGCATTTATGTTTTTACTCTATATGAGCATATTAGGATATTTCATATATGAGACCTATATGTCAAAATATGTATTATACATACATTAACATATATAATATATGGGATACATTTATATGTCAATATATGGAATTGTTCCAATTTCTAATATGTTTCATATATGTTTTTACTTTATATATCACATATATCGCATATATTGATATTTCATATATAGACATATATTACATTTCCGTATGGGAAACATCGCATACATTTTTAAATCTTGCTTATTAATTAAAAAGCACTAAATGGTTTAGCTCCCAAGTACTTTAGCAAGCTCTTAACACATTATACTCCATCACATCTATTGTGGTCTCAAAACTCAGACCAGTTGATAATACCTAGAATATCAAAATCAACTGCAGACAGTCGATCTTTTTCATATTTAGCACCTAAATTCTGGAACAGTCTTACTATTATGGTTCGGGAAGCAGACACACTCTGCCAGTTTAAATCGAGACTAAAAACACAGTATTTCTGTTTATCCCGAGGTTTACTGCAGTCAGCCGGGTCTGAGCCGTATCCAGATAAGATGGTGGACTTGCAAAATGACCTCAAGACATGAGCATCGATGCTTCGCACGGAGGTGAAGAGGATGCCCCTGTACTTGGGCAGCTGGCGTGCGAACTGAATCGCGTAGCCGAGTCTGATGGTACGGATGAGCCAGCGAGACGGCCTGGGGAGACCTAGCCAGGCCCCCAGAGACCGTGCAAGCGGGACCAACGGCACCACAGACATGCCCGGGGTGGGGCAGCGAAGCGGAGTACTCTGGCCCGACTCGGAAGGCCCGGAGGCGGCCCGAAGTGTTGCCCGAGCACTCCTGGTTTGGACAGAGAGTGGGTGAGAAGGCCCGGAGGCGTCCTCGAGGCCCACTCTGCTGCCCACTGCCCGAAGGCAGGGATGTGGAGCACTCAGCCCCGACCCGGGAGGCCCGTGGGCGGCCCGGAGTGTTGACTGAGTGCTCCCAGGAGAGGCAGTATGTGGGTGAGAAGGCCCGGGGGCGTCCTCGAGCCCCACACAGCTGCCCCCTGGCGAAGGGAGGGGAGGAAAGGAGTGACAAGGCCCGTGGGCGTAGCAGACTGCCAACCTGACCCTCTTGGGGCTCAGAGAGAGAGGAAACTGCTCTTTATGTGAAAAGGTGGGTACCGCTGGACTCCAGAGAGCCAGCGGCAGAGATGTTGGTGTACCAGTGCAGACCCCCCGGTCCTCCTCCGGGGGGAGGGATGCGGACATCATCTCCCTCAGAGCAGCTCCTCTTCTCCCTGGGCTGCCCGTCTCAGGGCCGCTTCCCCTTACGCTTGTCGGCAGGTTTGGCGGGACCCTGGATGGGTTGGGCGGCCCCCTTGCGTCCGGCACCCTGCTTCGCGGGTGGAGACTGCTGCCTGGGCTTGGCAGGGGCGGAGGCGGATGCCGGGGGATGCCCTCGGTGATGAGCAGACTGGGGGGCTGCCCCTGGCGACTGGGTGGAGGCAGCAGCGGGCCGCCGGGGCAGGATGTTCTTTATGGCCTCCGTCTGCTTCTTGGCCACCGAGAACTGCTGGGCAAAGTCCTCGATGGCATCGCCGAAGAGGCCGGCCTGACAGACAGGGGCGTTCAAAAACCGAACCTTGTCCGAGTTCCGCATGTCTGTCAGGTTCAGCCACAGGTGGCGTTCCTGGACCACGAGAGTGGACATCGACGGACCCACGGAGCATGCAGTGACTTTCGTCGCCCGCAGGGCGAGGTCCGTTGCCGCACGCAGTTCCTGCATAACGCCCTGGTCAGACCGCTTGACTGGAGGGATCCCCTCGTAGCCCTTAGCCGCACCACCTTCGAGGGTAGTGAGGATGGAGGAGTCAGTCGATCGCAGGCAAGCGCTGTAGGGCGCCACCCACGACTTCGTGAGCTGCTGATGCACTTCCGGGAAGAAAGGCACCGGGGCGGGGCGCTGAGAACCAGCGCGGGCCGTCCCGAGAAACCAATCATCCAACCGCGAACGTTCGGGACGTGGTGGAGCTTTTTTTTGCGCCCAAACACGTGAGACAGCGAACGTGCCTGTCAAGCGGAGACAGAAATCGACCTCACCCAGAAACACACGGTTTGAATGACATCTTGAAAAAGACGCAGGGTCAAACCGTGTTGCTCTTTTGTGAATGGAAAGCTACTCTTTTAGTGTGCTGAAGCAATCAGGGAGATGACAGCGGCTCCACACAGTTCGATCTGCAAGCCTGTGTGAGCTCTCAGTGATTGTGTGTATAACACCCAGCGAACCAACAGGTTTTGAATGGGAAACTCGCCCACCGAACCAACAAGCTCTTTTAGTCACTTTGAAACTCGTTCTCTCGCTGAAGCGCCGTATCACCCGCACTGGCAGTCTCTCAAACACCCTTTTACTGACTCGTAGTCAAACACTCTTCATAGGAAACAGTAACACTGCTCGGCTCCGAAGTAGAAAAGCGCTGATCTACCATTCCACTTCCTGTTTTATACCCGCACCACGGGGCGGAGCGTGGAATGCGTGGATCGCATGCCAAATTTCATTGGCTCATTTTTAAACGCTCGAAGTAGGATTGGTCTCTAAAGTAAGATCCCATTCGTCGGTTCAGTTCTGACGTACGTCGAACGTGACAGACTGAAAGGGAACATCTTAAATATAATTTAATAAATATAAATAATTAAAGAAAAACATGGTTTTTAGACTACATTAAGGTTAAAGAATGGGATGGGGGGGGGGGGGTATATCTATCCCTTTAATACCAATTTAACTTGCACTATTAATAATAATTTTCTTAAGACTTGTGGGAATTGTGCTTTCTGTGGTATAAATTTAGTCGAGAGTTCTTGACATTTAGTTGGCACAAGTTCTGCTGTGGCCTTGAATGCCAGCACACTCTACCCGCAATGGAAAACTGCTGTGGGTTTTCGTGCCTCGAGTCAGAGTGTCCATTTCTAGAATTCGAATGGACCCCTACATCCCCTCTGAAACAGCCAGTTACAGAAGCTGTTTGTCTCAAACTTTGCCTGAACCAGATGTAAATGAAAGCAGTTTTAATCTGAACTATGCAGCCACAAAAACACATTTTCATCCATGTATTTACTTTCCTAAATGGATCCCTGTAATTGACCCAGAGACATTTATTTGTAAAGCCGATTTGTGGAAACAGAAATGCATTCCTTGCAGACATCAATATTTGCTTTTTGATTATCCCCTTTTTGATAGCTGGAGTGAGGCAGCGTGTGAAGTTGCAGGACGTTGGGAAAAAGAAAAGCTGTCCACTGTTACGCCATTAAAATCACAAACATTACAGCTGTGGCACTGAAGGTAATACTGCTGCACATATAATATGAGATTTTGGGTCACGAGGAGCCCGGTTTGAATCCAAGCTGTGTCATTTCCCTAACCATTCCTACAATTTCCTGCCTTTTAATGTTCTGTTTATGAAGGCTAAAATATATTTAAAAATTATGGTCATTCAGTCTGTCTTTGGTTGTGTTAAGCCTTCGCCCAACCATCAATTGTTCACGGAGCCTCGTACATGATATATGACACCACATTTTATTGATTTGTTCCATACTTCCATTGTTTTAATTTAGTTAGGTCTTGGCCTAGATTTAACTTAAATGAGGGAAAAAGTTTGGTAACACTTTACAATATGGGTGCACTAATATGCATTAATTCATGCATAATTAATACACAGATAATCATGAGTTAATGTAATAATGGTGAACTTACCCATTTATTAATGATTAATACATCAGCAACTAATAAAGATTGTACATGACTAATAGATTAAGTAATCATTAAATTGTTGTTAGTTGAATGTGTCATAATGTATTAATTCCTTAATAACATATTATATTAACTAATAATGTAAATCAATGTGCTAATTACCACAACGGGACAAAGCCATAGATTTCAACTTCCAGTTGTCTGCTTTAATTAATCATTAGCTAATGATTTATAAAGGTGTCATTATGTTATGACTTTACTTGTTGGGGCACATGACTATTAACTAAATAAAAATTAATTCAAAACCCATAACCACAATTACATATTACTTAATAATCAATGAGTTAATAGTCATGTGCCCCAACAAGTAAAGTCATAAGATAATGACACCTTTATAAATCATTAGCTAATGATTAATTAAAGCAGGAAGTTGAAATGCATGGCTTTGAACCGTTGTGGTAATTAACACATTAATTTACATTATAGTTAATATAATATGTTATTAAGAAATTAATACATTACAACATATTTAACTAATAACAATTTAATGATTACTGAATCTATTAATCATGTAGAATCTTCATTAGTTCACCATTAGTAATACATTAACTCATGATGCTATATATCAATACATAATTAAAATGTAAGTACACTGAAAAAGAGAGTATAAAAATTGAATGTCTGTAGACCTCTCACGACTGTTTTAAAGACAGCTCATTATTTTCATTCACTCCACCTTCTCCCTTCTGGGCTCTTTCCAAAGCCACGCCCCCAAAATACATGAACGCGCTACACCGGCCGCTCAGCTGGAAGACACATTATGAGAGGAATGCATGTAGTGATATCATATCAGAATCACATGTAATACATTTTTTTAACTTTATCAGTATGAATATAAACAAATAAGATGTCTTTTAGTACTCACTATCAAGCTAGAATACCGATACTGGTAAAGTTTCAAATATATTTGTGTTTGATTCGGTAATGAGTTAGTTATATTTATAAGGCAAAGCTAAAAAGGGTAGCATTGATACATGTTTTTCCAATAACATCAGTTATACTGTGATGAAGATGAATTTCGTGTAAGATTCATAACATATTGCATGTAGGAGTTTCCATGATGAAAGCATTGTTGATTAGTAGTATAAAGCTAAATTAGTTCTAAAAAAAAGTTCCTGGATGCGATGTACTAGCTTTTACACGTGCATTTTGTTATCTAAAGTTAAATTTTGCTAAATTCAACACGACAGCGATCAACTTGAGCTAAGCATATTAAGTATTTATCATATTTACTAATGGCTAAGTGTATAACATTGTAACTTTATGCTAAATAAAAATAATAGCAATATTAGGCAGCTACATGTATATGCTTCATGAAAACATAAACCAAAAAAATGTATAATTAAAATGAAAGATTACCTGTCTAGCAGAAATACAGCCATCAAGGAGTCCTCGCCATCGTTGGAAAGCCACGCCGATATTAACTCGCGTTTGATTTCTTTGTTTATCCAAAGCCTTTTTGTGCATTGCCTTTTCTTGTACTGTTTTTTTTTTTTTTTTTTGCATTGTTTGCCTTCGCTGACTGCATCACTGTGAAATTTGAATGCTTTTGCTCTTCCTAGGGGTGCGCGTGTGTGTGGGCAGATTCTGTAGAAAGCATGGTAGCCATGGTAGCGAGAGAGAGTGACAGTCGCCCAAGCCAATCACTTGTTTCGTCCCGAACAAAAATAATGAGCGGTGTTTATTGCAGATTAAGAAGTCTAGAGTCACTCAATTTTTATACTCTCTTTTTCAGAGTACTTCAATTTTAATTATGTACTAACATATAAAGAAAGTTTAAACAAATTTGGACAAAAGTGTTTTAAATCATTCTTACCTACCCTACCTTTAATTCATGGCCAAGATACCCCCAAACTCATATTTATTTAATATTTTTATTTAATTTTCAATTTTTATTTTCACTTGATCATTATCTGTTTTTTTTTTAATGGTTAAATGTCTTTCAAGATTTATAAAAATTATATAATGAGAATGTACAACATGAATCCATTATCCAAACCGTGTTTTTTTCTTACCCTGAATCATTATGGTACACTTACAATAAGTGTTTTTTTTATTTCAGAACGGTCTGGCACAAACGGCTGCGGAGGAACACAGGCCCTGCGTGACTCGCCATAGAAATTAAACAGAGAGACCTCCGGATGCAATGTTCTCCTAGCCTGACAAGCCAGACCCACATCAAGATGTTTGGTCTGGAAACTCACCATAGACAGGGCTCAATCCGAGGGGCGGGATAAACGGTTGTCTTTCAAACTCCCTCTGCACGCGATAGGATAGCGCTACACCAACCAGAGCAACGAAGGTAAAACAGAGCTCGCTGACTGATTAAACATTCGCCGTATCCGGTCGGCAAAACTCAGAACACATCTTCCCTTTTTAAGAATGACTTCAGTGCCGCAGTGTTCTTTGTTCTTTTCGCAGAGAAAAGCTTAACTCCAAGTCTTCCAGAGTCGCGGTCAGAGCTGATTCGAAAGACCGCCGCCGTTCGCCAGTTTCTGTGTTTACTAGAAGCACGCAAACGCAACGCGACTCGGCCGTCGTCATTATGGCCCCGCCCGCCGACTCTATACACGATGTGATTGGGCCGTCCAGATTTTGAGGAACACAGCTCAGAAGGGTATTGAGAGTTCCTAGACGACACTTGCGGGCAAATTAAATTTGCTGCCGCTAGGGTGCGTCTAGATTTCTTGGCTAATGTTCTCCCAAAACACATGCAGTTCTGTTTATTAACCACTAAAGTGCCAAAAGTTACGGACTGCAGCTTTAAACGTATAGTGTATTTTAGTTACATTTGAGTTTATTTTAAAGTTAAACTTATTTAGTTTCAGTATTTTAGGGCTCCCAAAAAGTTAACGCAAGTCATTTATGAATTTCTCAGATAAATCAAATGTTACAACCAACTGTGTAATTTTCATATTGGGCTATATTGTTTTTTATGTATACCTTGAAATACCATGTATTAAAGGCTACAATATATCATTGTAATACAATGATATATATATATTTATGAAAATGGTTTAATTTAGATTTCATTTTTATTAGCAATAATAACACTGCCTGTAATTTTTGAATGGCCACAGGAAAACAGAGTACAGACTGATTTGGGATGCCTTTGTCTTGTCCTTGTTCCCTGAAGATATGTCCCAGCTGTAATGGGCCGGCTGGGCTCCAGAGTCAGCGTGTAAAAATAAAGAACAGAACAGTTGCTCACAGCTGTGAGCTCTACTTTCACCCTCCACAGCTGCGCCACTTCACTTCTCCTCCTCTCACACCATCCTCCACCACGCAACAACATGCACACAAGCGATGCCCACCACATGAGTTTTCATCAGCAGTTTGCTATGCTACAAGTGTGAATGTAAATACTTTACAAGAGTTCTTTAGATAATCACCCCCACCGTGAATGTTTCCAACAATAATACAGTTTAATATAGACTTGTATTGACTGAATATTGTCTACCAGTGGTGTGAGTTTGTTACAGGACCATTTCGACTCACTAAGGCTAACATTGCAGGGATGATACTTTTGTAGGCCAAAACGAGTTAGTATTTTAGCACTTCCAGTTTCATTGTCCTAAAATCAGTGGCTTTTTGAATGGGTTTTTGAATAAGGTTGAATAAGATATCTTCATTTTTTAAATTCTATAACATAAAATACATCCCACTGTAAAATAAATAAAAAAATAAATAAGTTATCGGGTTGCCTTAACATTTTGAGTTCATTGAAATCAAAAATTTGAGTTAACACAATGAACATTTTTGAGAATCAACAACCCTTATGAAAAGATTTTTAAAAAGATTTTGTAAGCATATTGGGTAATTGTGTCTTTTATTTGTGATGATGCAGTGAAACATGCCAAATTGTGCTATTTTCATGATTTATAAAAAAAGATTATGTGACTTAAAAAAATCACAAGGAGTTATTACTGCTATATATATATATATATATATATATATATATATATATATATATATATATATATATATATATATATATATATATATATATATATATATATATATATAAATGTGAGTTCAATGAAATTAAAATTTTGAGTTAATACAATGAACACTTTTTGAGATTCGACAACCTTTATTAGAATATTATTAAAAGATTTTGTATTTAAGTTTCTATATATTAAACAAATTTCCTTCATTGCATCAATTCAAATTTTTAATTTCAATAAACTCAAAATTTTAAGGCAACCAGGTTACTTACTTTTTTAAGTTAAACCAACAAAAAAAACAACACATTTTTTGTGGTAAACTGATCTACTCACTAGGCAACTTTTAAAGAATAATTGTGTTTTATTATCGCAAATTATTCTAGCCCAGTACAGGGGTTGACCGTCCAGGCATTCATCTGAAATAGACCTACTAGGCCTGGCATTGGACGCCTTTGTTTGTACATCAAAAGATGTACAGTGTGTTGATGGAAAAAAGATGTTGCCTGTGATGCACTCGGCATTCCGTCGGTCTTTGTCTGTCTTCTATGTGGTAATCCTGCTCTTTGCATTACGCGTGCAGAGGGCCAGCTCTCTCCGAGTGTATGAGCATGACTTTCTTTTAAGTTTTCGGGAGTCGGCGGTGGATGTTTGCAGAGGCTATGCAGGTGGTCAGTGGTCCTATAATCCTCTACTATCTGAACGCGCATCGGTTGACCTATGTGGATTATCAGAGCTCTGTCGCAACAGAAGGAAACGCAATAGGAGACGAGGCAAGCACGCGGGTGTGGCTGTGGCACGGAGACGGGCGCGTGCGATAGCACGTGCTTCAGCGGCTTGTTTGATCACATCTTCGAGCTCAGCGGCGGACTTCATCGACCCACCTTGCTGGGGTTTCTCGTCGTGCTATCGGGATGTAAGGTACTCTAACTTGGTCGTGGTTTCTCCTTGTCGCTGGGTGCGGTCATTGTGGATCAATGACTGGCAGCGGTGCTTCGGGAAGAGAGGGGTTAACCCTGTGAATCTTCGCTCCCTGGAATATGTGTCAATTCTACATAAACGAAGTGAGCCGGCTACAGGTTCAATCATTAAGTTAGCCCTTTTGAACATAAGATCTATAAATAACAAATCTTTTTTAATTAATGATTTTATCTCTTCACGCGATTTGGATTTCTGCCTATTGACTGAAACCTGGCTTAGTGACTGTAATAGGGGCTTTCTCGTCGAAGCTTCACCTACAGACTATAACGCTCTCAACTCTCCAAGGATCGGGGGGCGGGGAGGGGGGATTGCAACAATTTTTAAGAACTCTTTTAAATGTAGGCCAATAACAGTTGACAAGTATGTTAGTTTTGAAGTACAAGTGTTTAAAGTCGCCTTGATTAAGCCCATTATGTTTGCACTAATATATAGACCTCCCAGTTTAAACAGGGAGTTCATAGGGGAGTTCTCGGAGTTCTTATCTTTTATGGCTACTTGTGGTGATAGCCTTGTTATATTAGGGGATTTTAATATTCATATTTGTTGTCCTGAGAAGCCCTTAGTCCGAGACTTCATATTACTGTTGGATTCTTTCAACTTGACGCAGTCGGTGGCTGGTGCAACACATAAACAGGGGCACACTCTTGATTTGGTATTGTCATGGGGTGTCCCGGTGGATGATCTGTCTGTAGAGAATTTGGGATTGTCAGATCACTTTGTTATTTTGTTTAATATCACTATCGCTAGGCAGCGTGCGGGGCCAGGGGTAGTTGGTCGTCATGCCCGGGCCATAAATGCTGTTTCTGCCTCTAAGTTTTCTGAGCAGTATAATACTCACGAGCTAGCATTCAAGTTTAATTCTTTAAATCAAAGTCTAGAGGAGCGCGTCTTAGACTTTAATATCGGATGCAACCATATATTGGATTGTGTCGCCCCCTGGAGACAGGTAAAAGCAAAAAATATATCTCAGCCCTGGCTTAATGATGAAAGTCGAATGCTGAGGAAATGGGTAAAAGACAGATTGCAGGTCTCTTTCGAGATTTTAAGAGTGCGTATGTTGTCTTATCAACAGTTTGTTAAAGCGGCTAGGGCGAAATATTTTTCGGATTTAATCTCAAAAAACAAGCACAGCCCTAAAATTTTATTCCGTGTAATTAAATCTGTTACGAGTCCTGTCAGTCATAACCATTTTGAGCATGCAGGGACAACCTGTGAAAAGTTTGTTCAGTTTTTTATGGACAAAATTTCAACTATTAGAGCCGGCATTTCTAACTCTGTCAATGTCGGAAAAAGCAGCCTGGAACCACCACTCGATTCGTGCGCTGGGGGTCAGTTGACCACATTTGATCCGGTCTCTTCGTCTGAGCTGCTGGATATTGTCCGACATCTGAAGCCTGCCTTTTGCTCGTTGGATATTTTACCGCCCCGTCTGTTAATTCAGGTGTGGGACGTGGTGGGGCCCACTATAACACTTTTAGTAAATCAGAGTCTTACAGAGGGGCAAGTGCCATCTTATTTCAAGTACGCTCTTGTATCTCCGCTTTTAAAGAAAACGAGTTTAGACCCCGCTGTGTTAGACAACTACAGACCAATTTCTAAGGGACCTTTCTTGTCTAAAATGCTAGAGAAGGTGGTACTTATGTAACTTTCTCTATTTTTAAATGAAAATAATATCTTTGATATTTTTCAGTCAGGTTTTAGATCGCAACACAGTACAGAAACTGCTCTTCTTAGGGTGTCGAATGATTTGCTTTTATCAGTAGACTCAGGTAACTGTACTGCGCTAGTTCTGCTGGACCTTAGTGCAGCCTTTGATACAGTGGACCACAGGATTCTCCTTGAACAATTGAGTAAGTGGGTGGGTATTGGGGGCTCTGCTTTAGCCTGGTTTGACTCCTATTTACAGGGGAGAACATGTGCGGTGGAAATAGGGACTTCTATCTCCTCCGTTCACCCTGTTGTTTGTGGGGTTCCTCAAGGCTCATGCCTCGGGCCTGTCCTGTTTTCATTATATATGCTTCCACTGGGTTTAATTTGTCAGAAACATGGAGTGGCTTACCATTGTTATGCTGACGACACCCAGTTGTATTTTCCTTTGAACTCTGAGGGCGATTTAAAGGGGTCAGCACTGTTCAATTGTCTGGATGAGATAAAGCAGTGGATGGCAGACAGTTTCCTTCAGCTTAATGAGTCTAAATACGAAGTGGTGGTGTTCGGCCCGCCGAAGCTAGCTAAACAGCTCTCTGAGGACCTGGGCACCCTAGCTTCTAATGTTAAGACTCATGTTAGAAACCTCGGAGTGATCTTCGACGCTGAATTGAAATTTGATAAACAGATTAATGTGGTGGTGAAGGGTAGCTTCTTTCAGCTAAGAGGTATTGCTAGATTGAAGGGCTTCCTGTCCACCAAAGACTTGGAAACTGTTATCCATGCTTTTATCTCGTCCAGATTAGACTACTGCAATTCTTTGTATATGGGGGTGTCTAAAAAGTCCATGGCACGTCTGCAGCTAGTGCAGAATGCAGCGGCCAGATTGCTGACTGGAACTAGAAAATACTCCAGTATCTCTCCAGTTCTGGCATCTTTGCACTGGCTCCCTGTGGAGTTTAGGGTCCAATACAAGGTCCTTTTAATGGTTTTTAAAGGCTTACACGGACAAGCTCCTGTTTACATCTCGGAGCTATTACAGCATCACTGTACCTCAAGACCACTAAGATCATCACAAAGCTTATTGTTAAAGGCTCGGAAATCTCGCCTAAAAACAAAGGGAGATCGAGCCTTCGCGGTGGCGGCACCGAGGCTCTGGAATGGTCTCCCTGTTTACATCAAGTCCTGTGACTCCATCGCTGGTTTTAAGTCTATGTTAAAGACGTATTTATTTTCCGTTGCTTTCAGTTGTCCTTAGCTATATGTGGATTGAATGCTTTGTGTCTATGGATGTCTGTTAAACGCTACTTAACTGTGGAGCCTGTAAAGCACTTTGGTCAACTTGTGTTGTTTTTAAATGTTCTATATAAATAAATTTTGATTTGATTTGATTTGATTTGATTTTGTTGTGTGGTGTGACCCTTTCCTGGCTCCAAGGAACCTGCAAGGGGCGGGCTAGAGATGCGTGAGGAAGCAACAACCTCTTGGTGAAAGAAGGGAGTGAGGAAGTGTAATGTTGCTCACTGCAATACTGTGCCCAGTATGACCCAGGGACTAAGGAAACCGACCTTTTATTGATCATTTAGGTACTGGCCAGTGGCATAACAGAAATAAACTATTTTAAAGAAAACAAAAGATTATCCGTCCTGCCCTCCTCCGGAGGAAGGAGAGGCACGATCACCACCTCCTGGTTCGAGCAGCTCCCTCCATCTCCAGGTTGCCCATCTCAAAGCCACTTTGATGGAAAAGGGTTTAGCGGCGGCGTTAGGGCCTAGCTCTGTCGCCTTACTATGGGCCTGTGCTGTGCAGAGGAACCCCAGCTGGGTAACAACAGAGGGGACTTTACCAGCAGCCATATCACCCTGTAGCCCAAGACTGGTTTCCCACTGAAGCTAAGCAGGGCTGAGCCTGGTCAGTACCTGGATAGGAGACCGACTCGGAAAACCAGGTTGCTGCTAGTAGAGGTGTCAGTGAGGCCATCAGGGGGTGCTCACCCTGTGGCCTGTGTGGGTCCTAACACCCCAGTATAGTGATGGGGACACTGTACTGTCAAAGAGCTCCGTCCTTCGGATGAGACGTTAAACCGAGGTCCTGACTTTCTGTGATTCATTAAAAATCCCATGGCACTATTTGTAAAAGAGTAGGGGTGTAACCCCGGTGTCCTGGCCAAATTGCCTCGATTGGCCCTTACAAATCATGGCCTCCTAATAATCCCCATCCACTGAATTGGCTCTATCACCCTCTCTCTTCTCCACCTACTGCTGGTGTGTGGTGAGCGCACTGGCACCGTTGTACTGTGGCTGTCGTCGCATCATCCAAGTGCATGCTGCACACTGGTGGTGGTTGAGGGGCCCTGATATGAGTGTAAAGCACTTTGGGTGTACAGTAGTACATATGAAAGCGCTATATACATACCTAATTCATTCAGTCATTCATTCATTCATTCATTCATTCTTTCATTCGTTCATTCGTTCATTCATTCATTCATTTATACATGCTTGAGAGTCACGATTGCAGTGTCGCCATGGTCATATTCTCACAAAAAAATGCCAATGAATGCTGCTCAGCATGCTCGTGGCCTAGACATGTGTGACTTTGATCATGGATGTCAGACGAGTCCAGGAAATTGCATCTTATATAAAAGGCATCTTTATAAAGACGCTTGCTGCCTGTGCTTTCCCTTTTAAGGAAATCGCTGCACTTAACTGAGCACTCGTGCTTAGATGACGAAACACAGCTGAATGTGGCGTATATCTCTTCCAGCAAGACAGACCTCCTCTTAATAATTCTCTTTTGGTGATTGGAAGAGGGATCGCTGTCCGCAACCACACGGCTCCAAAGCAAAAAAGTGGAATCATGCCGCCATCTTGAATACCCGTATGTACAGGGCAGTGGACAGAATGACAGCTCACAACCCCTTGGGTCTGTGATATAGTAAAAAAACAAAACATTTTTAACTTGAAAGACTTTAAACACATAAACCAGAGTAGACATGGATGTCACCCCTTTTTCTTTGAATTTTAACTTGTTCAGTTGCTTCTTTGGCTTTCCAATGTTTTTAAACTGTTGTTTTTTTCCTATATATGCCATACCACATGGGGCACTTGATCATAAAAATAACATAAACTGTTATGTAAAATAGCTCCATTATGTTTTCCATTGTTGTCAAATGCAAATTACTTAAGAAATTGCTTTGCCACTGTCGCCTTTGACTTGGCTTACTCAGTTGGGGACACTAAAATTATGATCTAAGTTATTCAACTAAATATACAAATAAAATTAATTAATTAGGTCTTATTTAATTCTATAAACTATAATACTGACCTGCCAACATTGTCGCTATATGATAAATTAAAATAAGATGATAACATCACAGTTCCCTTTGTCAAAATGAAGTGCACACGCAAGGTTAAGGGAGCGTACAGGAAGTGCGCTGATCCGTGTCCCAGGTTTCTTACGCCTGAGGACACACACACCCTTTGTGTGCTCTGCCTGGGGGAAGAGCACGCGCGGGAGGTTCTCGAGGGGGCCTCCTGCGCGAACTGCGAGCGTTTTCCGTTGAGGACGCTCCGCTCTCGCCTGGCCTTCTTCTCGAGGGAAGAAGAGCCAGCATCTGGGAGCGGTCCCGCTCAAGCTGAGGCTGAGCGGCGCCGTCTGTCCTGGGGCTCCCAGATGGACCTGGCTCATCGTCTGGAGAGTACAGTTCTCGCGGATGATCAGCCAGGTCGCGAGAGCAGGCTGATGGAGGAGGAGTCGGATGGAGACTCCTCCTCGTCGTCAGCCCATGCTCTTCCGGTCGATCAGAGGATAGCTGTGGATGAGGGGGAAAATGAAGCTGAGGCTGAATCCTCCCAGCCATCCTGCCCCGTGTATGGGGAGCTGTACAATGTAATGGGGCGCGCGGCGCTGAGACTTCAGCTGCCGTGGCAGAGAGCCAGGGGAGAGGCCGCCCGCACAGACAGATTGGGCGATCGGTTTCTCCCCGACCATAGCCGCCCAGCTCCCGGGAGCCTTCCATTCCTCCCCGACCTTCACGAGCAGGTCGTGGGGGCATGGAAGAAACCCTACTCGGCGCGAATCCATCGGCATCAGCGTTTTAACTTCGCTGATGTCGAGGGATTGGCCGAGGCAGGGTATGTGTCGATGCCGCCCATCGACGAGACGTTCGCGAACTATCTCGCATCTGGGCGGCCATCGACACTAAGAGCTCCTGCCCTGCCGTCTAAACCATTAAAGACGACCTCGCGTCTTAACGGCAGGGCATACACGTCGGCGGGTCAGGCGGCGGCCTTGCACACAATGGCGGTGTTGCAGGCCTATCAGGCCGATCTGCTGAGGGACCTCGATCAGGGGGAGGGCCTACCCCCTAATGCGATGGCTGAGTTGCGCCGCACCACGAATCTCTCTCTCCGGGCGGCCAAACACACAGCAGTCGCCATCGGACGGTCGATGGCGGCTATGGTCGCCACGGAGAGGCATCTGTGGCTGAACCTGGCGGACATCGGGGGGAAAGAAAAGGCTTTTCTCCTTGATGCCCCGGTCTTGCCCTCTGAACTTTTCGGCACCTCCGTCGAGGCGGTGGTGGGAAAGTTCAGAGAGGCGAGGGTGCGCTCAGCGGCATATAGAACGTGTATTCCGCTGAGGTCCGGGGCGGCGCCCAGGCAGGAGGGTGTCCCTGGCCCTTCGAGATCCGAGGATCATCGATTGGGCCAACGCAGCAGCGTAGCCTCTCGGGCGCCCCCTCCGTGGAGGAGTAGGACGCAGAAGAGGCGGGACACCCGCAACAGGAGGAGGGACATCGGGTAGAAGAGCCGCTTCCAGCGCCGGAAGCGGGGTGGTGAGTCTCCGCCCCCGAGGGCGCGGAAGTGATGTAAATGTGTCCCCTCCTTTGTTTTTATGTTGTGTTTCTTTTCTCTCCCCGGGCGCGCTTCACACCTGGCCGCGCGGGCCGATGATGAGCGGATGTGAGACTCTGACGGCCTGCCAGGCCGGTGTGTGCTCTGCCCGCACACAGTGCATCGTCTCTGGGAATAGCGGGATTTCGCAGCCGCCTCCTCGGCCTTATTTGAGAATAAAGCGCCCCACCCTCAGGTTAGTGCGCCGAAGCATGCATGTTACATGAAGCGATGAGGCACTGAAGACAGCGGGTGAGTCCCCTTTTAGGGCAAACATTCTTCTTTTTAATGCCGTATGTTTGGACTCTATGCTTCCCTGAGGGATATTTTGTCTACAAAAGATGAAGAAAAGTGTAACAGTTGGAGAAAGTGGGCCTGTAGTTCCCCGGTAAAGGTGGCTAGAACGATGTTTGTATAAACACAGTGTGTTTATGTAGGCTGTATGTTTGCTAGTGTAGCAACAGTAGTTTATAGGCTGTTTTCTCTTCTGGATATGTGTAATATGAGCAGTTGAGGCCACCGCACATGCCGCGGGCATGTAGCAGCGATATAAACTGACGTATGTTCTCCTGGCGAACGTTTTTAGCCGTAGCCACCTCTGGGTAGCGTTGGCACCTCTGCTAGTGAAATACCTAGATGAATTTGTGAGGTTAGGCTAGCGCATGAACTGCAGTAAGGTCTGTCCAAGTCCTTTTTAGGGCCGTTGTTGTGGGATTATCAGACCAATGCTAGTGCATCAAGTTGGCCTACGCTGTTGATGGGATGACGGTGGCATCTCGCGGTGGCATATCGCCCTGGCAGTTGCCCCGGGCTCCTGTCGGTATCCCCGCAGGAGCTTTGTATCCCTACCCGGCCTCCCCGTAGTAGGGTTGTCCGGCCAATGCCCACCCCCCTTCTGCATTTGGGGGTTGTTATTAATGCAAAAAGGTGTATAGCAGAATGGATCGCGACTCAGCCAGTGGTCGTGGGGACAGGGTAGGCATCTCTTCGCGGTGCACAGTCAGACTGGTTTTGCTAGCCCCGCCCCCCAGAGCTAGTGCGGCCGCCACTTCTGGGCGGCCCCCCGGCTTGGTTCAGGAAATGGCCGGTTGTGTGTGTTCAATATCTTTCACTTTTTGCTCTGTGTCTTCTGCTTCACCTTTTAGGCTCGGGTCGAGCTGTACTTCGCAACCATCTGAAAGCATCGGTTGGTAGGATGCTCCCCTGGAGTCGAAACACTGTCACGGCTGACGCCCTTGCGCAGACGGCGGACCGCTGAACGACCAGACGGCCGCCCTGGAGGCAGGTGGCATAAGTTGTACTCCCCTCGCTTTAGAGGGTGCAAGGCGTTCTATGCTGAGTGCACTGCTGTGGGCATTGTGTTTTAGGTCCACGCTGGTAGGCGCTGCCTGAGAGACTGCGCCGTCGCAGAAGGCTGCTATGGGCCGCTGGGGCGGGCCGACTATAGAAGGCTGGCTGGCGGGAGACGCCAGCCGAGGCAGACCGGGCAGTTAACTCTGGGCAGGTGGTAGGCCTCAGTAGGCCTCCCTGTGGGTGAGTTCCGACATCGTGGCCCATGTGAGCGGGGAGGGTTCTCCCCAACGATGTCGGCTGCAGTAGAAACCTCGTCATAAGTAGGCCCCTAACGGCCTCCCTGGGGATGAGTCCCCAGGTAGTGACTGGATACCCAGTCCTCATCAGCCAGCAGACAGCCACTGTCAGCCCGACTTTAAGGCGTCCCCTGAGGGGGTGACCTAGGGTTCCGACCATTGGTTGACAGGATCTAGGCCGCTTTAGGCCTCCTGTAGGGTGAGCCCCGGTTCCCAGGTCTTGCAACAGTGTGCGTGGGTGCTAGCCAGGCGGCTAGCATAGTCTGCTATCAGGGACGGGCCGCTTCAGGCCGTCCTATGGTCGTTTCCCGGCCCTGCGGGGTTTCCGGTGGGATTTGCCATCGGATAAGCACCGTATGTCACCAATCTAATAGGGAACTGCCATTCGGCAATAGGCCTCTCCGGGCCGCCCTAAAAAGACCGGACTGTACGTAGGCATCAAACAGGCCTCCCTGGAGGCGAGCCCCGGGAACACAACAGCTCCCAACAGTTTGCACGTTGGCTGGCAGGAAGTAGGCCGCTCTAGGCCGCCTGAGGGTGAGCCCCCGAGCTGGGACGCTCGGTAGGCCAGTGTATTATGCTGTCAGGCCTTTTTGGGCCTTTTTGGGAGGGATTCCCGGACCAGGTCTCGGTGACAAGCTAGCTATTAGCATGGGTGGCTTCTGGCGCTATAGCCTCATGAGCCCCCTGAGGAACCAGTAAAGCCACCTGCCTGCAGGCCGCCTGAGGGTGAGCCCCGAGCTGGGACGCTCGTTAGGCCAGTGTATTATGCTGTCAGGCCTCTTTGGGCCTTTTTGGGAGAGGATTCCCGGACCAAGGTCTCGGTTACAAGCTAGCCATTAGCGTGGGTGGCTTCTGGCGTTATAGCCTCATGAGCCCCCTGAGGAACCAGTAAAGCCACCTTCCTGCGGCTTTTAACAGCTAACAGCAAACAGCTAACACTAACGGTGCTGGGTGGAGGCGCCTCATGGCCTCCCTGGAGGGGAAACGGTTCCTTGGAACGGGAACGTATAACTGGCTTTGGGCTGACAGCTAGCGGCTGCCCGCCGGTGGGTCCCGGCCTGAGCCGATATAACTCAAGGGCGGGCTCATGCCCTAGCACAACGAGACTCCGTTTCTGCTGCGCAGTCCCTTCAGGACAGGGGACTGGCGAGCCTACAGCATGGGTTACCTACCAAGCTGGCTTAAGAGCTCCCCTCATTGAGGGTCGTCTGCGAGCTTACGGCCGCTTGAGTCTGATCAGACGGGCAGGCCCCCCTCGGGGCCTCCCGGGTAGATCAGTCCATAGGCCTTTTTTAGGCCTCCTGAGCACCCCTGTAATAAATGTGCTCAGTAGATCCTAGGATCGAGCAGAAGAGACTCCCCTCGATGGCAAGGGTAAGAAGCACTAAGCTGAGTACTGCTCTCCAGGATTCCCGTCTCCGAGTTCCGGTCTGAGGAGGACATTGCCAGTTTGCAGTCCCTCAGTCTGGATGCTCATACGTAGAGCGAGGTCCGGAGGCTCTGTTTTGACAGACAGGGTTGGCCAAGCTGGGGTGTCCCACAGAAGTGATGCCAGGTGAGGCCTCCCTGGTGGCATTCGGTGAAGGTTTTTCCCGAATTAGTGACGGCTGGTGGCGCCCTCGGGTCCCCTATCCACATTCCCTTAAGGGACTCCTTCCTTCGAAAGTAGTAGGTCCCAGGCCCTCGAGCAAGCCGAGAGTAGGAAACCTCAGTTAAAACTTGTTTAGGTTCTCTCTTAGGCATATAGCTTGGGCTATGACCGTAGGAAATGATGTCACTGGCAGCCTGTGTGGCTAGAGGGGGAGTGGTTCAGACTTTCCGCGAACACTCGTCCAGGCAGTTCTCACTGCCAGTAAGGGGCGTGCACTCCCCTCAGCATGGCGGCGTGGGTATATTGTTCCCCGTAGCGTCAGCTGACGCAGCGCGAGTTCCCTTTCGAAAGGGAACGTCCCCGGTTACGTATGTAACCTTAGTTCCCTGAGAACAGGGAACGAGACGCTGCGTCACATGGCCATGCTTCAAGGTGTGCCTGCCCACAGTCCCTTCAGACGAAGTGGATGTTGTCATGTTGGCACGGTGCCTTTTTATACTTCCTGGTCGCATGGTGATGACATCACCAGCTGCCGACGGTCAGTAGGATTGTGATTTGATAGCGATTTCAGACACCTATCACGCTGAAGGCGTTCCCCGTAGCGTCAGCTGACGCAGCGTCTCGTTCCCTGTTCTCAGGGAACTAAGGTTACATACGTAACCGGGGACATTTTCTCCAGAACGACTGTACAGCTAAATCAAATTTTGTTGCAATATTTTTTTGTTTAACACTGTGAAGCTGCTTTGAAACAATCGTCATTGTAAAAGCGCTATATAAATAACGTTGATTGATTGATTGAAATGACACTTCGTTATAAAGTTACACTGTACAGGCAAAAATTGGCTGTCCAAAAATTATTTAGATGTTGGTCTAATTGTTATAGACCTTACTTATAACCCTATTATCATAGAATTTGAATTATTAAGACTTATAATCATAGTTATCTTTATTGCCTTAGGTGTGAAAGGGTCTTAAAGGGATTTTTCACCCAAAAATGAAAATTGGATGTTTATTTGTCAACACGATCTCATGGTAATGCGTATCAATAGTACAAGTATGAAATCTTGTGGAATGTATACACCAAAATGATCTTGCAGTATGATGATGATGATGGTGGTTCGTGCACACGCTGCGGTTTCTCTCTCTCCCAACGGAACGGTGTTTTCATGTTTTTTATCTTGTAAGTCACAATGTTTTTGTACGTCCTCGTCACGTCTATCTGTTATAAAACGAGCATACAGTCGTGAGTTTCTGCTCAACATCAGCAGAACCACATTTTCAAAGTTAAGTGCACGCCGAAGTGCTGCGGTACCTCGGTCTGCATCGGAGGCCTATAACATCACCGACCCCCACTACTGCATCTTGCCCACAGCAGAGGCACCCACAGCGGAGGCGCCATTAGCGGCGCAAGAGGAAGCAGAGGAGGGGTAAGCGCGGAGGTATCCGGGCTAGGCTAGCAACTGACCCATACAAGCCAGCTATTCCTACCATCGTGTTGGCCAATGTACGCTCCTTGGAGAATAAACTGGACTACATCCGATTACTGCATTCGACCCAGAGGACTGTGAGGGAATGTTGTGTTTTTTTGTTTTCACACAAACATGGCTCAACAAGTGTACCGGACTGCGGCATTCAGCTTGACCAGCTATCATGCTATCGAGCAGACAGAGCTCTCATTGAGGGAGGTAAGACCCGCGGGGGCGGGCTTTGTGTTTACATTAATGATGTGTGGTGCCGCCACAGAGGAACAGCAGAGTTGTGATCTATTGTGATTTGCAAACACTGCTCACCCCTGGCGAAGTTTATGATTATTAAATGCTGGCTGTTCTACCTACTGAGGGAACATACAGCCATAATGCTTATTGCTGTATACATCCCTCCTAACTCCAATAACAACAGGAGTGTGGCACTGAATAAACTGTACCAGTACATCAGTGAGCAGCAGACAGCCCACCCAGATGCTTTTCTTATCTTTGCTGGGGATTTCAACCACGCAGACCTAAAAAGTGTGTTCCCAAAAATTCACCAACACATAGACTTTCCAACACGGGAAAACAACACTCTGGACTTTGTTTACACCACTCAGAGAGGAGCTTACAAAGCCCTCCCCCTCCCCCATCTTGGCACCACAGACCACATCACTTACCCCTTTTCTACCAAGGCAGTGCTGGTGCTAAATCGGAGCCAGAGCCTAGTTTCAAATCGGTTCTTTGTGTTTTCCCACCCAAAGCACCAGCTCGGAGCCAGGAAAAGTGGTTCTTAAGTAGCACCAAAACATTGCTGGGCTAGAAGTAAGAACCGATTGCATCAGGCGCTGGGGGCAGGGTCAATAAGATGAACACAAACTTGAGATCCGCCATTTTTTAAATAGCATCTAATGGAGCTAAAAGCTGCTGCTCGATTGTATACATGTACACAAATTACTGTGAATGCGGTATTATAATGCTGGTTGGTCTGCGCAGCGTCGATGCATTAGATAGAACATTCCTGGTGTGTGTGTGTGTTTGTGTTTTCTGCCGCCGCTAGCAGTAGAGTCCTGCTATGGGTCGAGTACCCGTGGGCATAAAAGTGGCTAAAACAGGTGGATTGTGACATTTATAAAATCCACGGGCGGGGATGCGGGCGGATAATTAATTCTGTGCAGATGGGTAGAAGTGCAGATGAAAAATATGTGCAATTCTGTGGCGAGGTGGAGGAGAGAGAGAGACCGAGGCGTAATGGCAAATGAGCGTCACCTGCGAGCTACACCGGTCTCAAGTCCTCTAATGAGGGAGCTTGGAGGCATATAAGGACGAGCGACACCAATAAAGGACGAGCGATCACCAGACCTGGATTTGACTTTGAGTTGTGTTTATGTTTTTATTATGTGTGTGCGTAGCGGTGGTCCGTGAGGGGCCGCTCGCGTAACTTTCGTTTTGTTTGGTTAAGTCTTGTTCGCCGGTTCTCGAAAAACGATCAAAACGATTCAGTCCTCCTTCTTCCCCCCCAAACATACTGTATTACAATTTCTATGTCCAAATTACCATTACACATACACGCAACAACGATATGCCATTTGACCCATCACGTCATCACCACTGCCACTTTTGTTGATGCTCTCGTAGCCCAGTTGGAGCGAGCGTTGCAGGATTAGCTATGGATGAAGTAAAAGTAAAGTTGGTGAGTGGAGTATATAAAATTGTTGACAACGAGTCTTTAAAGGCACTTTAGCCTGTTTCTTTAGCCCATTCATGACACTGTTGTGATGTTGAGAGAGGTGCAAGATAAAAAAAATAAAGCATTTTAACTGGAATGATTTTAGCGTGTGTGATTTATTGCGGGCACGGATTGGATAACGGGCCAAATATTAACGGGATGGACCCGTGCAGGACTCTGGTATGATTCAGCGTTGAAGCAAGGTAGTTGAGGATGCGAACGCCGCATTCTCTGAGCGGAACAATGGCTGCATTCGCGACCTTCGTAAAGACGCGAGGTGACAGGTACAGCCCGAAGGGCAGGACTTTGTACTGGTATGCCTTCCCCTCGAACATAAAGCATAGGAACGGTCTGTGAGAATAGAGACATGGAAGTACGCGTCCTTCAGGTTAGATCGCTGCAAACCAATCTTAGCGACGGATGCATTCGAAAATGCGTTCTGCGTTAGCATCCGGAATGGGAGCTTATGAGGGACCCGATTTGGGACAAGCAGGTCCAAGATTGGTCATAACCCAACCCCCTTCTTGGGCACAATGAAGTAGGGGCTGTAGAACCCCAACTTCATATCGGCTGGAGGAACCGGCTCGATCGCGTCCTTCGCCAGTAGGGAAGGATGCGAACATTATCTCCCCCCGAGCAGCTCCTGTTCTCCCTAGCCTGCCCGTTTCAGGGCCGCGTCCCCTTGCGCTTGCCTGCCGGTTAGCAGGACCCTGGACGGGTTGGGCGCCTCCCTCGCGTCCGGCACCCTGCTTCTCCAGTGAAGGCTGCTGCTCGGCTCTAGCAGGGTGGAGGCGGACGCAGGGGGGGATGCCCTCGGCGACAAGCTGGCAGAGGCGCTGCACCAACGACCAGGTGAAGGCAGCAGCTGGTCGTCGGCACCTTGGTGCCATGCCTCCGTCTGCTTCTGAGCCACCAAGAACTGCTGGGCAAAGTTATCGATGGCGTCGCCGAGGAGGCCAGCCCGACAGACAGGCTTTTTTCTCACACATATCTGCCAGGTTAGCCCCCTGTTCCTGGACCACTAGTGTGGACATCGCCTGACCCCAGTCCACACTAGTTCCTGCACAACCCCTGGGTTGGGACTACCCCCGTGCATGCAGGACAGAGGGCAGTGAGAGAGGGAAACAATTATACTTTTTTTTTTTATTATGGCCCTCTTGGCGTTCCATATTTCCCTCTCTCCGATGCAGCAATTGACATCTGTCCTCTGCCAGAGCTCAAAATGAAATGCTAAGACCTTTTCTTGAGACAGTGAACGTGGCCGTCAGAACGGCACACAGCACATGCTGAACGCTTAAGCCTCTATGAAGAAGGCGAACAATGCACTGACGTGGTCATGTTCTCATGAGAGAACCCGAACCACCCACGAACAGAGTCTCAGCATGCTTTTGATGCGATAGAGGAGTGGGGGCCCGAGGGGACGTACCTGGCGGGGAATTCCCACTGTAATCCTCAGGCCACCAGCGCTTATCAGCCAAAGTAGCCCTTTTCCAGTAGCACCAGAAAATGAACTAGATCGGGGGATAGGCAAAGGGACTCAACCCCACTTGAGGTTTCATAGTCTCGACCGCGGATCTAGAGCGGCGACTGATGCGTGCTGGTTGCCGTGACAACCACCGCTGTCAGCCGGCCACTCGATGGCACATGGTGCGCTGAACATTCAAGCCTTTACGAGAAGGCTGAGATGAACAATGTGCCGATGTGAACACGTTCTACTGAGAGAACATGAATCACCCGCGATCTCAATCTCACATGTCAGCATGCGAGAGCGATCGTGGCCGTCAACGAGGACAGGAAACAATTGCATGACATCTTGAAAAAGACGCAGGGTCAAACCGTGTTGCTCTTTTGTGAATGGAAACTGCTCTTTTAGTGTGCTGAAGCACTCAGGGAGATGACCACGGCTGCACACAGTCCGTATAGTGCAAGCCTGTGTGAGCTCTCAATGTTTGTGACAACGCCCAGCGAACCAACAAGCTCTTTTAATGTCTGGGGAAAACGCCCACCGAAACAACAAGCTCTTTTAGTTTCACTTTGTTTAGTGAAGCGATCACTCTGATACACGCTGACGAGACTCGATTCGCCACACTCTTCGTAGACACAGCAATTACACTGTTCGGCTGCGAAGTAGAAAGCGCTGATCTACCATTCCACTTCCTATTTTTACCCGCGCTGCGTGGAATGCGTGGATCGCATGCCAAATTTCATTGGCTCGTTTTTACACACTCGAAGTAGGATTGGTCTCTAAAGTCAGATCCCAATTCGTCGGTTTAAGTCCGACGTATGCCGAACGTGACCGACTGAAAGGGAACTGTATTTATCTTTATTCTTATCTTGACTGTTAGTGTATGTACTGTACATGTGGTAGAATTGACAATAAATCTGACTTTGACTTTAACATATGCTACGCAGTTTTTTGCGTGCATATGATACACACTTTATGGCATGTATATGACACGCTCTTGGATAGGGTGGTGGGGTGGGTGGTTCATACGTATAATACGCTATAAAGTGCATATCATATGCACGCCAAAACTCATTTTGGCATATACATTCCACGAGATTGCACACTCATACTATTTATATGCATTTTCGTGAGATCATTCTCTTATTTGTTACGTCCTTGGACGTAATTTTTCAATAGGTGCTTTGTTTTTATTCAGTTGTTAATATACCTGTGTGGTGGGATACTGTAATGCTTTGTGGCCGTGTGTCTCTCTCTCTCTCTCTCTCTCTCTCTCTCTTTCTCCTCTCTCGGCTCCTCACCGGCAGGATGACGTACACCTGGAGCTCGTTATGCCAGCGTGTTTGCGGCTGAGAGTGGAGCTTATAAGGCCATTTGGAGGTGTGCTACGGAGGAACACACTCCTCTCCTGGTCCAGACTGAACATGGTGTAATTGTGGGTTAAGAGGTTGAGATTTTCCTGTGTTAAGTTAGCAAGTGGCTAAGTGTACAGTGGTGATCAAGAGTTTTATCTTTTTCGTCTCAATTATTTTTGTTTCCTGTTAAAGATTGTTGTAAACCTAAAAGGGAAGCGTAGGGGGAGAGTGCCTTTTTTGTTGACTACCATTTCATCCCTGTTTTTGGTACAGTTAAGGAGGTAAGGGAAGTTTTATGTTGTTTATTTTCCCCTTTTCTTTTGAGTATTTAGGTAAGTTAGCTGCCCCAAAAATTAGTTAGTGATCGTTTTGTTTGTTATTTTAGGCCTTGCTCTCCCCTGAGCCAGTGCTCCCAAAGATTTCTCTGTTAATTTCTGTTTCTTTTGTTGTAAATAAATTCCTACTTTTTCTGCAATTTAGCAGACTCGAGTTGTGAATTCCTTCACTCTGGGACAGGAGACTGAAGTGTTACCCTTTAATTTTATTATTAATAATTAATTTTCTTTGTTACTTCCCCTGACCAACCCCTAGAAAAGAGGGGGTCGTAACAACCCCCAGGGCATCCAAGATGTAGGTGTCTTTGTTTCTTCAGTAGAAAACAAATGAAGAGTTTTCACTCCAACCATTGCTCGTCTAATGCATGTAAATGAGGTATATTTCTATGAACCACTATGAGAGTTAAAAACACATAGACATACAAATCCATATTAAACACAGTGGCTCGTGGCGATACATTGATGTCTTAAGACACAAAATGGTCGGTTTGTGTGAGAAACTGAACAGTATTTATATAATTTTTTTTCTTCAAATACAACACTATGTACAAACGTATCTTAATGGGATACAAGTAATTGATCTCTTGTGTGTATCTCTACACCATATTGTGTAATTTAACCGCACTTGCAGGCAGTGATGGCACGGGAACAGCTGATAAAATTATATAAATACTGTTTGGTTTCTAACATAGACCGATCGTTTCGTGTCTTAAAACATCAATGTGTCGTCACGAGCCACAGGGTTTAATATGGATTCGTATGTCTATGTGTTTTTACTCTCATAGAAATACACCCGAGCATTATACGAGCAACGGTTGGAGTGAAAACACAAAATTTGTGTTCTACTGAAGAAACAAAGACACCCACATCTTGGATGCCCTGGGGCTAAGCAGATAAACATCAAATTTTCATTTTTGGGTGAACTATCACTTTAACATCATGGTGACAAATTTTGCATAATAAGCTCATATTAAATTTTCTTTAAAAAGTGACAACAACAACAACGACTAAAAATGCCATTGTCACAGAAATTATACACTGTAACTTTAAAGGAAAAGGTTTAGGGACCTGTGACCCACTGCATCTTGTGCTTTTTATGACTTTCTCCCTTCTGGGTTGTGCAAGATGCAAGGTCGTCCCTATGAACGGAGCAGGACTATAGCTTGTGATCTGTCGGCTGATCATTGGAGAGCAGGGACAGAGATGGGACACAAGGTCAGCTGGTAATCAGCAGACAGAACAGCAGGCCTCTCTAATGAAGATGCCTGGCATGGCTGACAAGCTAAAGCACAAGCAGGATGGTTGAATGAAAGAGAGTCATATGCTAATAGATGTCACTGTGATGACAGGATTAGGCCAAGCTGTGCCAGGCATGTCGCCTCCATGCCAGCCACTAGGAATTCCATCTCATCGGCTTTGAATTTTTAGCTATCTTCATAACAGATTTCTGTCATTTCTGAACTGTAAGTGACAGAACTTAAAAAGGTATCTAGATTTAAAAATAAAATAAAATGTGAGTACTTTTGTACAATGAGTGTTGTGGGTAGTTGCCAAAGTCAAGGTACAGTCACATGTACTGCACATGTTGTTCAGTAGTTTTTTGAAAATCCAGTAATTACATCCAGTAATTTCAACAGGAATCCACAAGATGGAGAATTCAGAATTAATGTAAAACATTTTCCTCTGCAGATTTCGCAATGAATTCACATTGGTTGCATAAATTTGCCTCGTTGACCAACAGAAAGCGAAGTGACTTCTATGTGAGCTGTGCTTCATACTACACTATTGACAAAAGACAATCAACCAAATAATCAAACTCTAATCTACATTAAAATAATAAAATAAAATATAAAAATCTAACTTAATATCGGACAAAGTGGGCCTATGAGTCAAAACCACAAAACCACACAATTAGCACAAATAAAAACTCTGTTGAGGCACTTACAGTGGCCACATTTGTGAGGATTTTTTAAGGAAAATGTGAAGTATAATATTCTTTATGAAAGTATTTGCATGAATCCTTCTGTTACAATGTATTTTATTTGTATTACTTGTATTATTTGAGCTCTTCATCGCCAAATGAACAATGCACAGCATGCTCTCTCTACCCCTATAACTATTCACTCTTATGGATCCTTTGGTTTTCTCTCATTTATCTGTAACAAACCTCTGTATTTATTTAAAAAAAATATTCAAAATAAAATTAAAGCCTTAATATTTCACAGTAAGCACATATTTCATTGTATAATCAAACTTTTTAATCATAGGGTATTCACCCAAAAATGAAAATTTGTTCATTGTTTACTCCAAACCTATAGCTCTAGACGCACCCTAGCGGCAGCAAATTTAATCTGCCCGCAAGTGTCGTCTAGGAACTCTCAATACCCTTCTGAGCTGTATTCCCCTCACTCTGGATGGGCCAATCACATTGTGTATAGTGCCGGTGGGCGGGGCCATAATGACGACGGCCCAGTTGCGTTTGCGTGCCCCTTGGATTGAGCCCTGTCTATGGTGAGTTTCTAGACCAAACATCTTGATGTGGGTCTGGCTTTTAAGGCTACTCCAAACCTGTATGTAAGAAAGATATTTTGAATTTGAAGAATAACAAAATTTTGGTGACTGCTGACTTCAGACCTTACTCAAAACATCTTTTGTGCGCCACAGAAGAAATAATGTCACACAGGTTTAAAATAACACATAATACCGATTTGCGCACGTGATGACAGAATTTTTATTTGGGGGTAAATTAACCCTAAAGTAAAATACAATAATTTCATCATTTGCATATCATGTTGCAGTCTAATCCATCAAACACAAAAAGGCAGATGTTTAGCATAATGTTGTGGCTGCTCTTTTTTGTACAAAGAAAGTGAATTGTGATGAGGCTGTCCAAAATGTTATAAAAGTATATTTAAAAAGTATATTATTTAAAGAGATTGTTCACAAAAAAAAGAAAAAAAAAAAGAAAAAAGAAAATTAGCCCATGGTTTATTTACCATCAAGCCATCATAGCTGTATATGACTTTCTTCTTTCAGATGAATACAATTATATATATAAAAAAATGTCCTGGACAATAAAAGCATTCTAATAAAAGTGAATCGCAGCCCAAAATTTGAAGCTCAAAAAAAAATCATCCAACCATAAAAAAAGAATTCCACATGGCTCTAGGGGGTTAATAAAGGCATACGTTGAATTTTTACTTTTACTATTTTAAAAATAAAAATGTACTATTTTTACTGAATTTTACTTTATAAAGTTTTAAATATGGATATTTTTCTTAGAGAACTCCATCGATTCACTTCAGAAGGCCTATTAACAGTCATTTGTCATCACAAAACAAGAGCCAATGAGTAACAACTTCAGAAAATCATACAGGTTTGGAACAATTACATGTTAATTACCTCTGTTCATCATATAAAGCAAGGATATTTTTTTCCAGAATACTTGGATAAGTCAGTTTAATTCACATTGCTTACTTTTACTATATCTTTAAGAACTTTTTAAAGCATCAACGCTTTTGGGTAATAGAATGTTAAGGGAAAGCATAAGTTACATTATCCTAAATCCTTTAATTTGTTTTTCAAAAATAATTTAAAGTCTTTTAAAGTCTGGAATTGGAACAATATAAGTAAATGATGATTTTTGAGGTGAGCTTTCCCTTTAAGGTTAAGTTTTACGTTCTTTATTTATGAGCCTTGTCTGACCTTGTGTCTCTCTAGTGAGATGAGGTTATGGGCAGGATGTATTCTGACAGATGCAGGTCCTATAGCGCCAATAGCAATATTGCCACCCCCTTTAGACTTACAGTTAGTAGCAGTACACAATCAAAAGTAAAAGTGCCAGGACGAACTAAAAGGGGCTTTTTTGCAGCAATGACATTTTTTTCCCCGTTTTTTGTCTAAAGAACATTGTTTCTCTACAAAGAGTGCAGTGGGAAGGTTCCATTAATTCTTCATGGAACTGTACACCCTGACAAAGATCCATTTAAGAACCTTTATTTTTAAGAATGGAAATGGAGAACACTTCACACAGCAGCATGCTAACCAAAGAGTCTGCACACTTTGCTTTTCTTTACACAGGGACAGGTGGTCTGAGGGACAGTGAGCTCTGTTTAATCCAAGTGCCTGCTTCAAGGGCTGTGAACACATGAGTGCTGATAACTGACATTATGTTCTCACTATATCCTTCCATATCAGATGAAGGCCATGTGATCATGCGTGTCAGTGCTGGGTAGTAATAATTTTGGGGGTAACTATAGTATAATTACAAAAATACTAACAAAAAATAAATATTTTGGGCAAATGTAAGGGCCCTTTGACACCAAAATTGGTAATGTAAATTCACCCATGTACAGTATACAAACAAACTGGACTGCAGATAAATAGGATGCAGAAGAAGAAAGTTTAACAAATCTAAAGTATATTTTCTTAAGGTTTAACTAAATCATTAAAGGTCAGAAGCAAGTACATTGGTCAATAAAGTGCATAAAATAGTCATATTAATGCATTTTTTATGCACTTTATTGACCAATGTATATACATACATACATACATACATTGGTCAATAAAGTGCATAAAACACGTATTAATATGACTATTTTATACACTTTATTGACCAATGTACTTGCTTCTGAGCTGTAATGATCATATATATATATATATATATATATATATATATATATATATATATATATATATATATATATATATATATATATATATATATATTCCCCAAAGGATTCCCCAACTTTTTTGTCTGCTGAACATCTTTGACACAATAAACTGTATTTACTTGTACCCATGAGATTTTAAGTTGCTGGTTACTTTAGCTTGGCTTGCTCAGTTGGGGACACTAAAAATATGATTAAAGTTATTCAACTTATTATACAAATAAAATGTATGAATTAGGTCTTATTTAATTCTATAAACTATAATACTGATCTGCCAACATTGTCGCTATATGATAAATTAAAATAAGCTGATAACATCACTGTTTTCTCCAGTACGACTGTACAGCCAAATCTAATTTTGTCGCAATATTTTCCTGTTTGACACTGTGAAGCTGCTTTGACACAATCGTGATTGTAAAAGCGCTATATAAATAAAGTTGATTGATTGATTGGTTAATGGTCATGACATGCAGGTAAACAAATACAATCTTTCATTTTATTTTTTTAATAACTAATTAAAAATTCTATGATTTATTTACAAAGTAACATTAGATTAGATTAACATTAATATCATGAACCCACTGCTTTCATCATGAACCTCAGTGCCTGACGTAATGTACTATTTAATGCACTTTATGTTGTTGATAACAAAGAATGGATTTTAGTACAAGATTACACTGTTAAAAATCAATGTGATAAACCAGTTAGGTCAAAAGTAATATTATAAGCATTTTACCTTAAATGTGTAATGTAATGGGTTACATTACTAAGTTTGTCATGTAATTTGGCAACACTAATGGTAGAGAATAAATCTGCAGAGAGCTAAGTATCTATATTTCCCATGAATCAAATGACTGACCTACCATGCTTTATGCTGTGATGTGTGAATTATGTTTATAGATAAGATGGTGCCCTCTGCTGTTCATTCATGTGCACGTACACAGGCTGCATTAGAAAACCAAGTCTGACAAAACTGATGTCTAAATTAAGTTTCTACCTTACATTTTAAAAGTATATGATAGCACATATGAAAGGATTGTACAAACTATTACTAACTATCACTAATGTGAAATATTATAACATAATATATATCTTTTTTTTAACTATCCTCTCTTGATAACAAAGCAATCCAGTTTAATATGTACAATAGCCATGTCTTTATTAAGCAAATCCTTTACAGAAATAGTGAGGATTATGCATAATACATTCTTATTACATGACACAACTGAAAAAAAATTATTTAAAAAAAATACAAAAATGTACTATTCACATATAAACACAAATGCTATGAACAGCATTATTATATACGTTCACGGTATAATGGTTCTATGCAGAAGACTCTGAGTTTAATTGTGTTGAGGTGTTGATGAGATCTCTGGGTAAAGTCTCTCTTGCCTCCTGCATGCGCTTATGGGCCCTCTGAAACGCTTCTGAAATCACAAACACATACGGGATCAGAAAAGAAATATGTCCTGGAAAATATGATATAGTGTCATTCTGTACTTTACATTTTCTGAAGTCTGTACAACAAAGAAAAGGTATTGTCAGTGGTTAGTAGGGCATTGCTGGATGGTTGCTTTACTGGTCTATAGAAAAAGAGCACACTAAGGCACTATGATTCTAGTTTACAGCTATTGTATGTTGCGGGTTTTCCCATAATGTACATCTAAAGACGTGTTCTCGTTTACTGTTGCACAGAAAAAGTTTGCAAGCAAGATTCCAATAGGATTCCAATAGGATTTCATTTTCCAGTTGGTCATGTACATTTCCCCAAGCTGATCAACAGAAAGCTGCTTAGTTTGAAAGTGAATTCAATGCACAATCATCATAGATCATAGCAAGGTAATTCAAAAGCATTAAAGCAGCACTAGGTAACTTTTCAACCTTCATAATATATTTTTTAAGACTCTTGTGATGATAAATCGACTTAAAATAGGTTGAATGACACGTCTGCCATAGCCTGATGGGGTCTGTATCGTTTTTAATCGTACTTTTAAACTTCGGGTTTCGGGTAGTAACCCGAGAAAAAGAAAAGAACTACAAAATTCGACTGCTTTACGGCATATACGTCACTTCCACCAACACACACACTTCCTTACATTCGGACGTGCGAGCCCAACTTTGTTCGTCGGATAATATAGTCATGTCCGAAGCAGCAGAGACAAATAAGAAAGAAAAGGTTTTGTTGGAGGAAAGCAATTAAGAGGAAATGAAAAAATGATGGGATTAAAGGCAGGACGAGGATCAAAATGTGACCAGCGTTTGCTCGTCGGCGTGAGCTGAAGGAGGCGTGCCCGACCGATGCTGTCCTGCTTGTTACGGTGAGCTACCACTCAAACATTGAACTGAAGTATCGTATAGATTCTGTAAAACGGTAACCAATAGACTACTATAATGACGCTGGCTTGTAAACGTGAGCATCGTGATTATTTGGCGTTTGAAAAAAATAAAACCCATGAAATTATATTCATATGACATGCTGAAACATATGCCACTGACTGTAACGTTACCTGGGATGAAGACATTTCACACGCGACGCCAGAAGGACTCCTCTTGCAGTTTTCAGGGGAACTGTTAGTGCTGCACCGACCCGCGGGATGCTTTTATGAAGTTATTTGGCCCGCACCGCACCACTGTATATATTTTTACAAGCCGCCCCGCACCCGCGACCATTAAATAGACATATGGGGTCCGCGGGTTATGAGACGACCGAGGCATCACTAGTTCAGGGCTATCAGGGTTGTCATGTCAACAAATGCACGCGCGATGGTAGTGTTGTAGTCAAGACCACCTAAACCGAGATCAAGACAAGACCAAGACTTTGAAGGGCCGAGACCAAGACAAGACCAAGACTTTGAAGGGCCGAGACCGAGTCAAGACCAAGACCAAGACAGGCCGAGACCGAGTCAAGACCGAGACCAATGCATGTCCCCACACTTATGATAAAATGTGGAATATGCATATGATTGGCACTTCTCTCGTATGTGTGGGTGTGCAAGTGTACCATGAGAGAAGTTTTGATCAAATAATCAAAAGGTATTGCAGCTTTGTGGGAATTAATCTTTTTCTTCTATAAGCAAATAACACTTTTCGTCAATGGGAGGCACTGAAGACGACGTGTCCATATTGTTTACAGTCTATGGTGGACACAAACACCAAACTGACAGAGTTTTGTGTTTTGTTTTGTGAAGCGTGCTCAATCCCATTTTTAAACTCAAAGTTCCCCTAAGAATGCTAATCTGGATGAGGTATTAATCTCAGACACAGTCCATTATGTCTTAAATGAATGTGAATAACAGGAGGTGGAATATATATCATACAGATATGCATTAGTATGCTGCTTAAGCTAATTATTTGTACATATTTTTCATTTACAAATTGAAAATGTTATTGTGCAGCTTTATTGTGCAACAACAAGGAAAAGAAACCCTGTACTTGCATTTTTTGATTAACTACAGTTTGATTTAAAGGGGGGGTGAAATGCTGTTTCATGCATACTGATCTTTTTACACTGTTAAAGACTTGGAATCCCATACTAAACATAGACAAAGTTTCAAAAGTTAAGGTGGACGTTTGATGGGAGTATTTCTTTGTCAAAAATACTACTTCCGGTTAGTCATAAGTTTCGGCAAGTTTTTTGAGATCATGCGTCCCCATTGACGTTAGTGGGGGCGGAATTTCCTTGTATGGGCCTTACGGACAATTCTACCGGAAGCGCGTGAGAGAGAGCGAGGGAGAGAGCGAAAGCAACAGCCTGCCCATCAAAGCGGGGCTTGTAGGATGCTGGACAGGTGACAATTACACATAGCACATAACAATGTCACCAAAAAAGTGGGTTTTTGGTTGCCAGACCAAACAGTGGATGTAATTTGCTTTTCCGGATCAGCAACTGAGTTGCGCGAATGTTTATATCTGTTCGCTGCATTTCGGTGCCGACTGTTTCATAAACAAGGCCCAGCTCGACGCCGAATTTTCCCAATCGCCTAATGCTGAAGGATGGAGCAGTCCCAACGTTAGAAGGGTGAGTGAGACTGCTTTTAGTCCGCTTACTGTCTACACAAACCACGCGTAAACACACAAACACACGTGCACAACTGCACTTCCCACATGTACACCTTCAAAGACAAAAATACGACGATATAATTCAAGTATAAATATGTAAATAACACAAGCCGCTAAGCATATTATATAGTTAGTGTATAACTTGTAACTTACCACATACAGACGTCCTGCTCTAGTCGTTTTTGCTGCTGCTCCTGTTCAAATGCAGCCTCTGGGTCTGATTCCGGATCATAGATGTATGGCTGTATCTGATTAAAAGCCATATTTTTATTTTGAATAAAGTTTTTTTCCGCTGTTAGGGATGACGCTCGACTCAACACACAGCGCGCTGCTGCACACGTCATTATTTAGCTCCGCTCACACGACACGCCCCCACCCGCTCGGCTTTTTTCGGAAAGACTCGGAACAGCGCATCTTTCTTATATAATTATTAAAAAAATAAAAACTTTTCGGAGATATGCAGGATGCAATGCTACTCTATAGGTACTCAAGATTGACATGACACTGACTGAAACTGAGTGTTTCACCCCCCCTTTAACAAATATTTCACATGTGCAGGGTTTTTCCTGGGTCAAAAATGGTCTTTGGTGGTGGCTGACAGACCTACACACACACACACACACACACACCATTTTTTTTTTTTTTTAAATGCAACGAAACAATCATTTTTTATTATCTTATGTTTATATCTCATATTATGTATGATCTCTTATCTTGATGTTTCTTTTGTTCCAACAGGTTGAATTGTTTTGGTATATCAATATTAGAAATAGCATTAACAGTTTACAAATAGCCATATTTTCTGCCATATACAATTTAATAAAATGATCAGCTAGCTAACAAACAACTTTGTTCTGTTTTCACCTCACTCCAGTCTAAACTAAATGATTTTAGACTATTTATTTTACTACACATTCAACATACATAAGATGAAATACTGTGGATAGTTAAAACTAATAATTCTTACTCTCCACTCTTGCTAAATTGGGTAAGCACACTTGTGTTCTGATTTCTGAGGTGTTCTGAGTAAATGATTAAACTGATTCGTTCAGTTCATTGTTGAACAGATCAGTTCTTATTACCGTCGTTAAAATTATTCGGTTCAAATGAGTCATTTGGTCGTGAATCGGACCTTAGCAGACCCGTTGTGTGTGAATCACGGCTGTCAGAACATCGCGGAAGGTTTGTCACACAGAAAACACTTCATAACTGGATAGAAATTGTTTCCTGTTTATTTAATGTATGATTTATGTCAGCTGTTTAGCTGGTCAAACGTTTTTTGAGCGCAATTCACACCGAGCAGTACTTCAAAACAGTTGTCCGAACGCGCAACGTTCAACATTGATTCGGTTTTCTGAACTTTTGATTTAGCTTAATATGTGAAGTATCAGAGAGAGCTTATCTGCTTATTTTGAAGACAGAGAGAGTGCGCGCAGGGTGGAGTTCTCTGCTCTTTATGCCTTCAGCTGTGGTCTTGACCGGTCTTGAGACAAAATCCCGAGTCATCTTCGCCCGAGACCGAGACGAGACCGAGTAAAAATGCGGTCGATACCGAGACGAGACCAAGACCTTTAAAAAGTGGTCTCGAGACCGGTCTCGAGACCAAGACCGATCTCGAGTACTACAACACTACGCGATGGCATCCCCTGTTGTAGGATGACAGCTTACGACAGTAGTTGAGGACATTATTTTTTCCTAACTGTAGGGGGACCCCGAGAGCAAAAGTAGCCAAGTGGGGCTTTAAAATATAATAAATAAATAAATAAAATATTCAAATATAATTTCCTCCCATTTCATATATATTTATTATCCCCTCAATACTAGCCTACTTTGTGAATGTAACCCCATTTGGAGCACTGGTGTTCCAAATTTGGTATTCAGACTGAGTGTGTCTGGATCAGGGTGAAAAATGAGTAAGATTACCTGATCCTGGTTAGCAAAACATGGGATTTCCAAATCTAGATCATTCTGATTCAGATTAAACTTTTGGAATGACAATATAATAAAAATAATTAATTCTAGAATTTTTAAAAACTGAATGTTCTTCAGAGTTCATACATTTTACGACCAATTAATTTACATGACTTTTTGAAGTAATTTATGATTACAGGGTAATTTTTTATTATTGTTATTATTATTGTCTCACGAATACCAATTCCCAGCTACTTCTATCTATATAAATTCCTATTACTTTTACCTATGACTATTTTAATTTTAAAGCACCTTGCGGTCCCCTTGGCAATGTACCAAAGTGGATTCTGGCTCCCTTGTTGAAAACTAGTCTAACACTGTGTCCACAATGGATGCGACCATTTCAGATCCATGTGTCGTTTGTATCAGAAGTACCGTGAGTGCTTGAAATATGTCTGAAATAGAACAGGGTATCAGTTTACCATCAGGATTTTGTTGTGTTGCGTCTCGCATCCAATGTAGACAGCATCACTGATTATAATGGGTTCTATTTGCTTGTGGTGTAGACGCAGTGTAGGATTAACCATTACTTTTCTTACAAATCAGAATTACAATTCTCACTTGATAAAATGACTGAATCCTCGACAAAAGGCATGTTTTGAGGTATCACTAATTCATGCAGCATAAACTGGGTTTGGACGAAATAAGTTAAAATCCTTAACCCTAAATATGAACATTTACTTACCTTGCAATTACATCAGCAAACAGCTCTATTGAACAGAAATAAAAGTCCTAACTGAAGTTATATAGACTTGCCTTACCCAGAACATTATAGACAGAGCCCTGCTGACTGTGTCCTCCCAACTGATCCAGAACAGTCTGTCTCCTTTTCTTCAGTGTGCTGGCATCGATAAAAGCCCTGAATAAAGTACAAGCTCTTACAATCTCAAAGGGACAATATAGTACTGCTGCAGTAACAAAATGCATTATTCACTGATTGTATTGACCAGAAGTGTCAAAAGTATTCATATTCATTACTCAGGTAGAAGATATACTAGGGTTTTAAAAGACTTCTGTAAAAGATGAAGTATCAACTCAAGCTTTTTACTTAAGTAAAAGTGTAAAAGTACTGGTTTCAAAACTACTTGAAGTATATAAGTAAAGGTTATGTAAGGGTAAAAAATGCCATTAAGCACAAAAGCTGATGCCACACATGAGGGAGCCTATAGTTTACTACCCCACCTCCAAAAAATGTTTCTAAAGGCCATAATGACTATAATGTTATATTAAAACGTTAATGTAGAAACATTTGGGGTGCACTAGGCTAACCATTTCAGATTTTAAGAAATGAACGCATTTTAGTACAAAGCAAATACATTAATGAACCATATATGTGTACTACTGAGCATTACAAAAATCTTGTCATGTGCAGGTGCGATGGATCGCGTAACAAACCAATAAGGTGTCGGAATGGTATATATGTTTATACTTCTCTTCAAACCACATTCAATTTCACTCTATCTGGATAGTTAAAACAAAAATTACGATGACAAGCCGGAATGAAAACAAGTATAATATAATAAGGATTTTTTTTAAATGTAAGGAGTAGAAAGAACAGATAATTGCATGAAAATGTAAGGAGTAGAAGTAAAAAGTCGGCTGAAAAATAATTACTTCAGTAAAGTATAGATACCCAATAATTCTACTTTAGTAAGGTAATGAAGTATTTGTACTTTGCTACTTGACACCTCTGGTGTGGACCAACCTGGCATGCTGGATACAATTAAGAGTAAAGGTCACACTTCCAGTAGTTTGAGTGCGAAAGCCAAAGCGACTCAATCGCTCGCCCTAGAAATAAAAGTAAACTGAATTAATGGACATGCTAATATAAAACTTCACAGCACAAAATGTTGTATAATGAGTTACCTTGAAAGTGCCAGGTACTCTGGCATAACTGATGTCCTCGAGTTCAGGTGCTCCACCGATGAAGAAGCGTCTCAGTTCAGACACAGTACCGGGCTGGAGGGGTCTCCATGTGCGGCAAGTCATTCTGTGACACCCTGAGAGAAAACAAAGCCACTATTGAACAAGCTCATTATATATATATATATATATATATATATATATATATATATATATATATATGTGTGTGTGTGTGTGTGTGTGTGTGTGTGTGTGTGTGTGTGTGTGTGTGTGTGTGTGTGTGTGTGTGTGTGTGTGTGTGTGTGTGTGTGTGTGTGTGTGAACAGAACATTTTTATTTTATATATAGTGCGTGCGTAAAGCATCAGACCCTCTTAAATTCACTCTGTTATATTGCAGCCATTTGCTAAAATCATTTAAGTTCATTTTTTTTCTCATTAATGTACACACAGCACCCCATATTGACAAAAAAAACACAGAACTGCTGAAATGTTTGCAGCTTGATTAAAAAAAGAAGCAAAACTGAATGAATCACATGGTCCAAAGTATTCAGACCCTTTCCTCAGTATTTACTAGAAGCATCATTTTGATCTAATACAGCCATGAGTCTTTTTGGGAAAGATGTAACAAGTTTTTCACACCTGGATTTGTGGACCTGGTCCTCTGCCATTCCTCCTTGCAGATCCTCTCCAGTTCTGTCAGGTGGGATGGTAAATGTTGGTGGACAGGCATTTTCAGAGATGCCTAATTGGGTTTAAGTCAGGGCTCTGGCTGGGCCATTCAAGGACAGTCAGTTGTTGTGAAGCCACTCCTTTGTTATTTTAGCTGTGTGCTTAGGGTCATTGTCTAGTTGGAAGGTGAACATTCTGCCTAGTCTAAGGTCTTGAGCCCTCAGGAGAAGGTTTTCGTCCAGGACATCCCTGTACTTGGCCGCATTTATCTTTCCCTTGATTGCAATCGTCCTGTCCCTGCAGCAGAAAAACACCCCCACAGCATGATGCTGCCACCAACATGCTTCACTGTTGGGACTGTATTGGACAGGTGATGAGCAGTGCCTGGTTTCCATCCACAGTGATCTTTGGGTTCTTCATTATCCTTCGCACCAAGGCTCTTCTCCCCTGATAGCTCAGTTTGGCCGGACGGCCAGCTCTAGGAAGGGTTCTGGTCGTAACAAACATCTTCCATTTAAGGATTAAGGAGGCCACTGTGCTCTTAGGTACCTTAAGTGCAGCAGAATTTTTGTTTTGTATCATGGTCAGATCTGTGCCGCTTTGCCACAATTCTGTCTCTGAGCTCTTCTGGCAGTTCCGTTGACCTCATGATTCTCATTTGCTTTGACATGCACTGTGAGCTGTAAGGTCTTATATAGACAGGTGTGTGGCTTTCCTAATCAAGTCCAATCAGTATAATCAAACACAGCTGGACTGTGAAGGAGTGAAGGAGTAGAACCATCTCAAGGATAATCAGAATAAATGGACAGCACTTGAGTTAAATATTTGAGTGTCACAGCAAAGGGTCTGAATACTTATGAAAACGTGATACTTCAGTTTTTTTTCTTAATAAATCTGCATTTGTGATATCAATATGATGTCAATAATTCTATGTTTTCTGTCAATATGGGGTTCTATGTATACATTAATGAGAAAAAATGAAAAACTTGGCTGTAATATAACAAGAGTGAAAAATGTAAGGGGGTCTGAATACTTTCCGTACCCACTGTATATGATATCCAGAGCCCCGTTAATGTTTGGCTTAATTCTGCAGTTTCTGTTTCTATGTTGATTTTAATAGTGATGAGATGTGACATTGTGGAATAACGCTTTCCGTGTTTTTATTTTTTTATAATCAATATTTCATAATGAATGGTTATATGTTTCCCAGTGTGACCATGCCACCCATAGCCTAAGTTTACTTCCAAAAGTTTATTGATTCTCAAATGCTGGTTACAAATTGGGGCATTAGTTATATGCTATACAATCCTTTATTCTCAGAAGAAATATTTGTCCTACTTAGCTTTCATTTTAAATCTGCTTAAGATATTACCAGGTAAATTAAACTACAGTGGATTGGTAGTATAACAAATTTTCCCAAAGAAAAAAGAAAGAACAGAAAAGTGCATGTTTATGGTGCCAGCATGTCACTCACATCAAAATTTTACTCCCAAACCAAATAATCGTTTTGTGAATTCCTGATATGCCGACAATTGGATTTCGCCCTGCAACTCAGTCTGGAAACCTGTACATTAATTTCTACAGTTTCTGTTACACTTTTGCAGGAACCAATCACAGACTGGCTTATCCACCTGGCGCTATTGGCAGTTTAACACGATGACAGATAGAGAAGTGATGGGTCATTGCCTGTTGATCACGGCTCTTGTGGTCTGATTGGTTAAAGGACAATCCAATTGCATACAGAATCATTTGAATTATGCTGTTTATCACGCCTCTTGTGGAGAAGAAAATACAGAGCAGACTCCCCAGGCGTCTTAAATCTTATCTTAAATTGAGCTTGGTCTGGTAATAGCCAGCATCATTAAAATGAACGGAATCAAAAGGACGATTATTTGAAGCACTAAACATCACTATATTACACCATGCAATACTTCAAAACTAAAGACTGTCCGACTCCTACCTGGCGTTGAGGGAATGACCAGGAATCCATAGCCCTCAGTTCTGTAGCGCTGCCAAAAATCCAGTGAAAGAACTTTGAAATACAGCACAGGCCAATGGGATAATGACCCTGCACAGAACATCAGCACCTGTGTTTATTCACTGAAAGTGTATTGACAGTGGTGCTTAGTTTTCCTATTAGGTGGTTGTCTATTTACATTATTTTTCCATTCTTCAGTTACAGATATTGAGGCAATCAAAGTTCTCACCATCAGACTCATCTTCTTTATGGAAGAAGGTCTCGAAGCTGAATGGATAGGAGAAAAAGGCAACATCCTCCTATAAAACAGAGAACATGCTTACTCAAGTTCCATGAACACAGCCAGTGGATGGGGTCTCTTAAAATGACGGCTTACCTTTCCCATACTGCGTGTGCGACATGTCTGAGTCACACCAGACAGACACTGAACGGGAACACTGGACCAACCTGAAGAACATAGACCAGCCTTAACACCATGAATAACAGTGTCATACCAAAATCATTTCATTAGTTTAACAATCAGAATGTTTTTTTATAGTATAATTAACCAATCAATCAATCTTTATTTATAGAGCACATTTAAACCAACATTTTTGGTTTTGACCAAAGTGCTTTACAGGGTATAAAAGTATTGTATAACTATTGTTTTATCCCTGTGCTTGTGCTTTCTTTAAAAGCTTTCTTTAAAATAAGAGCCACTTGGTTAGATTTTGTCATCAAAAGCAATGTCATGTAAATGTATACAAGTGTATACAATGTGTATACACATGTAATGTATACAAATGTATACAATAAGTGTGGCTTAACTGTGTAAATAATGGTTGCCACTGTGAGTGTATGAGATTGTGACTTACTGTTTGGTAAATCCAGGAAGAAGTGGATGTAAAGATTGTCATACTCATAGCCCTGAGCAGAAACTAAAAAGAAAAAATGCCATAATATGATACAAACAGTAACTTTTGAGACCCAGTTTGCATATATTGCAGACACTGTACAATTTAATATGCATATAATGTACTGATGTTACCCCCGCCCCCAAGCTAATTTTTAATGTATGATAAGGGATAACAGTTATACTCACCAATTTCTCCATTTACAATCAGGCGAAGTATCCCTGGAGGTGGCTAAAGGACATTTTTGGAGAATCAGGATGAAAGGTTTAATATATTTGTAATATATTTGAATTTTTATAGTTTTTTAATATTATGACACCATGTGTTTGGATAAGAATTGTAATTAATTCTTACCATCTCAAAGTCTTGGCCAACCAGGCTGTTGAGGTAATCTTTGTGACGTGTGTACAGCTAAAATAAAAATAATAAATGTGTGTGAATCATGAATCCACCAGACACGGATTTAGTAATCCAACAATGAGCCTTGGGCCAGCCAATTAATTCCATAGTGCTCCAGGGACACTGTAAGTGAACTTTAAGATGCTTCGATGAACAGAGTCTGCTAAAATATAACCAAGAATGTCACACTGAGACTCAGGTGATCCTAATAGTCAAGCTCCAAACTCTGTTATTTTAGTATAATATATATATATATATATATACTGTCGTAGAGTATTTATTAATATTTTTAATTCACTTTTATTTTCAGTCTTCATATAATATTTACATTTAATTTAAAAAAAAGTATAATCAAAACACTCTTTTTTGCCTTATGACACCTTGTTTTAGGCAAAATCCAAGTATATATATATTTATATAATATCCTTTACAAAATAAATATATCCTAAAAATCCTAAAACCAATTACAACTCATCCAGGCATAACATTATGACCACCTTCCTAATATTGCGGTCCCCCCTTTGCTGCCAAAACAGCCTTGACCTTTGACCTTAGCAGCAGATCTCCTTGCACCCTGCACATGGTCAGGAATGACAATGTCATGTATATACTTTCAATTTTAAATGTCTGTGGAGGAGCTATGATGTCATATGTGGTACCATTTGAAAGCTTATAGTCTCTACTTTCTGGGGATATACATCACTTTGACATTTGTTTTACACAAAGTAATGTATTTACACTAAATTACTCTGGTGCCATTTCCGCCTGAAGTCTCCCATACACACATACAGTGGTCTAGGTTCCTAGAGCACACAGGGCCTGAGTTACACACTTTCAAAAATGAATTTATTAAAAAAAAGACAAAAAAAAAAGCGCCTACTTTTTGTGGGGGGTTATTACAGCTTAGACAACATATACTTACATATTTATGACTTTAAGCTGTGTTTTATGTAACTTCAAAGGGTTTCCTGTAAAATGACACCACATTTTTGAACTTAGACCACTGTATATGTGTGTATGGGAAGCTTTTCAATTTGGGTAAGCCAAATCCAGGCGGAAATCCCCAAAAATGCTCTTGGAGTTTAAGTAGTTAAGTCCTGTAAGTTGTGAGGTGGGGTCTCCATGGATCGGACTCGTTTGTACAGTACATCCGACAGATGCTCGATTGGATTGAGATCTAGGGAATTTGGAGGCCAAGTCAACACCTCAAACTTGATGTTGTGCTCCTCAAACCATTCCTGAACCATTTTTGCTTTGTGGCAGGGCGCATCATCCTGCTGAAAGAGGTCACAGACACCAGGGAATACCGTTTCCATGAAAGGGCGCACATGGTCCGCAACAATGTGTAGTTAGGTGGTACGTGTTAAAGTAACATCCGCATTGATGGCAAGACCCAGGATTTCCCAGCAGAACATTGCCCAAACCATAACACTGAGCTCCGCCAGCTTGTCTTCTTCCCATAGTGCATCCTGGTGCCATGTGTTCCCCAGGTAAACAATGCACACATACACGTGATGTAGAAGAAAATTAGATTCATCAGACCAGGTCACCTTCTTCCATTGCTGCGTGGTGTAGTTCTGATGCTCACGTGCCCACTGTTGGCACTTTCAGCAGTGGACAGGGATCACCATGGGCACCCAGACTGGTCCGCGGTGCAGCCCCATACAAAACAACCTTCGAATCACTGTGTATTCTGCCACCTTTTTATTGAAACCAGCATTAACTTCTAGAGCTACAGTAACTCGTTTGATTGGAGCACATGTGCCAGAATTAGCTCCCCACGTGCATCAATGAGTCTTGGCTGCCCATGACCCTGTCGCAGGTTCACCACTGTTCCTTCCTTGGACCACATTTGATAGATATTGACCACTGCAAACCGGGAACACTCCACAAGAGCTAAAGTTTTGGAGATGCTGACCCAGTCGTCTAGCCATCACAATTTGGTCAATGTCAAACTCGCTGAAATCCTTACGCATTTTTTCTGCTTCTAACACATCAACTTTGAGGACAAATATTCACTTGCTGCCTAATATATCCTACCCACTAACAGGTACCATGATGAAGAGATAATCGGTGTTGTTCAATTCACCTGTCAGTGGTTATAATGTTATGCCTGATCAGTGTATATTCACTACTGCAATGTGTCAATAGAACAAAGTTAAATCTTATTTGTGATTTGTGAATCAACTATGAGTCACTGCTAGTGTGAGTACATGACCGTTACCAGTCACTGCTAAGGAGGACTATTTCAAAAAGTCACTTATTAGATTCCATTTCAGTTAGGATTCTGCCTTAGAAGCTAGTTGTGCCTATGTAGGTAGCAGACAGTGTGACAGCTCTCTAGGGTTTGGAATAGAAGGCTTACAATTTAGACTTGGGTCCTGTAGGGGCACTGTCCTGCAGAGTTTAGCTCCAACTTGCCTCAACACACCTGCCTGGAAGTTTCCAATATGCATAGTAAGACCTTAATTAGTTGCTTCAGATGTGTTAAATAGGGGTTGGAGCTAAACTCGGCAGGACAGTGGCCCTCCAGGAGCAGGATAAGCAAGGGGAATTGGCCATACATCTCTGTACATGCGCTGCTCTCTCTCTTTCTCCTCCGCATGAATATCTGATGAGGCATTTTCCAGATACAGCCTCCACACCTCCCTCTTCTCCCCTTCTGTTTCTATCCTGTAGTGAAAGACAGTCAATACACTTTTTTTAATCACAATGAATTCATCCCCACATTATTCTTAAGAGAAATTGCTAGAAATGTGTGGGTCTTGCCTGTAGGCTCCTCTGTTGTTGTTAAAGTCTGGTTTTATTGTGATTACTCCATTACCGTCCGCTTTTATGGTGCATAATACATATTCATTCTCTTTCAGGCCCAACCTATAAAACACAGTCATCTCAGTCAGTTAATAGATCAGATCTCATTCTCTTTTGAACTGGACACCATTGTCTGTTTATTTTACATTACTTTAAAGGAGTCATATTATAAAATCCTAACTCTTGAACTTCCGAGTGAAATAAAGGTTTTCCTGTAACTTTTCTTAAAGTCTTAAATGTGCAGCAGAAAAATTGGCCCGCTGGTGAAAAATAGTGATATTAAACTACATAATGTATTTTTGGATGCAAAATACCTTAAATAACATTATAAGTGGACCTCAAGTGAAATTAATTATAATAAAATGTATGATTTGACCCCTTTAAATGGCTATTTTAGAGTATCATTTTCTCACTTACTTTCCTGAAGGTCCAAGGTCTCCCATGATGTACATGGTCTGCACTGGTGTGTTGATGATGTGGCTGTTCTTTATGAAATCCTCTGAAGGCTCCCATGTGATTAAGCGTGACTTGGGAACATTAGACTCTCTAAATAAAATTAAAAAAATTACAGGTAAATCTCCTAAACTTCCAAAGTATGATGCATGTTTGACAGAAAGTGCTTATAGGTACACTTACACAGGACGTCTCTCTTGTCTCCTGTGTCTAACATTGGCCATGCGTTCTGCTAAGAAGGTTGGCATTGACTGAGCTGGGGTCAGCAGACTTTGAGCTTGCTGCCGATAAAATCACAATTTCAGAAAACTGTAAAACATATGTAGTATATATATCAACTGATGAATCTCACCAAATGTCAAAATCATGTCTGGGTCATATTTCACCTCAAAAATGTATTTATATATTTATTAATTGTGACTATTGTGACCTATATCCAAGTGAAATGTAGGGTAGGACAGAAAAAAAGAAAGAGGAGATGTCATGGCAGGAGGAAGGGGGAGTTATTTTGATTAAGGATTATGAGGGCACATGAAGTGGAAAAAAAAATCATGTGCACATATTTATATCTGAAATATTACATGACAAAATTAATTAATGATAATTTTGATTTCATATTGACTTTAAGGAAAAAAATGCCTAATTTAGAAACATTAAGATATTCTGTACTGTGACATTATGACAATATATTGTCATGACAACGCAATGTACAATGAAAACTATCTTCAATGGCTAGCTCACCTTCTTTCTTTCTTCTGTGTAACACAAAAGAAGACTGTTTGTAACTGTTGATAACTGGTAACAGTTTAGATTCCCAGTGACTTCCATTGTATGGACAAAAATACACATAAGATGTGTAACATGTAAATTCATGCAATATGTGTAACATAAACTCTGTGATTGTAAAATAAAGGGTCGGGTAACACTTTATTTTACAGTGTCATTGTTATATATGTTTCATGTACTTACCATAGTAATAATAACAGTAAATTATGCTTGCAACTAACCCTCCTCCAAACCCTAATCCTACAAGTACATGTAAGCAATATTACTCAGTACATAAATATATAATTACACAGTAACAATGACACCTTAAAATAAAGTGTAAGCAGGGTTGCACTTTATTTTACAATACGTGTACAACAGTGTTCTTACCTAAGAAAGTACTGGGTAATATAAGGAACTAGATGGGTTGAGGTTAGGTTTAGAGGTAGGTTTAGGGTTAGTACACTGTCATCACCTAGTTATTGTAATTATATACAGGTACACAGTACATGAAGAAATTATATATATATATATATATATATATATATATATATATATATATATATATATATATATATATATATATATATATATATATATATATATATATATATATTTGCTTTTTTGTGGTAAAATATGACCAACAAATTTTTTTTAATTTTTTTTAAAGAAAACAGTAGTTAACCAACCTCTTCCCATTTGGAAAAGCGATCAAAGTCTGTGTAGGTGAAAATGCGCTGGTTTTGCCTTCTTTTGGATCTTTCAATTGCCATGATATCTGTTTGATACTGACGCTCCAGTGGTGTTTGACAATTTGACTCGGTTTGGTAAAGGTCCACTTCATACTGCATGATATGAATAACAAGCAGAACTCATCAGCTACACCCTTGAAAAGTAGTACACAACTTTGCCCTCAAACTGGCCGTCACCTACCTGACTAAAGAACTTCTCTTGCCAACCAACCAGCAGTTCCTCCTCATCAGTGGCTTTGTTAGAATGAGAGAGAGAAAAGTATTACCCACAATAATATACCAAGTATACGTTGTGACTACTAACATGTTTATATCCGTGTCTTTATACATACTGGAGGCTGATTTTGTCTGAGAGCTGAAGGTGTCCAGCTCTATAACTCCTCTTTCCTGCTGAGAAATCATTTGCTGATGGAGTTGCTGAGACAGAGCAGCTGTCGAGGTCACACGCTGTATACGCACTCTAAAAAGTAACAAAAAGTAACATAGTAATACCATGTTTTGGGCATAATACAACGGTATTGTTTTAGTGACTTGGGAGTATACAATGTACAAATGCAGGTAAGCTATTTAAATACAGTGGTTAGATTCATAGTAAAGAGATTTCGGTGGTATTGTGATGCAGTAGAGGTGACAAAACCCTGGTAACATATTACAATGGAACTGAAATTCGTTTACCATGGTATTTACATGGCACTATAGTTAATTCCAGGAATATCACCGCACTGCCATGTACAAAAGACATTATCATGTGAATAATACTGGGTAAGTTATACTTTTGTTATAGACGTAACTTACCGTATCCGTAAGTTTTTTACTGCATCCCGAGAACGGTAAACCGATTCCCCGGTGTCAGTGCACCAGCCGTCGGCCATATCTGACACTCAGCCTCAAAATATACAATTCTTAAGAGTACTATTTGTATCGGTTACTATTACAAAAAACATACACGCCAAGCATGGAAAAGTTTTTAACTGATTTACTTATAATAATAGTCAGGTAGGAAGTTAATACTACACATGAGAGCGTCTCGTTGCATGGTAACACCATGGGTAACACAAACGGAAGAAGCCGGAAGACAATTGTGCGCATGCTCCGTATGGATGTAACTACGCTGTTCTCAAATCAGCCTGCGCTGCTTTCTGCAGCAGTAGATTGCAACAGGGGCAGTAGTCACAACTGACCTGGGGGAACAGAAGCGGCTGTAAAAACAAAACACTCTTCACACCCACATTGACAAGAAGTGAGTGCTGTTCCACATGGTTGTATGTGTTGTTGAACAACGATTATAAGTTAACTTAAGTTAGTTGTTTAGATATGCTTGTGGTCGGTTCATTTGATATATCGTGTTGTACTAGACATTTCTGCTTCATTTCATGTTTAAATAACGTTGCTGATACTTTGATACAGCAGGGTATGCTAGCTTGTTGGTTGGTTAGCAGCTGCAACCAACTTCTTAAACCAGGTTTGCTGCTCTTAGCCAGACTGGTGTTCAGCTGGATTTGCGTGTCAGTCGCACTGGTCTGACCAATTGATAAGAAAAAACATCAAGCAGGGCTGTTTGAAACCAGTAAACTACTCTAAGCTGGTTTAAGCTGTTTATTGGGACATACAAGGCAAATATGCAGTTATGGAAAACGAGTATTCAAGTCTTCCGAGCCTCAAACCGAACTAGGGATAGATGTTTGGTTGGACTGAATGAATTATATATTACACCAGTATCTTTAACACAACATGCAGCCTATACATGCACAAGAGCACTTTTCTTTCCTAGAGACGATGTTTCAAAGTCAGATGAGAGATTTACCTCTAAGAAACTCAAAAAGACATTTGTGTCTAAGCCGCATAAATATACTGCTACCAGAGATGATATTCCCAAATCAGCAAAAACACAGAGGAGAGAATCTCATGCAGCCCCAGAGAGAAAAATGTCATCCGAGCTTAAGAAACTGAGGTTCGAGGATTTCAGTGAGTCTGAAACCAGAAGGACTTCGAGGCATATCCAAAAAGACTCTGAGTCAACTAAAGAAGAGTTAGAGATTGTGTTTGGGGTGGCCCCATGTTTGCTGGCCCTCACTCAGGGTAGAAGGAGGCCTAGTCGACTTTTTGTGAAGAACGGTGAGGGGCCACAGAGAGATGCGATTTTGAGAGTATGTCAGGAGGCTGTCAGTCGTGGTGTGCAGATACAGAGAGTCAGTAAGCAAACACTTGACAAGATGTGTGGTGGAAAGGTGCACCAGGGATTGTGTCTGCAGGCTAGTTCTCTCGAGTTTATCAATGTGGAACAACCATTAACATCTCATGAGGTGAGGAATAACAGAGCATTATGGCTGGTTTTGGATGGAGTGCAGGATCCGATGAATCTTGGTGCAATTTTGCGGTCTGCATACTTCTTGGGAGTGGATCGGATTGCCAGCAGCATTCAAAACAGGTGAAGTGAAAACAGTCTTGTGTGTTATACCATTGTTAGATGGACAAACTATTTGTATATTTGGTTATGATTAAATTAAAATGTGATTTTAACTAGGACTTTGTATTAACCATTGATATTTGCTTCTGATTATTGCTCTCTTTGTTAGCTGTCCTCTGACGCCCACAGTGAGTAAAGCCAGCGCTGGTGTAATGGAGGTCATGGAGGTGTTTGGCTACAGCAACTTGAAAGATATTATAAAGGTCTGAAAGTAGATCCCTCCACTTTAACTCATGTGTTTACACGTGTGGCCTGTAGATGGCAGTTAAAGAATACAATTGTGGTTTAGTCCAAAGTTTTACAAACTGGGCTCCATGGATTCCTATAGGGGGCCACAAGGATTTTAGTTTGGAGTAAAAAAAAGGAAGTTTGCTTTCTAAATACTGGTTGGAATTCACATGAAGAATAATTTTGTTTTCTTTCTTGTGGCAGTCAGTTTTTAATCAGCCGTCCAGGTTTGTGTGATGGCAAAAATAAACGACAAATTGCCACTTTATTTACTTATTATAATTCCCCTTGAGGCTACTAGCTACTAGCTAATCAAAATATAATTCTGAGCCCAAACAATTGCAAGTGAATTATTCTGTAAAATGAGCAGGGATGGATGAGCAAGACATGGCACTGGGACTTTGACACCCATCAGGTTATATAAGAAATGGTGTTTTACATGGAAAGGAAGATAAAGCTTTAAGAGGCAGCCCTATTGGTAATATTTAGTATTTTCAAATAATCTCTCCAAGTCATGCATTTGCCAATGCCATATATGCTTATCTGTTTTTTTTTCAACCCTTTCAGTTTTATTTTTAGTAATTAAGAACAAAACATTTTAAAGGAAACACCTCCTGCCACTTATACTAATTATATAAATAGATAATGATTATTTGGTGTTTTCCCCCCTGCAAAATAAATGCTGCAATATCACCACAATATTTGAGGAAAGCAAATTTTATCCTTTTAGGACACAACTGTAAAGAAAGCCCTGAAACCCCACCAAAACCAGAAAGTTATAGTGGGGCTGTTTCACAGTTACAATTATAACACAAATTAAAACAGTGAGAGTATAAAAGCTAGTTCATGTAATATCTTCTTATCACACTTGGTATATTACTTGGACATATTTGTTTGCATTGAATTAAAATATATAGCTTATATTACAACATATACTTTAGTTGTCTTTATATTTTAGGAAGGATATACATTTGCAAGGTGTTCATCATACAAGACATCAAGAATTTCTCCCCTTTATAACCCTGAGTTTTCTAACAGTCTTTCCATATGTAACCTGTAGAGGGCATTGTAAGAAACACATTGTATTCTCTATTGTTTATTGTCTAAAACCACATTTTTATGATGACATAGGTGAAAGCAGAACAAGGTTGGCAAGTAGTCGGCACTGTTGGACTAGAGGAAGGTAATCCGGAATCCCTTGTTATGCCATGTTCAGATTTCAAGATGTCCAGACCTACACTGCTGTTAATGGGTATGTGGTAAAACTTATTTGGGCCGATAATTGTTCTGTTTTCTATGTGTTGTTTAACTGCTAGTCTGTCTCTGTGCTATCAGGTGGAGAGGGTGACGGGCTGTCTCCAGAACTGCGTCAGCTGTGTGACGTCCTGCTTACCATCCCTCCACGTAGACACCTCCACCCTGGAGTAGAATCACTCAATGTGTCTGTAGCCACAGGTATGTTTTTTTGTGTGTAAATATTGCTCTGAATTGCTGGTATTTTCAGCAATTCAGAGCAAAAAAAATGCGATTTAAAATGTGATTATTGTTATTATAATTTTTTTTACAAATGTAAAGTGTGTATATAACATTTTGTGTTTTTATATTAATGTGACTAATAATAATAATTAGGATTATTATTATTGCTAAAATATTTAAAAAAAAAAAAGACGTATTACCATTACAATAACATTTTCATAATTAAAAATAAAAAGAGTATGTCAGAATAAATATAACAATATAATACTAATACTAATTATTATTATTTTTGTAATATTTTACAGAAAACTTATTTTACAAAAAAAACAAAAAGAACAGCTGGGTTACCTATTAATATGCAGACAGCCTATAACTAAAAACATTAGAAAGGTCTAAGCCTAAGGAGTTATTGTAAAAAAATAAAATAAGATAAAAATAACATAAGTGTGTGTGTGTGTGTGTGTGTGTGTGTGTGTGTGTGTGTGTGTGTGTGTGTGTGTTGTTTGTGAAATATGTACCTCTTGTGCATCCACTGTGGGGGAAAAAACTCCTGTACATTGAAGAAAAACATGGATTGTCCAATAAATTTATAATTTTTTAAGTTTATTAAGTTTTAAAATGTATTAAGTATATTTTTTTCTTATTATTGATTATCCAAAGTTTTTAATTCATACTGAAAGCTAGAGGGCGCCCTTGAGAGGAAAACGCCACATTTGCCTCAGAGAAGTAATGACGTTCTGTAAACAGAAGATAGAGACGCTTTGATTAAAGATGACGACAATAGAGTGCCGAAGTCATGACGTCACTTTGTAGGCCAACCCGGAAGTTAGCAGCGCATGGGTTTCCTCGCTCAAAAGCCTATGCATTTTCCCCATAGACTTTTGGACAATCGCAAAAAATAAGATCTGTGTTCAACAAAGCGTTATGACCCTTACACGTTTTGTCTATCAAGATAATCTTTGCAATTGAATCCAAAATGTATACCGTTTGAAGCCTAAATAAAGCCGACAGATATAAAATGCTAACGGTAGGCTATAAACGGACTACAGCACACAGTCGCGGAGATACGTCATCATCAAGCTTCCGCAAACTTTATTTAAAAAAACACGTTCGCTCATTATGATTTGCGCTCTGTATGAACACTTATCCACTTTTTCATGAGAAATATTGACCATTCGTTTTTTTCCAAAAATGTTAGAAACTAATTGAGTTTATGCGTGTCTCTCTGAGATTTGTTTTCTCGTTTGTTAATGTTTTATTTATTCGTTTATTGTTTTGTTAGTTTATATAAATCTTAATATTATTTTCTTTGTGATTAAGATTAGGCTATTATGCCTGATCACCGTGCCCCAAATAGACTTTAAAGATTATCTTTCACTGTATTATGTTTGATTGTATGTTTGCTAATTCGCCAGGGGAAAAAAACGTGTTTTTACCACCTCAGAAGCACTAACGACGTAAGCTATAACTTAGCCGTATCAATTTACAATTGTATGTCCTTTTCCTTAGACGATTGATCATAATCGAGGAGAGAACCACTATAAATCTGGACATGTAGAGCAGCGCAGCTTTCATTCGACGACTTGTGGTTCCATCTCGGGACAAAACAAAACACTACAGTCTCTCCACAGAAATGAAGAACTGGTAATCGGTTACCTGTCACCGATTTCTGTGTACAACAATATTTGGAAACACTACTATTTGAAAGGACTGAATATATAACTTTATGTATATTAACTGAAAGGTAAACTTATAAGAACGTGAGGCTGAAACGCAGGCTAGTTTTTTTATTTTTATTAAACATTTACTTTTACAGAATTCAAAAGTGAATGAAACGCGGGCTGGTGAGATTTCCCGTTTTTCACGATGACGTCTAAAGTCCCGGCCAAAGGATGTAGTCCCTTTTAGCAACTTGTTAGCAACCGCCGTTTTTAAGACACAATAAAGTAAAAAAAAAAATCACAAGCAGGTTAGAACTAGTGTGTTTTATGTCATAGATCAAAACAAGAAAATATTTAGAGGCTTTGTTAACCACAGACCTTATTTCAGGCGATTTAGCAAAAACCCATTCAAAAAACCCATAGGCTTTAGAGCGAGGGAACCGGAAGTGCTAAAATGCTAACTCACTTCCGCGTTTTGGCCTACAAAGTGACGTCATGACTTCGGCACTCTATAAACACGACTGCAGCAAAATGTGGTTTATTTGAGTTCTTCAAGCCGTCAAAGGTATTTTAATAGTAATAAAGTGTATTATAATGCAGTGCTGATTGACATAGAATACTATAAAATAACGCATCGTCTGCCTCACTCTGATGAGAAGCCACATCAGCTCACACACACTCGACTGACGATAAGTGAGTTAAACATGTTATTAAACGTTGTCTTTTGCTGAACAGGTTTATGAGCGCTTCACTAGTTTGTGAAGATGTTTGACTCGTGTTGCTTTTTCAAACACACATTTTAAGCGACTCAAACTCGCAGTCTTTCAGACGGAGCAGCGTTGATCAGAGAGCCGCTCTCCGCTAACACACTGACATTTATTTATTTAATTTAAATCGCAGCCTTTGAGCTTTCATAATCGCACACAAGCCAAATCGCAATTGCGGTTCGATTTCGATTAATCGTGCAATTTAAAATATAATGATGTGCACAGATAAACAAGATAAAACAAGAACTGCCCATTTTGATTTCATGTTGACTTAAGTTGAATGCCTCTGTAGACACTGCATGGCATCTGTCAGATAATTTGATGTGTTAGAAGCAGGAAATGGGCAATTTTAATGAAGTGATAGCTAGACTGCAGCTCTTGTGGGGTGTTCCTGGTCTGCAGTGGTCAATATCGATCAAATGCTGGTTCTAATGGAAAGGTGTCAGAATACACAGTGCACCGCAGTTTGTTCGTGTGAGGCTGCATAGCCACAGACTAGTCAGGGTGCCCATGCTGACCCCTGTCCACCACCGAAACAGTCAACAGTTGGGCACATTAGCATCAGAACTGGATTGTTTGATTGTTGGATTGATGTTCTTTAACATCACGTTGATGACCGGGTATGTGTCACGCTCACCTGTGGAACACATGGCACCAGGATGCACTATGTTAAACATAACCGACCATTTACTGAATACTCTCCAAGTATTGTGCGTTTTACTCTTTAAGCTCAATAAGCAGCAAAAAAGGTCCAAAAAAAAAAAAAAACTATTTTTGACAACTCTACATTGCATTTTGTTTCAGATGTCATTTTAAAAAGAATATGATTAAAAAAAATATATAAAGTAATATAAATAATATAATCAAAACAACCCACCAAAGTGGCTAGTGAGTGACTGTTACACACCACTGCTGAAATCCACCCACATTTGGGGGGTGTTAATGTCAAGCCCTAATATATATATGTATATGGTTAAACTGATTCACTAAATAAAACATGTTCCTGGATTAGCATCTTTGCTGATGCTGGAACAACATTCCAATAAACCACTCAGATTTGAGGGACAAGTTTACAGTTTATGTCAAATTTAGGCTTACAACCAGGGTTAGGCACTTTTACATCAGTGTTATTCAGCCTATCATTTCCCTCTGATTTTATCCCAACTTATGGGGTTAGGTTTTGGGGTAAGGAAATGGTTAAGACAACATTTTGGAACAGGAATGTTGTTCAAGGGTCAACAAAATGTGTTGGAAGGAACATGGTCTACTTGGCAAAATTATGGTGACCAGAACTCCATTTATGAAAATAAATATAAACCGAACAAAAGGATTATTAAAAACATATTTGTATGTAGTTCAATTGCTCTCTTGTTGTTGCCTGTTTTTCCTTCTTCCAGGCATCCTGCTGCACTCTCTATTGTCCACATGCACAGGAAGCTGATGATGAGGATGATGATGATGATGATGATGGCAACAACGACAAGGCAGCAGCATGATTTACTCAGACGTCTCTCATTAGCCCCCTACAGTGATTAATGACTGGATTACTTCATCAATTAACAGTCTGAGAGTCTGGAGAGGCCCATTGATCAGATAAAGTGAGGATGTAGATGCATTCTGGTCCAGTTACTGACTTTGGCCACCTTGTTTAAGACAAGACCTGCACTTTGCAGGGTCTCTATCATCACTAAGAAATTGTGTTTTTAAAAACAGAGTTGTAAATTTTAATTATTCATCTTATTCATAAAACATGTTAATTAGTCAATGTGCTTTATCCCTGTATGCATTTGCCACATTAAAATGTATGAAAAATCATGTTATTTTGGTTTTATTTAGGGTTATGTTTATTGATAATTCTGTAATATGTAGTACCCATACATGTGACAATAAAGAAGCAAATGTTACACATTTTTCATATATTTAAGGAGCTGTACATGCATTTTAACATTTAAGGGACAAAATGTTTTGAGACAGTAAAAAAAAGAAATTAATACTTAATTTAATACTAATTCATCAAGCATGCATTAATTGGTATCGCTTTAATATAAGGTCTCATTTGTTGACATTAGTTAAAGGGGTGATGAATTGAGAAATCAACTTTCCCTTGAGCTTTTAATATATAAAAGGCCATAATATAAAAATATCCTGTATGTTTCAGAGCTAAAAAAACTTCCCTGTTAGTCAAAGGAAAGCTTTTATAGACACCAGGGCCAGAAAACGATTGTGTGCGCATCTTGACGTCATCGTGTGGCGAACAACTGTGAGGGGGGTTAATTTTTTTATAACTCATTCGTTTACGTTATATAAAGCCTTAAAGTTCTGCATAATTAAGGGCGTGGTTACAAGTGGATAGCCATTTATCTGCCGTCTGTAGTCATTGCGTCACCTCAGCTCCGCGCACATCCCGCCTTTTTGCCTATTTTCTGTTATCCGGGAGTGACACGCGATGACTCGCTCACAAGATGGCAACGCCCAGCTCGACCCTACTTTAAGCTTCAGAACGGCTTATCGGAATCCTATGGGTGATGTCACGGACGCTACGTCCATATTTTTTACAGTCTATGATATGTAATAGTAGTCCCGGGGCTATGTGTTTTCCAGACGGGCTACCAAAACGTAAGGCTGTCAGCAGGCCAATGAAACTCAAATAGTGAAATAATATTCCTTTAGTGGTTTGCGCTTATATTCACCGATTGGGCGGGCCAAGTAATACAAAATCGTGAAAATCAGTCCGGTTGCCGCTTTCAAAACAATCCCTCCCTCATGGGAACTGACAGGGGAACTGAAGCTCATTAAATATGCAAATCTTATCCAATCCTAGCCATGGGCGTTTACTTCCAAGTCTCTAGGCAGGCCCATCAAAACCCAGCGTTCAGGAGAGAGCCTCAAAACCAAGTTTTTTAATGTAAAAACTACACAAACGTCATTAGTTCCTCAGACAACAATATAGAAAAATAAAAAAGCCAGTTCATGACACCTTTAAAGTATTAATTAACATGAACTTACAATGAGCAATACATTTGTTACAATATTTATTAATCTTGTTAATTAGTTAATGTAAAAATACAGTTGTTCATTGTTCAAATTCACAAAAACCATGTTTACAAATGTAATTTGATTTTAATAATGCATTAGTAATGTATGATTTTAATGAAGCATTAGTAAATATTGAAATTAACATTAACAGAGATTAATATATGGTGTATAAGTATTGTTTTTTTCTTAGTTCATGTTAACTGAAGTTGTTGAACTTTTGAACATTCTACTAATCAAAGAAAAACTTTTTTATCATTTATGATAATAATAATAATAATAATAATAATAATAATAATAATAATAATAATTACATTAGAATTACATTTAAAAATATATTAAAACCGTATTTTAAATTGTATTTGGGGTCAAATAATTGCAGCCTTGGTGAGCATAAGTGACTTTCAAAAACATCTAAAAAACAATACTGAACCCTAACTTTTAATCCCTAACAGAAATCCTGTTTGGCAGTAAGGCTATGATAAACAATAGGCTACTAGTGTACAACATACTGCACTGCATTTACTGCCAAATTCTGATGGCTAGACGAGTGGGTCAGATCATCTCCAAATCTGCAGCTCTTGTGGGGTGTTTCCAGTCTGCAGTGGTCAGTATCTATCAAAAGTGGTCCAAGGAAGGAAGAGTGGTCAACTGGCGAAAGGGTAATGGCTAAGGCTCATTGATGCACTTGGGGTGCGAAGGCTAGCCTGTAAAGTCAGATCAAACAGACGAGCTACTCTAGCTCAAATTGCTCATGTTAATGATGGTTCTGATAGAAAGGTGTCAGAATACACAGTGTATTGCATTTTGTTTCATATGGGGCTGTATACTTACCCCTGTCCACCGCTGAAATCCCCAGCAGTGGACACGTGAGCATCAGAACTGGACCACAGAGTAATGGAAGAAGGTGGTCAGGATGAATCACATTTTCTTTTACATTATGTGGATGGCCAGGTGTGTGTGGGTCGCTTACCTGGGGAACACATGGCACCAGGATGCACTATGCAAGAAGGCAAGCCGGTGGAGGCAATGGGATGTTTTGGGCAATGTTCTGCTGGGAAACC